>NW_019174546.1:4815202-4979654 GCF_002260705.1 Seriola dumerili | reverse complement strand
AGTTAGGCATAAAATGTCATAAAAACGTCATAGTACAGTGAGACATAAAAAGTCATAGTATAGTAGGGCATGAAAACGTCATAGTATAGTAAGGCATAAAATGTCATAAAAATGTCAGTATATTAAGGCATGAAAACATCATAGTATAATAATGCATAAAATGTTCTAAAAATGTCATAGTATAGTAAGGCATAAAATGTCAAAAAAATGTCATAGTATAATGAGGCATAAAAAGTCATAGTATAGTAAGGCATCTCTCTCTCAAATTAAATCGAAGGCAACTGGACTTGTATGGACTTGTATTTGTCTGTGGAAATACAAGTCCAGTTGCCTTCGATTTAATTTGAGAGAGAGATTACTATGACCTGGACGAATGAGAACATTCACAGACATATAGTAAGGCATAAAAACGTCATAATATAGTAAGGCATAAAATGTCATAAAAACGTCATAGTATAGTAAGGCATAAAATGTCATAGTATAGTAATGCATAAAAAGTCATAGTATAGTAAGGCATAAAATGTCATAAAAATGTCATAGCATAGTAATGCATAAAAAGTCATAGTATAGTAAGGCATAAAATGTCATAAAAACGTCATAGTATAGTAAGGCATGAAATTTCATAAAGATGTCATAGTAAGACACAAAAACGTCATAGTATAGTAAGGCATAAAATGTCATAAAAACGTCATAGTATAGTAAGGCATAAAATGTCAAAAAAATTGCATAGTATAGTGAGCCATAAAAAGTCATAGTATAGTAAGGCATAAACTGTCATAAAAATGTCATTGAATAGTAATGCATAAAAATTCATAGTAGAGTGAGGCATAAAATGTTATAAAAACGTCATAGTAGAGTAACGCATAAAATGTCATAAAAACGTCATAGTACAGTGAGACATAAAAAGTCATAGTATAGTAGGGCATGAAAACGTCATAGTATAGTAAGGCACAAAATGTCATAAAAANATAGTAAGGCATAAACTGTCATAAAAATGTCATTGAATAGTAATGCATAAAAATTCATAGTACAGTGAGGCATAAAATGTTATAAAAACGTCATAGTATAATGAGGCATAAAAAGTCATAATTTAGTAAGGCATAAAAACGTTATAATATAGTAAGGCATAAAATGTCATAAAAACGTCATAGTATAGTGACGCATAAAATGTCATAAAAACGTCATAGTACAATGAGACATAAAAAGTCATAGTATAGTAGGGCATGAAAACGTCATAGTATAGTAAGGCATAAACTGTCATAAAAATGTCATTGAATAGTAATGCATAAAAATTCATAGTACAGTGAGGCATAAAATGTTATAAAAACGTCATAGTAAAGTAAGACATAAAATGTCATAAAAACGTCATGGTATAGTAAGGCATAAAATGTCATAAACATGTCATAGTTTAGTAAGGCATAAAATGTCAAAAAAATGTCATAGTATAATAAGGCATCAAAACATCATAGTATAGTAAGGCATCAAAACATCATAGTATAGTAAGGCATCAAAACATCATAGTATAGTAAGGCATCAAAACATCATAGTATAGTAAGGCATCAAAACATCATAGTATAGTAAGGCATCAAAACATCATAGTATAGTAAGGCATCAAAACATCATAGTATAGTAAGGCATCAAAACATCATAGTATAGTAAGGCATCAAAACATCATAGTATAGTAAGGCATCAAAACATCATAGTATAGTAAGGCATCAAAACATCATAGTATAGTAAGGCATCAAAACATCATAGTATAGTAAGGCATCAAAACATCATAGTATAGTAAGGCATCAAAACATCATAGTATAGTAAGGCATCAAAACATCATAGTATAGTAAGGCATCAAAACATCATAGTATAGTAAGGCATCAAAACATCATAGTATAGTAAGGCATCAAAACATCATAGTATAGTAAGGCATCAAAACATCATAGTATAGTAAGGCATCAAAACATCATAGTATAGTAAGGCATCAAAACATCATAGTATAGTAAGGCATCAAAACATCATAGTATAGTAAGGCATCAAAACATCATAGTATAGTAAGGCATCAAAACATCATAGTATAGTAAGGCATCAAAACATCATAGTATAGTAAGGCATCAAAACATCATAGTATAGTAAGGCATCAAAACATCATAGTATAGTAAGGCATCAAAACATCATAGTATAGTAAGGCATCAAAACATCATAGTATAGTAAGGCATCAAAACATCATAGTATAGTAAGGCATCAAAACATCATAGTATAGTAAGGCATCAAAACATCATAGTATAGTAAGGCATCAAAACATCATAGTATAGTAAGGCATCAAAACATCATAGTATAGTAAGGCATCAAAACATCATAGTATAGTAAGGCATCAAAACATCATAGTATAGTAAGGCATCAAAACATCATAGTATAGTAAGGCATCAAAACATCATAGTATAGTAAGGCATCAAAACATCATAGTATAGTAAGGCATCAAAACATCATAGTATAGTAAGGCATCAAAACATCATAGTATAGTAAGGCATCAAAACATCATAGTATAGTAAGGCATCAAAACATCATAGTATAGTAAGGCATCAAAACATCATAGTATAGTAAGGCATCAAAACATCATAGTATAGTAAGGCATCAAAACATCATAGTATAGTAAGGCATCAAAACATCATAGTATAGTAAGGCATCAAAACATCATAGTATAGTAAGGCATCAAAACATCATAGTATAGTAAGGCATCAAAACATCATAGTATAGTAAGGCATCAAAACATCATAGTATAGTAAGGCATCAAAACATCATAGTATAGTAAGGCATCAAAACATCATAGTATAGTAAGGCATCAAAACATCATAGTATAGTAAGGCATCAAAACATCATAGTATAGTAAGGCATCAAAACATCATAGTATAGTAAGGCATCAAAACATCATAGTATAGTAAGGCATCAAAACATCATAGTATAGTAAGGCATCAAAACATCATAGTATAGTAAGGCATCAAAACATCATAGTATAGTAAGGCATCAAAACATCATAGTATAGTAAGGCATCAAAACATCATAGTATAGTAAGGCATCAAAACATCATAGTATAGTAAGGCATCAAAACATCATAGTATAGTAAGGCATCAAAACATCATAGTATAGTAAGGCATCAAAACATCATAGTATAGTAAGGCATCAAAACATCATAGTATAGTAAGGCATCAAAACATCATAGTATAGTAAGGCATCAAAACATCATAGTATAGTAAGGCATCAAAACATCATAGTATAGTAAGGCATCAAAACATCATAGTATAGTAAGGCATCAAAACATCATAGTATAGTAAGGCATCAAAACATCATAGTATAGTAAGGCATCAAAACATCATAGTATAGTAAGGCATCAAAACATCATAGTATAGTAAGGCATCAAAACATCATAGTATAGTAAGGCATCAAAACATCATAGTATAGTAAGGCATCAAAACATCATAGTATAGTAAGGCATCAAAACATCATAGTATAGTAAGGCATCAAAACATCATAGTATAGTAAGGCATCAAAACATCATAGTATAGTAAGGCATCAAAACATCATAGTATAGTAAGGCATCAAAACATCATAGTATAGTAAGGCATCAAAACATCATAGTATAGTAAGGCATCAAAACATCATAGTATAGTAAGGCATCAAAACATCATAGTATAGTAAGGCATCAAAACATCATAGTATAGTAAGGCATCAAAACATCATAGTATAGTAAGGCATCAAAACATCATAGTATAGTAAGGCATCAAAACATCATAGTATAGTAAGGCATCAAAACATCATAGTATAGTAAGGCATCAAAACATCATAGTATAGTAAGGCATCAAAACATCATAGTATAGTAAGGCATCAAAACATCATAGTATAGTAAGGCATCAAAACATCATAGTATAGTAAGGCATCAAAACATCATAGTATAGTAAGGCATCAAAACATCATAGTATAGTAAGGCATCAAAACATCATAGTATAGTAAGGCATCAAAACATCATAGTATAGTAAGGCATCAAAACATCATAGTATAGTAAGGCATCAAAACATCATAGTATAGTAAGGCATCAAAACATCATAGTATAGTAAGGCATCAAAACATCATAGTATAGTAAGGCATCAAAACATCATAGTATAGTAAGGCATCAAAACATCATAGTATAGTAAGGCATCAAAACATCATAGTATAGTAAGGCATCAAAACATCATAGTATAGTAAGGCATCAAAACATCATAGTATAGTAAGGCATCAAAACATCATAGTATAGTAAGGCATCAAAACATCATAGTATAGTAAGGCATCAAAACATCATAGTATAGTAAGGCATCAAAACATCATAGTATAGTAAGGCATCAAAACATCATAGTATAGTAAGGCATCAAAACATCATAGTATAGTAAGGCATCAAAACATCATAGTATAGTAAGGCATCAAAACATCATAGTATAGTAAGGCATCAAAACATCATAGTATAGTAAGGCATCAAAACATCATAGTATAGTAAGGCATCAAAACATCATAGTATAGTAAGGCATCAAAACATCATAGTATAGTAAGGCATCAAAACATCATAGTATAGTAAGGCATCAAAACATCATAGTATAGTAAGGCATCAAAACATCATAGTATAGTAAGGCATCAAAACATCATAGTATAGTAAGGCATCAAAACATCATAGTATAGTAAGGCATCAAAACATCATAGTATAGTAAGGCATCAAAACATCATAGTATAGTAAGGCATCAAAACATCATAGTATAGTAAGGCATCAAAACATCATAGTATAGTAAGGCATCAAAACATCATAGTATAGTAAGGCATCAAAACATCATAGTATAGTAAGGCATCAAAACATCATAGTATAGTAAGGCATCAAAACATCATAGTATAGTAAGGCATCAAAACATCATAGTATAGTAAGGCATCAAAACATCATAGTATAGTAAGGCATCAAAACATCATAGTATAGTAAGGCATCAAAACATCATAGTATAGTAAGGCATCAAAACATCATAGTATAGTAAGGCATCAAAACATCATAGTATAGTAAGGCATCAAAACATCATAGTATAGTAAGGCATCAAAACATCATAGTATAGTAAGGCATCAAAACATCATAGTATAGTAAGGCATCAAAACATCATAGTATAGTAAGGCATCAAAACATCATAGTATAGTAAGGCATCAAAACATCATAGTATAGTAAGGCATCAAAACATCATAGTATAGTAAGGCATCAAAACATCATAGTATAGTAAGGCATCAAAACATCATAGTATAGTAAGGCATCAAAACATCATAGTATAGTAAGGCATCAAAACATCATAGTATAGTAAGGCATCAAAACATCATAGTATAGTAAGGCATCAAAACATCATAGTATAGTAAGGCATCAAAACATCATAGTATAGTAAGGCATCAAAACATCATAGTATAGTAAGGCATCAAAACATCATAGTATAGTAAGGCATCAAAACATCATAGTATAGTAAGGCATCAAAACATCATAGTATAGTAAGGCATCAAAACATCATAGTATAGTAAGGCATCAAAACATCATAGTATAGTAAGGCATCAAAACATCATAGTATAGTAAGGCATAAAATGTCATAAAAACGTCATTGTATAGTAAGGCATGAAGTGTCAAAAAAATGTCATAGTATAATAAGGCATCAAAACATCATAGTATAGTAAGGCATCAAAACATCATAGTATAGTAACGCATAAAATGTTCTAAAAATGTCATAGTTTAGTAAGGTATCAAATGTCATTAGAATGTCATAGTACAGTAAGGCATAAAATTGTCATAGTATAGTAAGGTATAAAATGTCATAGTATAGTAAGGCATAAAATGTCAAAAAAATGTCATATTATAGTAAGGCATGAAAACGCCTGGGTATAATAAGGCATCAAATGTTGTAAGAACACCATTGTATAGTAAGGCATCAAATATCATAGTTTAGTAAGGTATCAAATGTCATAAGAATGTCATAGTATAGTAAGGCATAAAATATCATAAAGATGTCATAGTATAGTAAGGCATAAAAAGTCATAGTATAGTAAGGCATAAAATGTCATAAAAACGTCATAGTATAGTAAGGCATAAAATTGTCATAAAAACGTCATAGCATAGTAAGGCATAAAATATCATAAAAATGTCATAGTATAGTAAATCTTAAAAAGTTATAAAATAGTAGGCATAAAAATGTCATAGTATATAGTAAGGCATGAAATGTCATAAAAACGTCCTAGTATATTAAAGCATAAAAACAACATAGTATACTTATGTATAAGAATGTAAAAAAATTTCATTGTATGATAATGCAAAAAAATGTCACAAAAACCTCATAGTATAGTAAGGAATGAAAATGTCAAAAACGTCATAGTATAATAAGGCATAAAAATGTCATAGTGTAGTAAGGCATAAAAGTCATAAAAGGCATTAAAAAACGCCATAGTATAGTAAAGCATAAAAACGTCACCGTATAGTAGACATCAAAAGTCATAGTATAGTAAGGCATAAAAAAAGTCAAAGTATATGTAATCAGAAATCAAATCAAATTTATTTATAATTCACATTTAAATACAGCAAACAACTGACCAAAGTGCTGTACAACATCAGTAAAACACAAATAACCCAGATCTGATGGATATGGACAGTGTATTCCAATGTCTGGTAAGGTACAAAAACGTTATAATAAGGCATAAAATGTCATTAAAATGTCATAATACAGCAAGGCATAAAAACATCATAATATAGTAAAGAATAAAAAAGTCACAGTATAATAAGGCTAGAAGAAAGTCATAGTATAGTAAGGCATAAAAATGGCATAGTATAGTTAGGCTTAAAAAGTCAGGGTATAGTAAGTCATAAAGTCTAGTATAGTAAAGCATAAAAAGTCATAGTACAGTTAGGCATAAAAAAGTCATAGTATAGTACGTCAAAGTCATAGTATAGTAATGCATAAAAAGTCATAGTATAGTAAGGCAAAAAAAGTCATAGTATAGTAAGGCATACAAATCATTGTATATTAATTCATACAAAAGTCATAATAGAATTAGGCAAAAGATCTTAGTACAGTAAGGCATAAAAAGTCTCACTATAGTTGCGCACAAAAACGTCATAGTATGGTAAGGCTTAAAATGTCATAGTATAGTAAGGCAAAAAAAGTCATGGTATAGTATAAATTTGTTTGTGTATTGGCAAATCTGTTATATTTTTCTAAGATATTTTTGTGAATTTGCACGTTTATTTTTTGTACTTGTGGAAGGTGTTTTATATTTACAGACTACACATTTATGCATGGATTGTCGAGCTGTTCACACAAATAATATTGAAACAAATCTATCTGCATATTTAGAAAATTCGTTTTAGAAGCAGATGTGACACACACAACATTGGTTAATAGACTGGTAATACCGGTTTCTTTTATTAATAAATATAATGTACTAACACAATTTGAGCCTTTTCCTCATAGTTTGGGCTAAAATGTGCTTTCACTAGACAGTCACAGTTTTTATATGTCCCCTTTATCCTTGTATCTAGTATATTAAACAGAGTAATAGTTGTGCACATACACTTTTTATCCCACACATAACCATTAAATGCAACAACATGACTGTTGTAATTGGAGCTCCTGAGCTGTACTAGTTAACAGATTATTGAGAGATTATTTTCTAGATTAGTCCTGTTATCTAAGAAAAAAATAAATAAATAAAATTCCAGGGATTGATAATCCAGGCAGGGTCACCATCGTTCAAACAGCAGACATTCAGTGGGCAGGAGATTCACTCAGTGCATCAGAACAAATTATACAAAAAAAATTCTTTCATAATAAAATCGTCCTGAGTGACTTTGTCTGCAGGAGATTATGCAATGTACTGTAAGTTTTTTACATAAATGAAATCTACTTTGAGTGCATATGCTGTTAAGAGAGCCAACAGTCACATGATGAAAGCATCTGAGGCTAAACTGTTTTTTTGTATGCTCATATATAATTTTATATTCATGGAATTACTGCCAAGCAAAATTTAAAGTAGCATAAAAAGGCATTGTAATCCTCACAAATAGGTAGAACCATTCATCTCTTTGTTCTACGCTAATTGATTTTTAGCCAAAAATGTAGGATTTATTTTATTCCATTTATATTTGTCAGCAAATACTGCAACTTCAATTTAGTTTCTTTTTCTGCTTTTGTTTTCCTAAAATGTTTCTCACACCCTATGAAATGACAACACCCTTTCTGTACAGTTTGTGCCTGTCATAATAAAAGATGGGGGCAGGTCAGAGTCTAGCGAGAGGCGAGCCTTGCACATCTTACATAATAGTGCTCTCTCTCTCTCTCTCTCTCTCTCTCTCTCTCTCACAACCTGTATATTCTGCCCTGCAGACAGTGCAGCAGACCTGCAGAGGAAATTAATATTTTAATCTCTCAGCCAGATTCAAAGAACAGTCCCCGCTCTCACAGGGCAGCGGATAAATAAGTCATGAGCTAGAGGTTTGTGTGACAACAGGGCTGGACAGACAGTCACAACAACACACGCTGGGAGGAAGTGCACGGCTCTGGGTTTGGCAGCGACTTTCAAATGGGATGTGAGTGACTGATGGTCTCTAAAGTTTCAGAATAAATATCCCAAAGCTGCCGATTTAGATGCTGAGCAACCAGCTTCATTATGCTGTTGACTCTGCATTTGAGATAGTGGCACCCTGCACATATTTAATTTACTGACAAGGTAAAAGCATTGCAAGGCTGCTTCTCCTCAAGACATAAAAATTAGGTCACTCCCACTACTTTACTGAGAGCATGATGCAGTCAGAGCTTCATGAATGGATGACGCCACACTGTGGTCAGTCTGAACAATCTCAACAAACGTGTGTGGTTTGTGCAAACTGTAGCAGACACTGCAGTTGTATTCAGGAACTAAATTACTTCTCCAAAAAGTCTTCTTCAGGCAGGAGTTGAAAAGCAAGATGTGACTTAAGAGGAAATGTGGCTTCTTATGTTTAACTTATACCTTATTCTAACTAACACAACAAAACATTACAGGACATACGTTTGGGGACAAGAAATAAAATTCATAGATGTGAATATATTGTAAAATTGTTAAAAACTAAAAACCAGTGCTTGGTTTAATCTTCAATGTCACAGATTATTCATCCACGTCAATCCACAGCACTGTTTCAGCACAATTCTTCCCTATTCATGTTACAACTTTTTCATTTGGTTGCTCATAAACATTTTTCACATACAGGTTCTTTCCGTCAACACAGTTCTTTCGTACATTCCAAAAAACATTACTGCATCATGGTGGGGGGAAAAAACATAGCGCCAGAAAACTACGAACAAGGAATGGTACTGTCCCTTTAAGTTCCCAAGCAGATGTTGACATCCTCGTCCTCTTCCAGTAATGTCTCAACCCTGTTCAAATTGAATTAGTGAGAGCACACCATCCTCATTAAGGCGCAATGAATGATCAACTGCACTAGTCAATATCTCAGACATGTTGTGGGCAGGACGCAGAAGTTTTTTTTCCTTTCTTTTTAATTGGCCATACAAAGTTGTTCTTTCCTTGAAAACCAAGGAATTTATGAGGAATTTACTTAAAAGGACAGCAATGCAAAAGGTAACATAATGTTAATGGTTAACAAACTAAAATGTGTAGGAATGATAAACTGAGGACTGTACCATTATCCAGTCATTCTACAGGATTCTGTACATCACACTCTAAATGACTTAAAAATAAATCTGAATAAGTCATGTTTACGTTATTTACAGTTAAATGTAAAGCTTTGTCTCTTGGCGCAACAAAATGTTTTGTTCAGTAACTTCAAAGTGTCTCATTTACACTTCAATTTAAAACCATATTAGCTTCATAGGACCCATTATATCTGGCATTAACATGTGTCTTGACTGATATCACACTCACTGCTGTGGTCATTTGTGTTGCACCCAACATGAAGTCACAATCTAGTCATGCAAACACCTCAAAAGGACACTTGAGATACATTAACAAACTCTAAAATTAAATGTGGTGCAAGATAACCTCCATAGATACCAATGTGGCAATAAAAGACATGGCAGGCTGTTGTGTTTTGGCTCTGCATTCCAGTAAACTGAATCTGAAATGAAACAATGTGAAGGATCAGCATTGAGGGTGTTTATAGCCACATCCATGTGGAAATTGTAGTATTTTTTTTTTTTTTTTTTTTACTTATGCCTCTCTTGGCAAAAAGGGCTCCAATCTCTGCTCTGCACTCCCAACAGAGATTGGAGCAAAGAAAGTAAAAGCCAAAGACACTGTTTCATTTCAAATCCAATGTGCTGTACTCAAAACATGACTGTCCGAACTATGATATAATAAGACAAATTCCAGTTTCTTTATGTGCACGGGAAGTAATAACACATAACACATATTATTGCTAGGTGAAAATGCTACAACCAGTTGGCCTGTGTTATTATACAGTATGCATATAAATACAATTCATGTTAATGCCAGGTATTATGAGGGCATATGATATCACTATTGTTATCTGTTAGCTCCAGTGTGGGCCGTGTTCCAGCCATTACATGGTTCATAATATCAAAAATGTTCTACAAATGTCCCACATAAGTAAATGTTTGCAAAAAAAAATGTCAGCTCTATTTCACATAGTTTTTTCTGGTATATATTTAAAAATCATGAAAAAAAACTGAGCAGTTTTACCCTTTTGAATTTTCCCAAATCAAAATAGATCATAGCATATGGATCTGACTGAGGATTTGTCTGTAAACTGATGTTGGGGGTGGTGTCTCTCCTACTTCCACACTGTCAAAGTGTTGTTTTCTGTTCCATATGTTGCTCATGCTTCAAATATTGAAGTCATGTTTGTCTTGTAGTGTGAAGAAGAATGGTGGGGGTCCAAAGTCTTCTTCAGAAATCAGTACGTATGCAGCTGAGTGAAGGCCTCTGGCACTCTGATCCCAAGTTACTCCTGAGTTAAATCCATGCATAGTAGTGGCAACGACAATGAGTGTGTCAGTAATCACAGAAACTGCTTGCGCTCATACCCACACAGTCCATCCCAGACAAACAGTTAGTTCATTGTTCATTGTCTCAAACAGCCTGCTAGTAGTTGAGGAGGCGCTCCCTTTCTGTACCAGCGTAGCGCTGATTAGCAGCAAACACTTTTGCTTTGTTGACTGAAGGACCTATGAAAGGAGTTACAACACATTAAATTTAATTTTAAATCAGAATTAAATCTGTGTTCAAATTGTATGCTTTATGATTTTCACTTTAACGTGTGACATTACTGACCTATATAGCTGAGAAGTACAGGGAGAAAGATGAGGCCGTGTGTGGCCCCCAGAAGCACGATGGCCAAGTACATCCTAAAGTAGAAGACCTGGAAGATTTGTGACTTGGAAAGCGCCAGGATTATGATACCTCCAAACTTTGTTAATGTGATCCCGCTGAATACCTGCAAAAAAGGAAACGTGTCATTAAATGTCATGTCACTGTGATCATGATAAAAAACAAAATTATTTTATACCTGACTTTTTCAGCTTAAGCAGATATGCAATTAAGTTTTCCTCAAAACGAAAACATTGATTTATGCTGCCGTACACGCTTGTATACACTGAGATGCACATAATCACTATGCAAACATTTTCAATCCAAATATTTACTTATCATTTACTAACCTAATCATTTACTTATATTGATAAAGCTTCCTCTCGTCAGTGTGCTAAGAGGTAAAGCCAGACTTACAGAACTGCCCATGTGAGCCAGAGCCTCTTCAGCCCGCTCCACTCTGCTCTTCTTCACACTGATGGAAAACGCTCTCACAATGTGACTGCAGAACTCCACCGAGATACCACAACTCTGCAACGGAGGAAAGGAAACTACTCAGCACCATAAACACGGAAATTATGAAATGAAAGCCAACCAACCTAAGTTTGCTGTCTTGAAGTGAATATGTATGTGTGAGATTATAGAAAAAACAAGTATTGGTTCCAGTTTTTTTCTGGCTATAACAACATTTTACTTGCCGACATAATTGCTGACATTTGTGGACTTGGTGACATTGCTAGACCAAAGTCCCTTAGGGTACGCAAGGCCAGGGGTCAGACAGCCAGACAAAGTGTAAACACATCCTCATTTCAAAGCCACAATCTCTGACTCAAAAGACCAAATAGTCACAGAGTTGCAGAGAATTAATATTAGGGAAATAGTAAAACAGACTTGCAATTCAGTCAAAACAGATGTACTTGCAATAAATATCAGTTGGGAAACAAAAAAATATTTTTCCATTTACAAGTCAAACTGCTAAAACAGTTTGCATAATGTCTGACAGTAAGTTCAACTCAAGGCCCACTTTTTCACAGCTTTCCTCAGAATGTTGAGGGGTGAATAATTTGTTTTACCAAAACATGCTAAAACATTATTTACAATGTGTCTGACTGTTTGCTAGCTTGTGTTGGTGCTATAATAAACTTTTCTATTGATGCTGCCATGTTCCCAGATTGGAGCAATTAAATTGATGAGTCAATTGTCATCATATCTGACAGGAACTATTGCTATAACTATAAAAACATGAATTAATGTTGTAAAAAGATGTGATTTTCTTTTAACTTCAAAGACACTCCTTTCTTTCTGCTGACCTCGTCTTATTTAATTGAAAAGTTTTTTTTTTAAAAGTTTTTATTGCTTTGCCTAAAGTGCTGTGTAAGATAAATGTGAAGCGTTTTTCATGTTGCCTCTCACCATGACCAGGTTCACTAGGGAAACTGCGTTGAGGCTGATACCCCACAGCCACATGACGCCGAACATGTTGACCAGGATCATGGCGATGGTAAGGCTGACAAGAACAGCTGACCACAGCTCGAAGCCCAACAACACCGTCGACACCACAAATATGGCTGCAAGTGACACGCTTAAGTTCAGAGCTGTGTCATACGCAATGGTGAGGTACTGCTCGTAAAACACATAGAAGACGCTGTAAAGGAAGAAAAATATGTATTAGTGAACAGCCACTGAGAAAACTGCCAACATTGTCCAGTTGCTTAAAATCAGCAGATCAGGGTGTGGCTTCTAAAATTATCAATTTTGTTTTACTATTAGTAGTATTTGTGATCAGAGGCAAATTTATGTCTGGTCTAGTGATGAATTTTAGTAAATGAGTGACTAATGAGTCAGCTTATTCCATCATTGTATAAATGCAGTAAATCTAATTTCCTATCTGCAAATCACTTATTCGTGGAACACTGGGTTAAACCTCAGCAGTGGTGGTGTGACTTTTCTGTGATATTACAGGATACACTGGATAGGAAGGATAATTCAGTACTTATATCAAACATCAACTCCATTGCCATTTATAATGTTTTCTTTCCTGTGTGCTTATCTATGACCTACTCCTCCCCTCTGATTCCCTTGAACCTTGTGTTCAAAACAAGCAGAATTTCAGATACCAGTATTTCACCTTAAACATACACAGAAAAACCCTCAAGTAGTGGGTGGAACTAAAAACACCTGATAAATGATTTAATTTATGCAGCGTATTAAGCAGAGCAACAGGACTTACCTGTAGGCAAAAACTTTATGGTCCATGGACTGACTGATATTGTCAGCCAAAATTCGGGCCATTTTTAGAGCATCTATGAAGTCTGGGGATTCCTTCAGGATGGTGTGGTAAGTCATAAAGTAAGTGGCTCCCACCCCTGTGTTGTTCGGATACAGGTCAACTGCTGTGGCATAGGCTGCATGGCCACTGTAGGAGCATTAACCCATTGTGAGTGACAGTAAAGCAGGGGCAATTTACAAACCACAACAAAACTGGTCAACTGTAAAAGGGGGTCCTTTTTAACACATGGGAAACGGAAGTTAAAGTGAAAATATTCAATGATATGTCATGTGTTTTCAATAAGATTTTGACAGAGCTATAAAATTACCCTTTTCCACACTTGATGTTGGGATTGTCCGACAGGAACATGGGGAGAAACCGCATGAAGTCTTCTCCTTCAGGTCTCTGCTTTCCAGCAGGAGTCATGGGCCGACAGTGCACACAAGATGGGTTTACCACTGGAAAACAACATCAGGAGTAAATTCATCCATTTAACCAAAAGGTATTGAAGAAATATGCAAAATAACTCTGAGACAAAGCCAGGAATTGAAAACAAATGAATGAACAAATCTGAAACAAGGTTGCACTAATTATAAATATATTAGAAAGTCTCCATTACATGAAGCATACAACCGCTATCTCTGAATTTCAGTTCTGAAAAATGTAACATCTCACTTGAATTATGATAACATTAAATTCTGTTTTGTGTTTCCTTATTTCTCCTGTTCGTTCAGCTAAAATTTGCCCTAAAATGCCATTTGTTTCACTGCATTTTGTGTATGACTGTATGAATTGACAAAAAATGTTGAACTTGTGACACCAGGCTCGTGAGACAAGGGTTCAAAGCATGTTGACATTAGATTAAAATTTACCCGAGGCATTGCAGAAGGCCCCGGTGGTGTTGTAGTATCGACAGCAGGTAGACTGAGGCTTCACCCAGTCAAAGTAGTCATCCAGCCAGGAGGACGGTGTGAAGGCAATGGTTGTGCTGAAAATTGAAAATTGAAGAGATTATAGAATCATAGGTTAGATTACAAAAACTCTCCTTTCATGATTTATCTCAGGTTGTGTATTTAAAATCATGATTAAAATTTCAAACAGGTTCCCAGACTCTTCCTGTAGCAAATTTTTTATATTCAGTATGGATTTTGTCCTGTGCATTGAAACCACACATGAGCTAATTCGTTTATAGCTCAGACTTACTAGTTGCTGATGAGTGAGGCTGCGTAGACCTGCTGAACCAGGGAGTTGTTGTTGCAGCCCACTCCTCCACATACAACATTCTGGCCCTCTGGGCTACTGTAGTTGAGACCGTCCTCTACCACAAAGTACACTGGAGCTCCAGTGTGGAGATATTCGCTCAAGTTCTTAAAGTAGTCCAGCACGTATGAGTCCTGGATGGAGAGACAAACCGTCATATTATACATAAGAAGACTGTTGTAAAAATGTGATTGATTAATCTTCCTGTATGACTGACAGGAGCAGTAAAGTACGCCACAAAATAAACTACATCACAGATGAAGTATTACTACAAATATTCAAATATAACCATTCTAATTTGCACACACTTTTTAATAAGCTTCAAGTGGTGTCCACTAAAAATCCATGAACACAGGTGTGATATAAACTGCAAAGACTTACATCTGGCATGGATAATTTCTGGTCCAGTCCAATCTCTACTTTGTTCACTACAGCAATACTGAAGGAGAGAACTCCAACAAACACAGCCACCTGAAGAAGGAAAGATGAAAACCTCTTTATAATGAACAACATGATCACTGACCAAAAACAATATTTTACTCATCGGAAGATATGACTGCAACTCAATACATCAATACTTTATCAGGATAATACATGACAGGAGGAGTCTCTCTAAAAATAATGTAGCTGTGGATGACTGGCAAAGTGTGACTGAGGTACTTACTATGATTGGTCGCACCCACTCTTTGAGGATGAATGGGGCATAGACTTTCTTGAAAAAACGGAAGAGGAAGCCATCCGTCTTGGTTTCCTGACCTTCTGGCATCTTCACACAGCAGATGATGTCGAGTCGATTCCCCTTTTAAAAACAGGACAACACATCATTCGATAAGTGTAATTTAGTCTGTAACTAATTTGAAGATTGAATCATTAAGAACAACCATGTGCCACTGAGGACAAAGAGCAGGTTTTAACTGCAAACACTCACTGCACTGACAATGCTCTGCAAACAATCAACCAGTAAATAGATAATCAGTTAAATTAGCTACTGTAATGATTGGCAGGATGATAACTGTCACATATCTGAGTGCGACATTAAATCGGAGCTGTTAAATCTGTAGGAAAGCAGTTTCACATAAATCTAACAGCTCCTGACAATCTATAACCCCCGCCAGTTTCATCATGAATGTCACCACAGTCTCCCCTCAGACCTCACCTCCTGTCTTCTGGCATCCAAGCCGAGCAAGCTGACAAAGCAACTGATCTGCAACAGGAAATCAATAAAGACAGCCAAGCCGGCAAACAGAGAGAAAGTCCTCACTGCAGGCATATTGGAAAGGGCCCCTGTAGACGGAGAAAGTCAACAATTTTAACAGCTTGTGACCAAACAGAAGACTATTGCCCTTTTTGAGTGCAACTACATCAATCCTATCCACAAAAACATTCTTAATTTAAGTTGAACCATAATCTTGAACAATACATATTTTAAAGTTTCAGTTACATTGTTTGTGTATATAAATGGAAAGCATTTAATAGATGACCCATTTTACCTAGGAAGAAGGCCACTGTCTCAGAGAATGAGGAGAGGAACATGCTGGGGGCAACATCTCCAAGAATACGCCCAATCTGCTGGTGTAGTTCCTCCTGTGGCATCCGCTCATCCCTCTGTTCAAAAATGCAAATGGAAATCACTTTTGGTCGATTTGACAAATTACTGGCAGCGTACCAAAACACTAATCTTGTTGAAATTAATTACCGTTTTTTTTTTTTTTTTAAGAGATGCTGACAGCTAGAAAAACTAGGAAAAGCAACAAAAGTGTCACGATTCAACTGAATAAATCATAAAAACTGATAATGACAATGTACATAAGCATTAAACCATTAAACCCAATGACCAATAAATGGATGATCATTTAAAAAATTTTTATACATTGGGAGAATGGAGGCTACCTGGTATGTCTGCACTATAATAAAGATGTTGTCCACTCCAACAGCCAGCACCAGGAAGGGAATGACCTCAATTACAATAAGCGTGAGAGGGATACCAGCATAGCTGAAGATCCCCAGTGAGGCGGCCACAGAGCTGAGCACAATCAGGATACCCGCTATACCCAGAGAAATCTTAGAGTCCACCTGTGCGGGGCAAAAGATAGAGGGTGAGTCATGTTCTTCCCTGAGCTGCTCCCTTTCACACTTGAGCACAGGAAGTTGTCAAGCGAGATGTACTGGTTTTGTTGGACTAAAGCTCTTATGTCACAGGCAGAAAAGACAAGTGACACTGCATGAGTGAAACTTTCCCAAGGATGGATTATGGTAACCAAGACATTGAACGAAAATGATAACGACACTGAATTGGGGCTTTGTCTCTTACCATCACCCTCCTGAAGCTGTGGATGTGACCGAGGGCCAGGGAGATGTAGATGAACATAATGACATAGCTGATTACTATGGTGCTGATGTCACCGTCGCTCTCTCTGTCAATTTCATCTTCGACACTCCTCTCTGCACTGAACGCTATGGTCAGGTTGGGGTTTTTGAAGTTCTTCATGAATTGGATGAATCTGAAATGCACACAAACAAAACACAATAAGTACAAACACAAAGAAAACACAGTGACTTTTACTGAAGCTATCTAAAAGTAATTTTAGAAACACATTGGTGTCTCACTCTTTCTCCCATGCCAGAGCTTTTCCCAGCCGGACTGAGTCGTTCAGGTAGTTGTTGAGTGGAAAGGTGATCACTAGAGCGGTGGCGTTGTTGTAGTTAGTGCCTGTAGTGTGGGGGGGGGGGGGGGGGGGATGCATTAACTGTAAAGGTGAGGCCATCACTTATACAATCCTCGGTTATCAAGCATATTGATAAAGATGATTAAACTAGAAGTAGAAGTTGAAGTAGAAGAAGTAGAAGCACTCGCTTTGGCAGAGAGACAATAACAGCCAGATAATAAATTTATAACATCCTGGAAAAACATGGCTATCTCTCAGACAGCTGGTTGTGATTGTTATTGGTTATTATTGGTTATTACTATCAGCTCTCATGATAATCAGAGGATTATTTCCTTATTCACATTATCATCTTAAACAGCACAGTTGTAATCTGACTGCTGCACACACCATGTAGGCTAATTAATAAGCTCACTGCTACCTGCATCAACACTGCACAATTAGCAAAGAGCACAATGTCAGGTGTTACTGATACACCTTTAGATTAAGACTGCGACATATAGCAGGTTAATGCACAAGAAGTTCAGTGACTAGAAGACCATACATTTTTTTTTCTAAATGCAATAAAATAATCTACAGAGAGGCTCTAAACAGAATATGTAAATGCTGTAAAGGAAGAACTACCACTATTTTCTGTATCTCTATCTTCATCAACAAGTGTTACTCCAGCTCACCATCGTAACCCCCAAGGGCCAGCCACGGGAAGACGGGCCCCCCAAACGTGCCCAAACAAGGGTCATGGAGGAGAGTGGTGTCGTTAAGGGATGCTGGTGCACTGCAGGAGAAAAGGCGAGCAGAGTTAAGTCAGTATCAGAAAAAACAAAGAACCACCACATGACAACCAATGAGGAAGTATTACTGTGCTATTTTAAGACACTATCCACCACAAAAATGGAGAAAATAGATTCTTGTGAGCTGCAGGTGTTGAATTTGATATGGATGTGTTTTCTAGAGATTTTAAGCGTTTTACTATTGCCCAACAGGAAAAGGAAAGGCTTGATTTAAAACCATGAGTGCCAGTTGGTAAGTTGTTGGTAAGTATTTGAAAAAGGAAAAGAAACTGGCAGAAGAAAAAAAAAAAAAAAAAAATCACCTGACACAGTAGAGGAAGTGGCTGTGATAGTCAGCATAGACAAAGAAGTCATCTCCTATACTGTGGTCCAACACAGCATGGCTGTTCTGGAAGTAGTTGAGGACACTCAAGATGGTACAGTTGTTGTTGTATGGGGCCAGCGGAGCCAAGCAGATGTCTTTCAGGGTGACGTTTTGGCCCTCGTATGTGGCCACGAGGGCTTCGATGTCAAGCTGCAAGTCCAGCACCTGGTTGTTTATAGTTACAAAAAAATTAAAGTAGAAAAAGAGAAGAGAACCAATAAACCATGGTTTAAGAAATGAAACTGCTCTTTACATGCTTCTAATCTAGTTAACAGAAGCAATACTTCTTTATACATAAACACCCAGTTGCTCTAATGACAGCAAACTAACCAAAATTGCTAAAACAGACCTCTCCCACTGACCCACCTGGTGCAGGATGTCTTTATCCAGTATGGCTCCGAATGGGACATCTGACCCTCCAAAGTATGGGGAGTAGATGAAAGTGTCATTGAGTGGAGTGGTTATAATGAGCTGTACAGTTCTAAAGAAGGGTCCAAAGTGGCTGTCAAAATAGTCCTTCTCTTGACGGGCCTGGCTAGTGGGAGACGACCACAGCTCAACGGGGTTAGTGGTGATGCGCATATAGACCAGTCCCCCAGAGGAGGCTACCACAAGTATCAGGCTGCCCAGTATGACCAGAGAGGGATGCCGCACACAGAAGGAACCCCAGGAGCTGAAGAGGGTTCGCAGTGCATTCTCGAAGCGTTCGCCAAGAGTTTCACAGCATGACGCATTTACTAAGAAGAGAAACAGACTGGGAGTTAGTTTTGATTGTGCAGCAAGGAAAGAACAATATAATTACTTGTATTACACCTAAAAAGCAAGTTAATTATTTGTAAGGCAAACAGATTTCAGAGAGAAGAAAAATAATTGGACCTTTAATCATGTATTATTATACCTTGGTCAGGATTATCACTGTTGAGAGACAGTGGGTTATTACTGTCCAGTATGGGGCCATACTCAGACATGATTGTCCTTTTCCTGTAAACACAAATAACCACACCAAACAATTAGATATTAAGTTCAAATGCCAGCAACAGAACCAAAATACTGAGTGAGTAGCTGCAGATACACTGCAAAAAGTCCTTTACCTGTAACACCACGCTCCCAGCACAACTCCAAAGAAGATAAGCAGGAAGGCTACGTAAGAGATCCACATGATGAAAGTCATGGCATCGACACCAAAGATCGTCCAGGGTGGGGGGAGAGGGGGAGGTACAGGTTTGGGCCCACAGGCATTTGTGCAATCCTGACAGGAGCAAGGACCCGAGCCGTCCTCTAAGCCCTCTGTGCACGCATACGTCTTGTTGTTCATGGGAGTATAATCAGATACTGGGACATCTAGAGAAAAGAAACAGCATAACACAGCAGAATGGATTAACCATCAAAATGCTAAAAAAAAAAAACAATTTTCTGCAGCAGGCACATGACCAAATAAGAACAATTACTACAAAAAGATTTACCTGAGAATATCGGGATGATAGGGAAGGGAGTCTGTCCATTGTTAATATCGAACATGTACTGGATCCAGTTAGTAGCATTGCAGTCCTTTGCATCCTTGCCACACAGCAGTGATAAGGCCTTTAAATTGCTAGATGGTGCCTGGACATCCTTACAGGCATTGTACATGGCTGAAAAAGTCCAATTTAATTATTTTAGGACAAAACTCAAAGATTTTCACTAAGTTAAATTGACTTTGTGTTTAAGATTTAATCAGCAGATTTCACATGTAAGCCAAATGTGGCCATTTTTACTTAGCTTTTCTATAGATTTAACCAGGAAGCCATGAAAATGAAGGTGAAGCTGTTTATTGTGTCTTAATCCACATCTGATTGTGAACTCACCATTAGCAAACGTTTGTCCAATATAGTACTGCACTTCCACTACATTGGTCGCATTGAACTTGGTGGCATTCATGAACTGACTCTGGTGGGGGCTGCATGTCAGCTCACAGAAGAGATTCATCAGATTGAAGAAACAGGCGGGACACCTGCACACAGACGTAGCGAGTGTCAGAACCATTGCATAACTTTCAAATAATAAAAAAAGTTCATAAGTGTAAAACAGCTGTAAACAAGGTAGTTATAAATGTGGTGAAATAGAAAAAAAAAAAATCTACAAAGATAAGAAATTTTGTCAACCTCTGCAAAACATGGCAATTTGGCCTCCAACCCATAATTTGGATCATGCACAGCCAGGGTTTGCATGTTACAACAACAAAATGTGAGCAGCACATGTACTGACAGTTTTAAAGGGGTAGATATTCTTTGTGTTCAGAAGGGAGATAATAATGATACCCTTCAAAGCATGTCATGTGCTTCATTAGGTAATGTCATAACTGCAGTGCATACCTAGACAGGAACTGAAGGGGAAGCTGGAGACTCCCTTTGAGAGTGTGCAACTGGTCAACATTACAGCAGAGGCTTCGGTTTCCATAGTCATATCCAGGACAAAGTTCCTGCATGTAAACACAAAAGGAGTGACATCACTTTAATGCACTTTTATAATATTTTTTACCACTGGAAAGCAGAAGTATGTTACAGAACACTGGTTTGAACATCAAACGTCAGCAAATAACAAGTCAAAAGTATTAAGAAATATACCGTGAGAAGCTCTTGACCCTCAGCAGGTAGCGAGATGGGGGGACCAGTGTAGTTGCAATTGTACTTTTTTCCGGGCACCTTTTTGGACTCCCCACACTCGCCATACCACACACAGTGCTCGGCCTCAACCTGATAGTAAGACAAGAAAAACACAATGATCATTTGTGCAGTGTGTTCACAGAGGAAATTTGTTTGGCATCATGCTGGTCTGCATACAGTATATTTATTTTTTCTGTAGAATCTGGTGGAACTTGAGTGGCTTTTCATTTATACTTGTTTTCATTAGTGAGGACGAGGACAAGGTCTTAAGCCCAAACACACTAAATTCCTCTAAAGGCAACAGTGGACCACATGACTTAGTTTTGGCTGCTCAAAAGGACTTAACCAATCTGATCTGAGGTTAAAGCTTTATCTTGAGGTTTTTTGTTTGCCAGGTTGAACCTCTCGTCATGTTTCTTTTCCTGTGTTTCTAGAATCTCGTGCTTTGTATGTCTGAAAATAAAATTTCACTTCTGCAAAAGTATTTCCTTTCAACCCAGCATTTGAAAAATAAGCCATTGAAAAGCAGATGGAGAAGCAGTTTAGTCATATCATTCAATGTTATCTTGACTACACACACATTCAGATTCAAAAAGAAGGCAAGAAAAAGCAGAACTGGTGGTCAAATTTATATGGTAACATAACAACGCTTCTGCAAATGTTATTATGACTAAACCATGTTCAATTTGAACAAAGATATTTTAAACTTGATACTTTCCATAAAATGCAATAACAAACTATTACAATTGTTTAAAAATGTTTAAAAGATTTAAATACTATTTATAGTTCCTCAGTTAAGGTTTTCTACAATCTGTCTATTCAGCATCAGAGCCCTCACATGTTCGTTGTCGGGAGGGGTGACTTAGGGAAGTTAATTCACTTACTCTACAAACTGTTTTATGAGCATGTCCAGCGTCACACTCTGCCCGACTTGTGTCTTGTGGGACTGAGTTAAAGGACAGCATTCAAACGTCATTATTTCCTCAGTTGGAGTCCTACGCAGCTGCAAACTAGGCCAGTACTCTAAATGTACCAGACTTGCAAGACTGAGATCCAGGGGTACAAGACTCACTTATCTAGGGTAAGAACTAGAACCCTACAAGGTTTGTTTGAAGTGGCTCATAGATATAATAGAAACCTAACACCAGCCCTACAGGAGAAACAGTATAATTCGTTTCTGTAAAATCCTTTCTGCTTATTCACTGCAGTCTCCAAATGATCAATATTTTTACTCATCCCACATACTTGTTGTTTTAACCAGGAAGCTGATATCTTATCTTGAAACAGTAATGATTAATCAGATCCAGATGTGATGGCTTTAGCATAGTTTAGTAGTTTCATGCATTGCAGGGGACTGACCCAATTACCTTACGAATATGGGTGCAAATGCAGTGAAACGAGTTTAGAGGCCACTGATAAAATGTACATCTGATTAAATCAAATAAATACATCACACCTTTATGTTCATTATTTCTTTGATCTGGTTATCAATAACATGAAAGGTACATCTCAATGATTTTGTCGTCTTTTCCCTTGTAATGTACTATTCAAGCTCTTGTTCTTATAATTTAATACAGTGGTTTAATAAACAGTCAAGCAGTCAAGCCTCCTACGTTTTGTCACAGTGAATACATTGTGTCTGCACCCGCTAATTCCAAATGAAAAGACATTACAGCGTCAAAAAGTGATAAACAGATTAATTTAGCTAGCCATCTCCAAACCACCATATGTGTTCTAGATAAATAACTTGCTAATGTTGCAGATTTAGTGGTCTTCATCCCAGTTTTGTGAGCCAGTTAAACTGGGTCAAAAGTTATGGCTTGGGATAATGAAAAGATTACCGGGAACACATTTAGCTAAGCATTATTTTTAAAACCTCGTAGAAATATTGTTGTGTTTTCGTTTTGTCATGACATGTTCGGCACCGGCTTTAAGTCCAAGACAGAGCCTGCGCCAGCCCTGTCTGCCTCTGTGAAATGCCAAAGCTAACGTTTGTGTTGTCCCTTTTCGGTGCTCGGTTTACGAGGCTGGTCCAGTTTTCAAACAGCACTACTGTTTCCTGTTATGTCTGGGCCACTATTAAGCAGTCACTATTAAGCCAATTACTGACTAACGCCGTCTTTACCCGGGTTACATAGAGCGAGAGCCCTAAATAGCTAAACTAACCTGGACCTTAGTTTCGCTAGCTGCCTCAGATAAACATCATAATAGCAACTGCAGACCGAGCTGAGTCACGTTTAAGTCACGAGAACACGGACGTTAAGTTACACTTACCCATCGAAAATATCCCTCTGACAGGACTATAATGAAGAAAAGTGTGCATAAAATGCTTCTGCTTGGTAAGAGTCCCATCCCTCTTACTGAAAAGACCGAATTGGAGTGACAGCGCAGGTAAAGTTTCGCATATCTTGTTGATGGTTTCTTCTTCCTCGGACTATTCGTTTGTGGCAGAAACAAACTGTTGCCTCAGTGCTGCCACCAAGTGTCGCCGACGATACACTACACTTACACTGAAACTACATTAATCTACTGCAAATCACTTTAAATCACAGTCCCCCCAAAAAATGCCAAAATTGGAACAACTTTGGTTATTTCACATGATATATTTCTGTATTTGCATTTTGTCTGTGCTCTGATTGGTCTAAAGTGAATAGGGCTGTGCTAGGAAGGGTGATTATATGAATTTCAGTGAAATAGTGTTTAAAAATATCATTATTAAACTTGATCTGCCATTGCAAGACTTATAGGTAATATAGTCTGTGATTTTAAGAAAATTTACTGTTTAGTTTAAAAATTCCTCAGTTTATATTAATATGTAATAATAACATTGGTAAAAAAAAAAAAAAAAAGAAAAACAACAGCCACATACGCTTTTTATTATTCATTTCATTATATTGATCACAATGAAATGAAGCAGCACATTGTCACAATTTTCTCTTCAAACAAGAAGGCTATTATTGATCGATGTGTGCTCTTCCTTTTGATGTTTTCATGTGAAGACATCCTCCTGGTCTGTGTTATTGGTAATGAATTTTTGTTTCTCTAAATAAAGTTTGAGGAAACTATCAATCACAGCTGATCAAAGTGCATCCAAACTGTCCTGATGAAGCAGATTAGCTGAGTGACTGAGTGTCAACTCTTTGTTTTAAAACTTTAATGAATAATAAGTAGATTTGTTTTGTTTGATTTAGTTGCAAATATTTATGATATAGAGAAAAAAAATAAGATTTAAGACCAAGTTTTCACATCTAAACTCAAAAGTATTAATGTTATAACCTTTCAACCTACAGCCAGACTAGAACATATATATGTAAGTATGTATGTGTGTGTATGTATATATATACACATATATACAGAACTACCAATTTCAAACTTTAGATAATTAAAATTAGGTATGACTTTAAAATATGGGTTGTTGTTAGGGTCAGGCTTTTGAGGCCTAACTGGTAGAGATTGGAGTTATGTTTACGTTTAAGTAACAAATTGTTATATTTTACTGAGGATATATATATATATATATATACACACACACACACACACACACACACACATATATATATATATATATATATATATCCTCAGTAAAATATAACAATTTGTTACTTAAACGTAAACATAACTCCAATCTCTACCAGTTAGGCCTCAAAAGCCTGACCCTAACAACAACCCATATTTTAAAGTCATACCTAATTTTAATTATCTAAAGTTTGAAATTGGTAGTTCTGTGTGTTTGCAGTTCATTATAATTGGAGTGTTTAATATATTTCTTCCCCTCAGGTCAACATCACCACATCACATTTGATTTGGAGTCAAACAGTATAATCAGCAATCTAAGGGCAGATTTAGGGGCACAGACAACATATGAGACTCAACTGATTTTGATAAAATGTCATCGTTTTATTCTGTGTACATTACATATAATGTATACAATGAGAGGAATTCTTCCTGTAATGCTCAATCAAGCACCTTTTGTGTGCTCGTCATTGGCAGTTTCAAGTCATGTCACGTTGGTCAAATTCAGGTGCTCATACTACCACACTGTGAAACACTAAAGCATCAGAGAGGATGCACCACCCATTCAGCCGACTATCTGCTTATTCATCAAATTGTTCCTTGAAGTGCTAAAGGCGTCAAGATAAAAAAAGACTGAGTGACTGAGTTAATCCTTGGGATTGTTTTCCTTCTTCCCGTATCTCGCCCTTCATTTGTTAAAGCTGTGGAAAAAAAACCAAACAGAATGTATTTCCATAGAAAAAAAAAGATTTATTCATGTTCACTTTTGAACGAAATAAATCACAATTCAGGAATAACTATATTCACGTATGATGTGACAAAATTTTGTACTGATATTATAGTATAAATTATATGTGACTGTTTTGGGGTATATTACAACATAATCATGGTTTTCTGTACATGTACCTGTGTAAAATCTGCAAAAGTAGGCTTACAGGTTGCTACAATAGAATATTCCTTTAAAACTAGGAATAATATTTGCAAAGTTAATGCTCTTGCAAGACTACAAGACTTTAAAGCTAGGAGCAGATTCATAGATATGGTGTCAACACCGTGTGTGGAACAACAGTCTACACTTTTGAAAAAAACAAAAAAACAAGACAAGGCAAAGTCTCCTGGTAATAATATAGACATACTAGACCACAAACATCAGAAACATTGTTAGTATCTGACGTGACCCAGAGCCATTCAAATAGTCTCTAAAATACATAATGTTTATAAGGAAATACTTCTTTTATTTAAAAATTCAAACAAGTTACTCACATGACCTAAGACAGTTAAGTCAGCATTTCAAACAAGTGAAAACACAAAAAAAAAAACTCTATGGGAATACGACTGGAGCTGCTGTTTTTCTTATAGCTTTTTGTGCTGTTTGCAGTAAAACCTTGATAAGCTCTTAGTGCAGTCAAGAGTGTTAAAAATATATTATTGTTGGGAAGTAATCAGTAACAGAGCCAGAAAAGAGCTTCCTGTGTAAGCAGACTAACATGCCATACTGATACAAAGTACAGAGTTTAGCTTACTTTGTGGGTTCACACAAATATGTTTCATTCAGGAGTGCTGCAGGTTTTCAGCTACAAAAAGCAGACCACAATCATATGTGCCATGTTTACCATCACATTCTCCACATAGTTGGTGTGGTATCACACATCAGGGAACTCAATCTAGAAGAGAGATAACACACACAGAACTGTCTTAGAGCATAAAGGTAACATATTTAAATGATACAATTCACCAGTATTCCCCTTTAAACTGACTATACATTCTATACATTGCAACATCTTGTTTCCTCATTGACTCCTTCTTCAGGAAGAGTGTCGTCAGGCCTCTGAGGACCCCAACAGTCAAGGCCAGCATGTTACTCCATTTAATCATCTTCTTGACTTCATCAGAGATAAAGGTTCTGTGGCGTCACATCAGCATCAAGTCAGTACACCACTGTGTGATGTCAACCCTTTCCATTCAAACTTATCAATACTTTTTGCTAAACGTGTCTCTTAGCTTGTGATTCTACAACACATGTACCTTAAGTCGTGTTTTGGGTTGAGCTGCCAGTTTCTGTTTTCTTTGCAAGAGCTTCTGCCTCCCAAAAAATGGAGGTGCTTACATCCTTTCAATAGCATTCCTCAACTGACACATCTGGATCATATGTAGCATTTAGTGCAGAGCATTTAGAGAGATTTTCACTTCTGGGATTTCCAGAAGAGATTTTCACTTTCTCACAGGGGTTACAACATTAGGACGCCACGGGTCTTGTCCAGAAACTCTCAGGTCAACTGAGTCATGTATGAATCAGCTTTCGTCCCGCTGTCATCAAGAAAAAGTCACTTGTTGTTTGGTTGTAAGATAAAAACTCTTTGGAATGAGACAGGTTTTATATGACAAGTATGACAGCATGCAAACAACACCGAAAGCTGCACAAAGTGTCACCTGACCTCATAAGATACGATATAACATATATGATAATTGATGGTACCACTTAGGTATGCTTTTCCAGCCCAGACATCAATGCTCTTTCTTAATGGAACAGGAAATTGTCTCTTATTTCTTGTCTGTATCCATTAAGTCCTCAATCTGGGCCCAAGTACTCTGCGTTCTCCGCTGCCGGAATGTGTCCGTTGGCATGGGTCTTGAAGGTGGGAGTGAAATCCTGTTGGTAATCGGGGTTGTCTATGCTGTTCTGAGGCTGGTATTTCTGAATGCTGTGGACCGTGCCATTGGAGGTGAGCGGGAGGATGGCGGGGGATGGGACATCGTTGAGGTACTCGGGCCCGTCGGTCCCGTTCTTAAAGCAGTTCAGGTACTCTGACTCTGTGTTGTCTGAGGAGATGGTGGGGAGGAGGGTGCGAGGTGGACCGGGGTGCTGGTAGATGGGATTCATCACATCTGAGACTCCGTTCTGGTTCATATAGTCTGTAAGAAAGCCAATTACGTTAGTAACTAGACACTAGACAGGTTCCCATTAAAAGAATATGGGGTTATATGTAAAATTTAATTTTTAATGGCCCATAATGGTAGTTTTGGTTTTTAATTACTTTTTTTGTATTTTATTAGATAACTGATAGTAGAGTGATGACAAGATATGAATGAAGAGAGATGGGGAACAACATGCGATAGAGGTCCTTGGTCAGATGCAGCTTGGACGGGTTGTGGTTCATGGTTCGTGCCTTGAACTCTTTATTTGCTTAATTTTCTTCAAAGTTACATCCATGATAAGATAAGAGTTGTCTGATTGAAAACATTGAATGTATTTGCTATGTTCTTTAAAAAATATCAACCTCAAACAAAAGTGATCTATAAGTCTCCCAGTGAAAATGTTCTGTAATACAGTATCACTACAGGGTAACACTGAGGCTTGTCAATGACGCCAGTAAACTAATCACAGAGCCAAAGTGAAGCTCTTTGGGAACAGAGGGTCTCTCTATCACGAACAAACTTTCACATACACCGTTGCCCAGATTTGAAGCAAAACTCTATAGGATGACTTTGGCAACAGAGATCATATATAAGAAGTAATTTATCCACATGTAACACATTCTTTCTTTTCCTTAGGGTATTTTGTTAAATTTGTGTGTTGTACTTTATAACTTGGATTGTTTATGCTGTCAGATTGTCATTATGTATATGATCATTTTCCACTCTGACTGACAATAAAGTTGTGAATTATAAAAGGGACAATGTGAATTTAGTAGTTTCTTGCAATACAACGCTTTCTACTCAGGAGCTGACTCTCAAATCTGGGATACTAGAATTTTTATGAAGACAGAAAAACAACTCCTTAAACGTCTAATAAAAGTGGTTAGCAATAATACATATTTGATGTTCTTATGGTCATGGGAACAGCCACAATCCTGCATGTATTCATTTTAAATTGCCCACTAGAGCCACCGAGCCTAAAGATTTATGTACTAGTGGTATTGTGAAAGCAGTGAAAGACAAACTGCACCAAAAGTTTGGCAGCACGTGTTCTTCAGTTGGGGCAATAAGGACAGCAGTATGCATGATGTCCACTAGATGTCCCCCTTCCTTACTGAATCAAATAGAGGGACCAGGGGAGAGTGCCACTGAAATTTACTTGAATGACATCAAAAAGAAGAGACACTGGGGGCTTTTGAAGTCGGAGGATACTTGCCTGGAGCTGGCTGGAAAGCATTGTCTAAAAGTTTGTCTGTGGGGTCAGGAATGTACCGGAGAACCAAGCTTCCGTCTCTGCTCGGGAAACCATTCTGTAACAAAGGACAGATGTTTTTAGGGCTGTGGCACTCTGAGAATTTTTTTTTTTTTTTTTACAAATAATTCAAAACAAAGATGAAAGTAATTTTCTGTAAGTGCAATTTAAAGGCTGTTCACTCACCAGTAAGCCATTTCTACTGTGGCATGTTCCAATGCTGCTGTTGAGGCTCTGCAAAATAGATCATTTAAACTTGAGTTAATGTCTCATGATGACACTACAGCAAATGCAGAGGCGGAAACAGTGTTTTATAGAGCCATAACACATTTGAATATGCCACTATCATCCATAAAAGAGACATTAAGTGAAGAAACAGGCATTTCCAGAGCAGTGCACAAACACAAAGTTGGTCTGCTATGCTCATTTTCTGATTTAGGCGCAACCTTTAATTTTGTCATCTTTCACTTAGGATGTCTTTGATTCCAACTTACTTCTTTTATTTATAGTTTGATGCGAGTGTAATTCTCTCAGTCATTGCAATTTATTTTAAAGCCTCTCTGGGGACAATAAGTTTGTTTTTAATAGTGATAGTAATGTTTTTTCATGGTACCCGAGGAACCATGGCTGTCATCCCAATACAAGCTGATGAGGATCGAAATAAACGTCCACTGAGCAGATTCATATTCATTCAGGCAAACTGACGAGCTTTGTTGTGTCTGTCAGACTCTCCAGTCAAAGGACTGTGAGCGCCGTTATACCAGTGAAACCGAGCGAATAAAGAGAAGAGAGTGACAGCTGTGGCAATGCAATTACTTTCAACAAGAAAAGGAAATTAAACACGCTGAAGGAGCAACCATCTGTAAAAAAAAAAAAAAAAAAATTTCGACCCTGAGTGGCCCATGCCTCAACTGTGATATGACAAAAGCAGGCGTATGCTGAGCTTTTATTGGACAAAGATTTGAAACAGTTCGCCTGGTTGCCTGCAAAGGCAATCAAACCTGAAAGCTCAGTATGGGCTAACCATGGGCTGTGAGTGGCCGGCAACTATCCCAGGTAGAAGAGCCAGACCTATACATGGCCTTCACCGAACCCGAGGTAGAAGAGTTCTCTTTGTTCCTCTCTCATCAATCAAAGGGCACCTGGGAGGAAACGTGGGAGAGGGGACGATGATGAGGACGAGTGGGCAGGGGTCAGGAAGAGGAGAAATAGTCCCAGTGGTGAAAGTTAAACAGTATGAGGGCAACCGGGGTCGGAAGGGTTCAGGCCAGGTACGACCGGTCACTCAGGTTCAAGCGAGGAAAATGAGTTCAACTCTCCTCTCTGTATGATCACCCAGATTCAGTTAAACAGCCAGTGTTCTGCTTCTGCTGATTGAAGTGAAAGCTAATTGCTTTCAACAAGCTAAAAAAAAAAAACTGCCTCTGCCTTTATTTCCATTCTGACTCACAGGGTAATGATTTATGCAGAAATCCCAATTTCCCAAAACACGGTTAAAATAGCACAATTAAATTTCAAACAGTTGACTGCATGTCGGTGAAGTGTGCACTAACTGCTGAAGCCTGTGCTACAATTTCTTCAATCAATGAATGCTGCTTTTTTTTTTCTGGGAAATTTTACTCCAGAGCAGCTGGTATTCCTCTTTCAATGTTTGGATAGAGAAGGTTAGTGTGACTGAATCTGGCGTGTGTGTCTGCAGTTAAAGGTATCTGTGCCTCATTACATGTGCCGATTCACTTTTTTTTTTTTTTTTTTTTCAGTTAGCTCCACACCGGTGGAAAGTTCACAGTATAAAATACTGTGACAATATTCTGGCTCAGGATCTCAGATTTCTGTTTTTTTTATGATTAGAAGTGCATGTGATGAGCCAGGCCCACAGCTGCTATACTTCAACAACATAACTAGCTGTATCCTAGTATTTTCTTATCTAGTGGGCCTTTTGTTGACATGAAAGTACTGTCAAATACTGTATATACTGTATAGTGTATACAGTATGTGACATCTTGCACTTTTTCTTAATACTTTTTTAGTTTTTAAAATGAATGATAAAACTTGGTTGATCTTGCAACATTCAGAACAGTAGTTTCTTAGATAGCACCTCTGAATTGAATCTTCTGACTACTACCTGCAGCGCACTGTCAGGCCAATTTGTATTTGTACAATTAGTAACACTTTAGGTGGACGATCATACAAAATATCTTGTTTTGTTCATAGCACACGAGGATGCATTTTCAGTAACACTACGCCACCTTGTGGAAGTTGCACACACACAGGCAGTAGTCTTTTTCTGTTTTAAATGCTTGACCACAAAGCAGAAATGAGTCACCCCTCCCTGTTATTCTGAAATATCAGCAGTGGTATTGGAGAAACATTTTAGTTTTTCATTTTTAGTCTTTTTGTGCAAGGATGCCTCATTTTTCTCAGCTCAGTCCTGCTACCACAAATGTCACCTGACACAGAGAGGCAGAGGGGACAGACACACCCAATCCCAAACTTGTGAGTCTGTCTTTCTTTCATGACGTAGCTTACCATGGAGTGGAGCAGTGGCGTGTGGGAGGTGCTTGGACTGCTGAAGAAGCCGTGCTGTGGCACCAGATACTCGTCTGCATCCACAGCATCCTCCATGTCCTCCCCACTGATCAGGCTGCGGTAGAATTTAGTGTCTGTAGGACTCGGCAGGTGCATGCAGTCATCACCCTGGCGCAGAAAAAGAATTGACCTCTTACCTCTGCTTTTTTGTTTATCATAAGTTATAGCCATTCATCAAATAAACTGCAGATTTAAGGAAGTTAACCAAACTCGGGGTAAAATTTTACCTGAATGACAAGGTAACGGGAAGGATCACGTGCCATCTTTGTAAACTCAGCTATAAGTTCCCGGAAACGAGGTCGGCTATCTGCATCAATCATCCAACCTGAACAGACACATCAGAATATATTATCAACATAAGTTGACTTAGTAAGTTAAAACTTTTACCACTCTCTGTGAGGACTCTGGTAGAAATTAACTGCAACACAACTGCTTGCTTCAGTACATGTATTAAAAAACTCACAAGAAACGTATAAAGTTGGATGAATGACTTATTATATTCACTATAAAAGAATCTGCTGAATGTCTCGATTAACTGATTTGGTCTATAAAACGTGTGAAGCACTTGGGGCTTTGTATGAAAGTGCTATATAAATAAAGTTGTATTGAGTTGAAATGTACAAAAAGGATTAAAAATAATGCATTTCATCAAATACTTAGCAATAGCATACAGTATGTACACAATGTTCCATCGTGTTCTTGTTCCGGTAGGGAAAAACAGAAACAGAGATTATATTATGGAGGTTTCAGCCAGCCTCCCACTGATCTTACATTTCACCATGATCATGTAGACATCTATGGTACAGATTGGAGGCTGAGGCAGTCGCTCCCCTTTCTCCAGGACCCCAGCTATTTCACTGGCAGGAATCCCATCGTACGGTTTGGTCCCAAATGTCATCAGCTCCCAAACCGTTACACCTACAGAGAGAAGGGACAGTTGGTATGTGTCAGTCTGATGAGCTGTCATTCACTTTGTTTTTCTTCCAATAACAAGGAAGAAATGAGAGTGACAGAATGCAAGCTTCTCAAATATCACATGGTATCAAAATAGCTATGTTGACAAATTGGCTGTGCCTGCAGAAGTGGGAGTGAGCAGGATGCATCTCTGTGCTGGCGGAACTGAAGAAAGGAAAAGGAGGAAAGGAAGCCTGTCACTTCTGCCAGGGTCTGTTGATGCTTTTGCCATATTGAGCGGAAGGCATGATCAAACCCTCGGGAACAGACGATTTGGAAGCTGGCCCATTCAAGAAAGCTGTGCTGTGTTTGGCTTCCGTGTGTGTCCGTGTAGGCATCTGTGCATGTGTGTGCTCCTGGGCTGGAGGAACTGTCTATGTGGGTTGAGGAAACAATCTCGTCTGACGTGATATTGTCCATCTGAGACTGCTGGTGTGTAGGTGTGTGCTACCTGTGTCCTAAAAATCACAGATGCTAGCAAGATATTCTTTCTTTTTCAAAAATGTTGACAAGTCTCATTACATCCAAAAACAACATCCTCTCTGAAGCCTCAAAACGACCGTCCTCTCTCCACCTCATTCACTGTTAAAACACTTTATTTAGCAATGAATAAATATTTCTCCTGCGAGACTGTCACCAATACTCAGGAGTACAGAGGCCCAGCTGTTTTACATATCTGATGTTACACGAGGACTCGAGCGCAATCTGGGACACTGCAAGCAGGGGTTCACGCTGGGTTAGAGGTAGATCATGTATTCACAACATAAAGAGAAAGACTTACCATAACTCCACACATCACTCTGATGTGTGTACGTCCTGTTCAGGATAGATTCAAGAGCCATCCACTTTATCGGTACCTGTGAAATTAAAGTTTAATGAGTCAAATAGTTCCGAAAATGCAACATATGTTTGTATTTAATTAGTCAAATTAGTATTGCAGCTCTTCCTTAGATTGAAATCTGTTCATGTCTACAATGTAACTGTACTGTCACCTAGTGGTGCAGAATCACAACAGTCACACATATACGAAAATCCACCTTTTATTATTTATTGTTACTGAAAACTTTGACATTTAACACTGATTTCTATTTTTCAAAATGTCAACAAGGTTCTTTGTAGCAGAGTTTGCACTTTACAGGAGATGAGAAGCGGTGTGCTGTCATCACACAAAGTGCGTCACACAAAGCTTAAAAAATGATTTCTGGGATGGTTTCCTGCACAAGGATTAAGTCCAGCCCCACACTGAAGATGTTTTTTAATGGATGTCTCTACTCAATTTTGTGTTAGTATAAGACAAGGCTTAATCCCTGTCTGGGAAACTGTCCTGTAGTCGTTAATTAACACTATTTTTCAGAGTAGCGATGCATTTAACTAGAATGAATGAAGGAAATATCAGCAGCTGCAGAGTCCAGCTTTGTCCAGATGGATTCTGAAGAACTAAACTTCTTTACATCTGCTCTTCTGGTGTGGACAGGCAATAAAATGCCTGGACTGAAACTGAATATTGTATCACATTAAATTATTATATCATCACTTCTGAGAACATATTGAGGTAATAACATCAGGCAAAACCATCAGTAAATATGTTTTTACCAGGACATTTTGCCATATTACTGGATTTTTGGGATTAAGTTTAAAAAAAAAAACTGTGTTATTATATAATGGTGAGGATAATTTGGTTCTACACAGTTTTCTGTGAGAAAATTGTGCACAAAAGAACCTTGATAAGAGAAGGAACTTATCTGATCTGTCATTTCTTAGAACATAGTCAACTGACCGAACTATTTATATACCACATCACTTACATAAGATAAAATCTAGAGCAAACCTACAAATGCAAAAAATACCATCTTTCATTCAACTACAGGAAAACATCTGTCTCTCCAGCACCCAATCTGTAACAAGCTATAAATACACAAATAAAGTCTTAGGGACTGTTTGTGACTGTGTGCAACAACAAAATGAAAATTCTGGTGAGAGGCACAACCTTTGTCTTAGTGTATTTGTACCAACCTTTCCGCCATCAGCGTGGTACTCTTTCTCATCTGCGTTGAGGAGCTTGGCCAGACCAAAGTCAGTGATCTTGACATGTTGCGGAGTCTTCACCAGAACGTTTCTGGCTGCCAAGTCACGGTGTACCAAGTGGCGCTCCTCCAGGTAGCTCATACCCTTTTGTCAAACAAACGATGAAGTGCAGGTTATTACGTAAGTGCAGTGCTTTTTGCACGAGCTGTCCGATATGTCATAACATGGGAGCTTTGCTTGATCTGAATATGTAAAGGTGCTGAAATCTGTCATGACAGGCTTGTCACCATCACCTCATGTCGTTCAACAATGTATCGAAACAGTTAAAGGCTGTGTGCACTGTAGCGACTGCTAAAAAAAACAAAAAAAACAGCGTAACTTGCATTGTAGGAATGCACAGTTATAAAAAATAATAAACTTTATTCGTACAGCACCTTTCATACAAGAAAAGCAGCTCAAAGTGCTTTACGACAAAGAAATGACTCGCACCAAGTGCTCCGCGTGAAAAAGACAATAAATGAACATAACAAAATGTGAAAGACATTAACGCAAAATAAGGTTGTTTTTATCTTGCGCTCTGCATTTCTCTAAAACCTACAAAGACATGGTATAATCAGTTTTGTTATTGAAAGTAAACAGCGTTGAAAAGTTCAACTAAACTATACTAAACACAACCCGAGTAGGACACAGGTAGCAAATATTGAACAGACCCTTCCATGTAACTTGATGCCTTTACAGTGTTTCTTCTTTTCTTACCTTGGCTATCTGAACACACCAGTTGAGCAGGTGCTGGGAGCCTATATTGTCCTTGTTCTCTTTGACATAGTCCAGCAGGCAGCCGTAGGGCATCAGCTGGGTGACGAGCTGCACCGTGGAGGTCAGGCAGATGCCGAGCAGACGACACACATGGGGGTGTTCCACACTGGCCATCACATAAGCCTCCTGTAGTGTGCATGTAGACATACAAATGAGTTGAGCCTTTTTTTTTTTTGGCAGTGTATATATCTTTTTTTTGAGGTGGCCAACCAACAAAACAACTCCCTTCTCTAGTGAATGGTTTAAAGAATGACTGTATTTCATATTGATGCATTTAAGACGAAAAAGAAATCATTCACTTAATCAATATTGATGGAATTATACACATTTATCCCAGAAACTGATAGCCTGAGAAACACAACATTTGTGGAAAGTCCAGTGTTGAGCGATCAGTTTTTTTTTGGTTTTTTTTTGGAACAGGCATATCAGTCATATTTTATGTGGCTAGCTGAGAGTGGAAACTCTCATTCATCATATCAGAAAAGTGACTTAGAGAGGAAACCATGGGGATAATCCACACTGGCCACCAACAAAAGGCTTCCCACAAGGAGACCTTTGCAAACAGCACTTCAAACCTAGCTTTATTTGGTAGGTTTCCTGCCATGAGTGAATTAATTGTATCCCAAATATTTTCCATGTTTCTGTAATAGACATGGAAAATATTTGAGATACAATTAATGCACTCATGGCAAGAAACCTACTAAATAAATCAGCATTATTCATTAAATAACCACTTCATTGCAAGGAGCTCTGTAATTCTGACAGTCTGAGAAAGAGACATCAAAGCAGTTTTTAAAAAAAAAAAAACCTTTCTCCTTTAAAAAGCAAGACTCAGCGGTCATGAGGACGTGCGTATCCAGCACAACATCCGGATGTGCAGTGACTGAGCAACGCAACCACAAAATCACAGGATCTGAGATGCACATTCAGCCGTTTGTAAAACGCATTTCAAGCAGGCTGACTTCTCAGCGTGGCTCCAGGACTGCATTCCTTTCCAGAACACCTCAGCCTTGGATTACACACCAACACCCACACACAGCTTTCCAATGAATAAATCCCATTCCCATCAGCCTATAAGAGGGTCACCGTGTAGAAACATGACACATTCTCCGTTAAAAGGAAAATAGGCTGCTACAGGTGCTACAAATGACAGGATACATTAGTGAAATCGACATCTGGCAAGGAATAATTGTCACTCACTCTTCTCTGCCTTTTTAATCAAATCACAATATTGTGATAATTACTAAAAAAAAAAGAAAAAAAAAAAAAAAGAAAAAAAGGTGTTTAGAGTTTCTAACTTTCATATTTCCGCTGCCATTTCCCACAAGCAGCACACCCTTCACTGGAGTGGTTTGGGAAATAACATTTTAAATGAATCGCTGCTTTAGTTCTGACTCAGTATTACTGTAAGCTCAGTCCAAAAAAAATACCACATAAATCAGTGAACCTACGTCCAAGATCTCTTTGTTTGCTTTTGGTGATGTGGCCTCTCTCAAAACCTTTATGGCCACTGGGATCTTCACGTCCTCTCCCTCTGGAACCCACAGGCCCTGTATGGACATAAGTGTGTTATTTCACAGGCTTTAATCACACCTGAATCATCAAGGGAACACAAGTGCATACATACAAATGTTAGTATATACAGTATAATTGCAAAGGTTGACGTTCATACAGTGCACCCAAACACTTTGTATTCTATACTTGTGAGGACCCTAAACCCAGCGGGTGGAAAATAACAAAGTACATTTACTTAGGTTCTGTTTTGAGGTACTTTTACTTTGAATTTATGCTACTTTCATACTCCTCTACTACATTTCAGAGGGCAATGTTATATTTTTTAGGTATCTGACCACTCTGTTTTACTTACAAAACATATGACGAGTTAAAATGTTGCATTGTCTTAGAATAAAATACCCAACAGTAAATAAACTAGTTAAATTTAGCTCCACCTAAATGAGCTAAAATGCTGCTTACACCTAGATAATATAATATAACACTCTGACAGGGTCCAATCTGTCACCTAATGCTAATATTTTTGTACTTCTACTTCTATGTCACTACTTCTTTCACCACTGAATGAACCTAGCCTTAACCGTCACAACTAAATACCAAACCCCAACCCGAACTCAACCCTAAATCCAACCCTATAACCAAGTCTTAACCCTCAAATAGCCCTTTGGAAAAAATGTTCCTTACTTTCCAAAATTGTCCTCACCCTCAAGGTCTAAAACTGCAGTTAGTCCTCTCAGAGACAGAAATCCAAGAGCACAGACACACACACAGAGTTGTTTTTGTACTGTAAGTAAGAACATTGTGTTGACCTACATCCTCTCTCTGTGGAGAATTATCCCAACCTTAATCTTAAACTGACCCTAAAATAAACTTTGAACCTCATGGAGATCAGCTTTTTGTCTGCATATATCCCCACAACGACACTGTGTGAACATGTATTGTGATTGTGATTGTGAAATTGTGATTAATGAATGAATTAAATATACACACAGAGCAGGAGAGAGCTCTAAAAGAGAGAGTGAAGTCACTCGTGCGTGATCTGGCAAGTCAAAAATGTGTCTTTTAATTGAAAAATTGACGACAGATGCGCGAGAACACTGACGGGTGTTGGTCATGTAGACTTGGCTCATGCACTATTCCTGAGCTCCAGCTTGTGGAAAACTCAGCACTGCAGTGCAATTTGGAAAACAAGGTGTTTTTTACACACAACCCTGAGGCGTGTTGTTACCTTATAAACTGTACCAAAAGCCCCTGATCCCAGCACTTTGATTTTCTTAAACTCTGGCTCTTTCAGGATCCGCAGCAGAGCCTGGTTCGGTGCCTCTCCACTTGGAGTCAGAGGTTCGACCAACTGGAAAAAAAAAAAAAAAGGACTGAATGTCTTACAATGTCTTACCTCAAAAACAGCACCAGTGATTGGTTAACAATGCACTCTAGCGAGTCAATACTCAATACAAAATACCATAACAATCTAATACTGAAGAAGACCGTAAGATATTAAAAACTGTAATCTCTGCATACTGTACTCTACAAGCATGGTATCTCACTTCCCTCATCTTACCTCTCTCTCTTGGAGCAGTCTGCGCATTGTCCTCTTCCTCTTAATGTGGCGTCGGCGTAGCAACACGAAGACAGACAGGCCTGCAATAAGAACAGCCAGCAGCCCACCAACTACACCAGCTGCAATCATGGAAAGACCAGAAGAGCTGAAAGACAGGTGGGAGTCGATTTCAGACCGCAGATAGAAACCAGAGCACATTTGTGAATTGAATCAACAAGGAGAGATGAGATTAGAGTGTCGAACTTAGGCAAAGCCAGTGTATCCTTAAGCACTGATGAACACTGTTACTGCATTTACTCACCTTTTAATCTGGCAGCCTTCAAGACCAGGACCAATGCACCTGTAAAGAAATCAATGCAAAGAATCTGATGTAACTATACTGTTACTGTGCCTTCACACTACAAATTCCCCAAACCATCATAAGTCGATTGATCTCCTACAAAGTTAAACACATTTAGGGAAATGCTTTGCAATCGGTGTCCACCAATCACTGTTGCCACACCTGTTTGATTTCACGAAAAACCGCTCTGCTGATTACAGCCAATAAAAGCTCTCTGGAATATATTATGAGTCTATAAGACTAAATGTATAAATCACATTTGTGAATACCACAATTTTATGATTAAAATCTGCATGAATGGGGGGGGGGGCAAATGTTATTGAATTCATTTATTGATTCATGTGATCAATCTCATAACAGAAGCCGTGACTTCTTGATTTAATGGCTCTCCAGCCTCTACTTCAAAAGAACACAAGAGGACAATGACCAGTTGATACATTTCTTTATTTGGACTCAGACTACAGAGTAAATGCAATGTCTGATAACCATCAAGATGAAAGTAATAAGTAGCAGTAGTAGTAATAAGTAAAATGAACTGTGCGATGAGTTGGCAATCGTAGGAGAGAATATGTTACGGCTTATTACACTACGGCTATACGACTTCTTTGCGACATGTTGCGTGTTATATTATGTTGTCTTGTGTCATGGATGTGTCTTGCAGGAGGCTCTGCATAGAAGCGCTCTTTCTACTTTACTACCTGATAAATCCTCCACAGTGTTCCCCATTCATCCCCTAAATCTGTCCACCAGAGTTTCATAACGAGCCGAAGATTTAGTCACACTTCCCATCGTGTAACGTAAAATATTTCTAACATTGTGATTTGTGCCGTTACATCACCAGCGCGTTGATTCGCTCAGCCCTTCTTTGTCCCTCAGGACACACAGAGCTGCTGCCTGTGTCAGGCCTGGGCTCACTGGTCAGTCACAATATATAATCAACTGACCGCAAACAGAATCTAACTCTGTGTGCAACACTGTGCCATTATAATAGCAATACGCCAAGGTGCAAGTGCGCCTGGCTTTTAAAGGGAATGTGAGATGGCACTGTGATTGGTTTATTGGATGTTACGCCAAAAACACTCCCATGAATAATTGGGAGATTAAGTGCAACCCATTTGAATCATGCGCCTGATGCCACGTTTTTTTTCACTGTTTTAAATAGCAAAAGTGACACGGACACGCCCTAAATGCATGTACGCCAGGAGCTTCAGACCATGTGCTTCTGATCATTAAAATAGAGCCCAATAAGTCCTTTTGATGTTACTTTTCTTATATAAGAAACGATCACATACCAATACAGAGGCAGTCATATTGTTACAAAATGGAGATTTAAATTATTTTCTCCAATTTGCCCGGTTGTCCATTCGTTGATCCTCTGGAGCTGACCCTTTGTTGTGCATCTCTCTGACATGCTAAAAAGCCCGTCTGTTTATGAGAGAAGGGTCCTTTGTCTCCGTTTCCAATCAATTTGATAGTTTGATGATGGGAAGAGTAAGAAAATGTCAATTCGGCATGTCCTTACTGTGAACTTCTTTAATGGCTTGTGACTGATGCCAGACCAGGTATGTCCACTACACCAGTGATGTAGCTATGAAACACAAAACTAGTAAAAGAAAATCAGGACTTGTTAAAAGTTGCACTGGACAGTTGCAGAGACCTATTGCACACACGGTGTCCCCAAACCACTTCCTTCCGCAACCATCAACGATCACCATGGCTGACTGTTGATAGTCCACCACTCTGAACACATTAGGTCTGATTTCATTCCTGTTAAAGTTATTATTGCTCTGCTATATAATGCAGATGTCTATCCATTCAAAACTGAAATGAATGGAGATTAATGGGAGCCTAGAAAGTGCAAAAAAAATAAAACACTGAGGAAACTACAAAGCCATGGTATGCTTTGGAGAAATAATTGGATTTGTTTACAAGAAAATGCTATGGTGCTTTAATCTTAGTCCATAACAAATCTCCTAAATTGTTCAATTTCTACATTTGCCTCATGTTTAAAATTCGCTTCTCTCCAACCCGTGAACCACAGCCGACCCTACTGGCTTACACAAAGTTACTGCATCAAAATTACCACAGACAAATGTTTGCAACACAGGGACGTGTGCTGCCAGTTCTCAGGTCGAAGGAGCATTGCTTTTACCCTTGAGTGCAGTTCTTGTGGCATAGCTGGCACACTTTCATCTCATCTGCGTATTTCCACACTAGCGCGTCGTCCTCTCCTGGCACACCTTGGGGACAGCGAGACACACAGAACAGTCCATCCTTGAAGCTGCCACACTTAGTACAGTTTCCAGAACCCTGAAAGTAAAAAAAGAAAAAAAAAAGAATCATGTTTACAACCCTCTTGAGAGGAGTAGTAAATATTATGTAAGCTGCACTGCCTTTTAGTAGTAATTTCTCAAAGAAAGTTGCATCTCTCTTCCTCATAAAGATGCCAGTGTTAAGGCAATGAAAACCACACATTCATGTTATGGGCCTCAGTTTAGGCCAGTACAACTCCTCCAGTCCACTGCTAAACCTATTGCAATCAAATGCTGTAATTTGATACTTTCACTAAAACTCCCTCATTATCAACATGTCTACTTCTATATTTGGCTGCATTGCATTATGGTCTATCAAGGCTGCTGCTGATGGAGAAATCAGTAGCGCCAACTCTTCTGGAATGGATTTCATGCTGCGTAATTGTTAATCTGCAGTGCTCTTTGATTCTGAGTGACTGACACAAAAACATGACATTTATTGTTGACATTCAAAGCTGTTTCACAAGATTTCTGGGGGTTTTGTTTTTTTTTTTCATGGATGTTTGCAATGACAGTTTAGTTGTCGGTGAGACACATACAGGCGCACTGCAGGTTGCAGTCCCATTCATGCGCTGACACTCGGGGTGACACTCCATGCAGGTTTTATTCACAACTGCCTCCCGTGGCTCTCTGCAAAAACCAATAACAAAGCACCTCATTTCAAACAGTTACATGTGAACTGAAATTCTTGATCCCTTCTTTGAGGGCAGAAGTTAAATTGTAAGCATGTCGAGATTCAATGTTTGACAGAGACCTTGACAGAGATCTGCAAAGATAAACACACGCCATTTCAGCTACACTGTTTGTCTTATATCTACTGGAGGTTTAACTTCAAAATACCTTGGATCAGATTTGGTCTTAGCGTTGCTTTCAATAACAAATCCCCAAACTCGTCCAATGTCACAGTCTAGAAATGCTCATGGTATGAAAATAGACTTTGGAGGAGTTAACAGCAGAGAACACAGATCTGATGTTCAGGCTGTTTGTTTGTCTAAAATAAGGATCACTGCATTTCAGAGCTTAAAAAAGGGAGTAAAACCCAGATTCCTCCCTTACCCCTCAAGGATGTTGCAGGAGTCAACACAGCTCCCATCACGGCTGTAGTCACGGCAGGCGAAACACATGTCTGGGCCAGGACCCCAGCAGCCGCCTATGGTACACTTCCTGTCACACGTGTTGTTACTCAGAGCTGAAAACAAACATATAATCTGAAGAGAAGATCTTTCCCACATAATTATCCAATTCTGAAATTAGACTCGGTTAATTAAATCCAGCTCGTGCATTGAATAATCACATGTTACACAACAAAACAACAAAAGGACCTGACTGATTTAGGTGTGGGAAATGATATTCAGTTTACCACATGTGGTAGCATGAGCATTTTCCTCCACAGTGGCACTTTGGCTTTCCGATTTGAAGAGCCCCTCCCAGTGGCTTTTATTGGTGTAGCACAGGTTGCGGTTCTTCACGATGACCACGTCGCCATCACTGATTTCTTTGAGCGAGCGAAGGCCCAGGTAGCTGATATCGAGCTGAGTCATAACCACACTGCGGCTTCCACTACCAAAGGAAAAAAGGTGGAGCAGGAAGAGAAGAAAAAAGGAAAGATTTAATAAGAACAGTTGGTGTTGAACTGTTGTTCCTTGTGATCCAGCGGTCGTGAATCCTCAGGGGGTCTTTACAAAGGGACATACCGTTTAGTTCGTCCTCGAATGATCTCCAGATTCTCAAAAGGACTGAGTGAGTTCATGCTCGTTGGCCATGTTTGAATCCACAAGTACCCTGAAGCAACAAATGGTTTGTTAATTGTGAAACTCCTTAGTGTGCCATTTAGTGCGTCATGCATTACTCAGCTCTTACGCAGGCTTACCAGTAATTTCTTTAACTGTCTTAAACACATCAAGCTGGGCAGGATCCATCTTTGGTGTTTTGGTATATGTATCCCTACAAAATTAGAAAATACATGTTTGTTTTTATTGGTAAAGGTGCCCAGTGATCTATTGCAGTTGATACAGGTGATATAGGTGGGCATGAAGTCCGCAAGTGCTGTTCCTTACCCATGAATTGAGGTGTGGATGATAGCAATGTTCCCATTGATTTTGGTGCAGTTTTTAAAGGAGTCAATGTTGGTGGCATTGATAGACAGGGTGTGAGTCAGGTCTCCCGTTCCAAGACCATTACACACTGCAAACCATGAAGAAAACAAAAATCAGTACAGAAACTATTTCAAAGCTCTTGAGATTATTCTGATCGTGGGAATAATCTAAACCAGAGTGAGCAGGGCTTTTAAGAGGAGGCAAACTGTGTCTAAAGTAGTATTCAGACCATTAACTGAAGTAAAAGAAGCAATTCCACAATTCAAAATTAAATGAATAAAATGTACTTGAAGTATTCATTATGCCTCCGGTATGTTCCCCTTGGATTATTATTAGTGATACATTAACATGAAAGTAGCATTAGCATGTTGCTGCTGGGCAATGTGGAGCTAATTCTAACAATTTCACATGCTATTCGATAGTTTATCTATATGAATGTGTCATATTTAATTACATGAATACACGGCTTGTGTCTTGCAGCTGCCTTTGAATTGTAATAAACCACAGGACTCAAGTAAATGTGTTTAGTTACATTTTATCACTGTAAACTGTGTTATGCATATGAGTCAGGAAGAGTCCCCAGGTTGCACAGAGAGACAGCTCAACTCCCTACCTTTTGGACACAGTCCATCACACTTTGCACACTTCCTGATTCCTCCCTCGTCCACCTCATATGTGTTACCACTGCATGTCCGCACACAGGCTCCATGATCAGTCACAACATAGTTATCTGGAATCATTGCAAAACACAAGAAATCAAATCACACCTAAATGTACTTTTCAGCCATAATAACTTGCATGAGTTATACCACCAGTATCACTACAGGCACATAATAACACTGCAGGCTATACAGTTCAGTATTGACTGAGTAATACTGGGAAAGACCTGTAGAAGTTAAACTGAGAGAGAACAGTTCTTGCATTAACACGCCCTGAAACTCAATCATTTTCTTTCCTTGTTTATACAGTTTATAATTAAACTGCAACTGTGCACTGTAACTACTGAATGTCTAACAACCCTGAAGGACGACCCGGGCACTTGTTCAGCATACCACAATGTGAAAGAGCTCGTAATCATGCATGATAAGTTTCACATTGGCCAGTGAGGCCGACTAGTTTTATTTTATTTATCTTGACTGTCAAGGCAACAGCTACTGCGCACTAATAAATATATCAGTGTCTAAGAGGACAGAAACTTCAGGAACAATTTTGGCTAACAAATACCAAAGAACTGAAAATAAGTTTGTCTGTTTAGTCAGTCTTACGTGGGCAGCTCTTGACACAGGTGGCCCCGAAGTTGTACTTTCCATGTGGGTTAGGTACCAGCTGGTGCAGGTTGGGGTCGTAACGCATGAGGCCCGGGCAGGAGTCCTTACACACCCCGTCATCCTGGAAGTCCCGGCAGGCCTGCAGCACAAACAACAGTCATCCAGTACACAGGGACCAAGTCACACTAATGATAACACCGCATTCCTCTATCACAGGCTTGGCTTAATCCTCAGAACTGCACAGAGAAGAGGGAGAGCAGACGCTGATACTCCAGGCACTGCCAAATGAAAGATTTAATCAGCAGTTATGTGTCTCATTGGTACTGAAACCAATAATAACACTTCTGATCATAAAAACAGATGCTGCTGAGTGAGGGCTTTGTTTTGTTGGAGGCTTCTCATCCAAATTTAAAGCAGAAGTATGAAACATTCAGTTTATTCTGTTGTTCATGCTGCTCTGTTTCCCAGCTCCTTGATCATATCATTAGTCGTGTCCCGCACATGACGGCGTCTTTCTCTCACCAGACAGTCGGTGGGCCGCGGTCCTGTGCAGCCCGCAGCACAGTGCTCATTACAACAGTCGCTTGGTGACGGTCCTTTGCATCTCTTCGAGCACTGCTGTGCACAGTTCAGCTTTGTTACTGGAGAAAAGAACAAGAAAAAGTCAGTGGAGTGACCAGTAGCAGCAAGTTGTTTTTCATTTTTCATTTTCAGGCCTTATTAAAGCTGTGAAGAATATTTCCTGACAAGTTTTTCGTGTTTCACCACACCATATACAGGATACTGTGAACTAACCACGATAAATCAACTTAAACACGTTCCAGATTTCAGCTTTAATACAGCGTATGCACTTGAGTTCTTTAATGGTAAAATGATAACACAGATCAGAGCTTACAAGTCTGGCAATTTTCAGGCCCAGGAGCCCAGCATGAACCATTGAAGCAGCTTGAGTCACATGTGTTACCTGTAAAAAAAAAAAAAAAAGACCACAATAAACAGTCAAATGTTTACTTCACACCCTGCAAATTCTTTATCAATGCACAATGAATGACTTTTGCAGCCTTCGTCTTTTGCTGTAAAATGTGTTACTTACAAAGTGGATTTTTGCTAGCCACTGGGAGCTCCATGCTGGGATGGTTGTCAGCGTTGACAATGTCATACCACTGTATTGTATCCACGTTGCACAGCTGGTTGGTCTGAAACTTTACACCTCCTTTAAGAATTTCTGCAAAATAATGTCAATTGAATAAAATGACACAGTTAATTTTACAACAGGCCAAGATTGAAATATTTAGATTTTTATTATAACACAAAGATTCTATAGAAAATATTCTGCCATAGAAAACTTGAAAATGCGGAGCTGGACTGACCTGTCAGGCTGGTCAGAAGAAGCTCTTGGGTGCCCTGACCTGCAGGTTTGTCATAATTGGCGAGAACAGAAAGGGCAAACGCTCCCTCATAGAGGGAATGACCTCGAATGATGCGCAGGTTCTCCAGAGGAATCCTGGGAGCTGTGTTGAGGGCGATCAGGACGTAGCCGCCCACTTCTTCAATTGACTGTGGAAGGAAAAAAAAAGAGAATAAAAAAGCTGTTTGTTGTGGACTCAGGTATAAATGTGCAATGCTGTTGAGCTGAAAACACACATTTATTATTAAAGGATAAATATTTGGTTTCAGAACTGGGTAGGCAATGAAGTTAGAAAGCAACAGATGAAATGAAATAAAAATAAAGACTGAACTTATGTGAAGGTTATTTCCTGCATATCTGTATAAACCTTAGGACACTATATGGTGAAACTGGTAATCCCTAACAATTGTCATGTAAATGTAATGACACATTGTCACTTTTAAATCACAATACAGATTAAAGGAAGTTGTTTTTTGTTTTTTCAGCCCTGACTGTACTAGTCATCCTCCCAGGCTGCACATGGCCCCATCCAGCTCCACCACTCTGAGGGTTAGGGCAGTAATGTGTGTAGAGAGGTGAAAGTCAGGGCCAAAAAACAGCTATTATGACAGCTGAGCAGGTAGAATAAAAAAAAAAGAAAAAAAGAAAAGAAAACAGTGAAGAGGGAACAAAAATAGGATTTTTAAAAATAAGAGGGACACATCTCCCCCCACCATCCCCAATGGAAACTCCGTCCTTGAAACTCCTGCATGATATCTGCTGACTGCATGTTATTTCTGTTTGTGTGTGTGTATGTGTGTGTGTGTGTGTGTGTGAGTATGTGAGTGTGTGTGGTCCCTCATAACATCTGCCCAGTGTTCACAACCTTGTCGTTGCAGCTGGAGTTCAAGCAAAGCTCCAAACCAGAGGGTTAGAAACGCGCTGAATCATCTGCCACTACGGACTCACTCACTCTCCGTGGATTTTAATTATCTGAACCGGAGCGATAAGAGCAGTGAGGAGCCTGCGAAGATCCAAGACACAGATTGTCTGGGGAAACAGGCTTCAGACCACCAAAGAGAAAACTAAAGAAAACGAGATAATAGGAACCTTTCCCAGTCTGTGCTGTGCATGTCTAACCTCCACCGTTAACAGAGTGCAGTCTTTACCCTGAGGAAGGACAGGTCACGGTGTTCGTCCATGTAAGTGACTTCCAGGTTCTCCAGGACCACAGTGCAGTTGCTGTAGGTCTTCACCATGTTCAGGTAGTGGTCTTCTTTGGACCCCAGAAGGTTTAAGCGGTTGGTGATGCCTTGGCATACTGCAGGGAAAGACAAAAAAAAAAAAAAAAATCTGTCAAACATGTCTGAATGTTATTTGAAACACATGATTCTCACTGTGTGTAAATCATCTGGAAATAAATGCAGTGTCACAAAACCAGTTATCCAAAGCCCCATGGTGCTATCACTCAGAAACATCCACTGCTTATGTAACATATTGGCTCAATTTATGACTTTCTGTGTGTGTGTGTGTGTGTGTGTGTGTGTGTGTGTGTGTGTGTGTGTGTGTGTGCGCGCGCAAGTGTCTCTGTTTGTAAATGCGGTCCGAGCAGTCATAACTTGGCCAGCTTTCATGTGAAAATAAGTGATCTGGGTAGCATCTACAATAGGAATCGAATCTCAGCGACAAAGCGAGTTCTGGCTCATGTGTCAAAGTGAGCTGGCTGTATTTATACTGGCAGAGGCCGCAGTCTTTCCACTGCTATGCAGGCTTGTTAAAACAACCACTGCAACCAGCATCTCCAAGGCTGTGTCATTTTGGAGAAAAGATTTGGTGTGTCACAGATTCCATGAGATTTGCGAGTCTGTTTCTTAGGTGGGGGTAAGGGATCTGTAGATCTCTAAATCTCATAATTTATAACGGTCTCAATAAATAGTTGAAGCGTATCTGATTTTAAGGGCAACATGACTAAATAACAATTTAGGGTTTGAATCAAATGCTGATCCACGCGCTTTCTGTTCCAGTAACAACAAAGGCAGCGATAGAGAGATTCACAGGACTACAATCGTGGGCTGATAGTGACCTATTTGGCATTATATAACTAAATGTTTGGATAAGGAAGGCAGTATTACTGATAAGTCCTGTGGATACTTAAGGCTCTTTCTTAATGAATGCAGTCTTTAGAGCAAGTATGCGCGTCAAGTCGTCTTCCTGTGTTCAGTCGTCCCAAGCTGGTCAGACAGGTTCTGACTGGCGCTGAGGAGAGAGTCAGCTGAGTTCAACACTGTGAACACCCCTCCGACGCACACACAGCCATACATACGCACACATTAACACTGTGCACACACATAATGAGCATATAACTGATTTCTCTCCTTTGAGTCTTAATTCATGGGTTGACTTGAGCAACAGGTTGAGAGAAAAACAAAAGATTCATCCTCCCGTGTATTTCAGAAGAAATTATGGTTCTGGTGTAATGTCTCCCGGGTCACATTCCACAACGTGTCTGCTCTTGACTGCAAGGAAAGGCCAAAACACACGCTCCAAATTCTGAGACACACCTCGCGACACCACATTGTACATAACACAGTTCATTTAACTAGAAACTGAAGGGGGGGAGGAAAAAAGAAAAAGGAATGATATCATCTTTGAGCTCAGTCAAACTAGTATCAAAAGCCAATTTTTTTTTTGTACTTTTCCTCTTCCACTGTGCATTTCTCACTCAGGTTATTGGGCCGTGTGTTCACACAAAGCGACAGAGAGCGGCACCGAATCACTGAGAATTAGGCAAAAAACAGCTGTCTCCCACCCTTCCTCTTCTTCCTCCTCATTAGCTTGTCCCTGAGGGATCTCCCTGATATGAACCCTGTGGTCCAGCAGCCTAACGCCCAGGCAACAGAGGCAGGCCAGCGAAAGCAAGCTGACCGTTTTAATTAGAGGAGCCATGTGAGATGTAATTAGCCCCTTAATTATTACTCAGACTGAGAAACCAAACTGTAATAAACAAAAAGGTTGTCATGACTGTGCAGCTGTGAATATTAATCAATCTGATTTGGACATCCCCAATGGCAGTTTGCTAACAGGGATGCTAAATCATGGTTAAATGGTTTGGCTGTTGTGCCATGTACATACAGTACATCTACACATACAGTACATACAGCCTGTTTCCTGCCTGTTCTGTTAATATTTATGATGACCAGTAAAGGCTGCAGGTGAGTAAAGTTTCAACAAACTTCCTCTAACTGAAGTTCATACTTGTGTGGCGCACAAGGAAGAAAAAAAAAAAAAAAAAGAATTGATTGCTCAAGCAAGCAGCAGCAGTGCTGTCATGGTAAACATTCTCCTTGCCCAGTTGTTGATTTCATGACTCTGGTGCAGGTGGTAAATGACCTGATATGCTACCACCATAAACTGACTTCCTCATTAGGCTGCAGCACATGAGAAAGAAACAAGGTCAGGCTGTATCAACATAGAAGTTATGACTGAAAGACATCGTAATTCTATCTAGACTTTCATTTTCTTCAAGACAACACAGCCTTCCACAGATGAAAATGACTCCCATATATTTGAGTTCGACGTGTCATAAAAAAGGTTGCACAACTGGCAAACCACCTTTCCGCCAGCAGAGACAGACAACAGCAGGTGAGCAAAAGAACACACAGATCGGAAATTACTGGGAGCAATCATGTTATTTCCATGTTTTTTCCATGCCATCTGATTCAAATTTGACTCATCAAACATTAAAATAAAAACCCCAGTTTACGGTCTGCTTAAATGCAAGGGTGGGGCCTGCAGAGACGTAACTGATACTGTGACAAAGACTAATTACAGATTGCTTCACTTCCTCCAGCTGTATTGTCGTCACAGAATGTCCAGAGGAGAGCTCTAGGAGCAAGGAGTGGCAGGTCTGCAATACTATTATCACTGTGTCAGTGCTGTGTGCATGTGCGTGCGTGCGTGTGTGTGCGTGTGTGTGTGTGTGGGCTGTGCATGAGTATGCAACGCTTGAGTTGTATAAAACATTCCCTGGATTGCGCTGCGCTGATCAGCACCAAGTCAGAGCTAGACAAAAGACTTGATAAACCCGGTCTTTAGTCATCTAAGCTTGTTGCTATGTGCGGTCGCATATCGCTCTTTTGATGTTTACTTGGGGACTAGTGTTGGAAGTCAAGGGTGTGTGGGTAGATATTTGTTTCTTGAGGCTATGGGATCTGTGCTACTACAGAAAAAAAAACTGTCTAAGCTTATTATGTGAGATAATTAGCTCATTATTCAGGTCCAATAAAGTGTTTGCCGACACAGAGAATGAGATGCATTTCTCTTCGACTTTCGAAGACGTACCACTCTCATGTGGAGAGCTCACATGCTACCGTTACAGAGACGTAGAAGTAGAACCTGTGATTCGCTCCGACATGGAAAGGTTACGCAAATCTTACCTGTTCAGTTCAGTTTCTTTAAAATAAAGTGTCTCTCAAAAATGTGAACTTAAAAGCTACTTCCAAAAGTAGCACATATGAAGGGCTGTTGCATTGGGTTGCGATGCCAGGTGTTTGCCTTATTAAGTCCATCTCCGTTATGATGTGAGCGGTTTTGGCACCGAACTGTAAATTGGAAACTTTTTTTTTTTAACTTTGAAGCTGAAAAACTTATTTGACAGAGAAAAGTGGAGTGAAACCAGGGTATAAAACCAAAGTCACAGCAGACAAAACTTACAGTAAACACGTGAGACATATTAACTAAACATGGTAAGATCAGATGTACAATGTTACCAAAAGTACTAAAACCAACCAAAGCAAAAAAGGGTCAAAGTCTGCCATAAATTCACATTTTGAGGTCTCATTTACATATTTGGATGAAGCTTTGTATTTTTCTTGCCATTGGAGGAAACAGTAAATGTCCACATATGCAAACCAAACTTTCCCGGGACATTGCAATAGCTTCTCAAACCCATTTAATGATTTCCTTTGGCACACTGAGCCGTCTACTATACGTTTAAATGATCGTGCTTTATACCTTTCTACAGAGAACAGAAATGGCCCTGCCGCATTTGCTTCCTCTCATTCACTACCTGCAATTCAATTACGCTGTGTCCAGAGTCTGATGATTGCATTATCTGAAAACTTATACATAATTAAAGGGAAGTAACAACGCTAACTGACATGACTTGTTTATTTCTCTCTCCAAGTCAACAGCATTACGGCAAAGTCTCTTATGTAACTCAATCTGCAGTGTTCCTCTGCTGATAACAAATCGATGCCAAGATTAATTCCCTTATTTAGAGGTAAATTATGGTTAACCCCCTCATATGTCTGTGCAGACAGTAAGAAGATGAAAAACACACCATCAACTTTTACAGCCATACAGTTTAGAGTAGGGGGCTCCTTGGAGTTGCACATACTCCGATTTCCAGATTTCAGGGAAGCATAAATCTCCAAAAGTTCACTATCAGTGAAAAAAAAAAAAGAAGCCACTTCCTTGATTCTTTCTGTGCAATCAGCTCATACTTCCTACTCTTATATTTTCTGACTGGCTGAGATTCAGGAGGAGAACAGGGATTGAATGTCATATAAAGACCAAACTAGCAGCACAAGTAGATATATGTGCATTCTGTGGTGGTGTACTATATTCATATAAACATACTTTGTAGTTCCTGATATCCTGCTCTCTTCCTTTGCGTGGGAGATGCATCAATCCCTCAGAGAAAACATCTTGGGGCCTCAGAAAAGAAAAAAGGGGCCAGAGGATACCCCCCCACTTTCCCTCCCTATCCCCAGTGAATGCAACAACACAAACCCCTCTGACATCTCAGGAAGTTGATCTTTGCACAGGGTCAGTTTCATACGGCTACCCCATGACGCTGAACCAGATGGTAGCTGATTGTCGTCTCCAGGGGAAGAGGACGAGGGGATGATCTAAATCAAGCTTAATGTGCTATTGGAGAAAGAGAACTGATGGAAAGGAAGTGAGAGGACAGAAGAAAAAAAAATGAAAACGAGAAGAAAAAAGGAGAGAAATGAGTGGTTTGTGGTTTAACTAACCGAGGTGGTGGACATAGCGGCAGGCCGCGGGGTCAAACTGTGGAGAGGGGGTGCAAAGCCTCACACTTGATGTATGAACATGGCTGACCTTTCCCTGGAGGCTATAACAAAGGGGATAAACCTTGAAGCATCCAGCTGTAGAACACGAGCAAATGAAGCGTCCCACTGAATATGTCACGTGTCCTCTGAGCAGCTCGAAGCTGCCTCGAGTTTGAGCGCAGTCAGTGAAGTTTAGTCTGTTAAAAGCTCAGCAAAGTGACCAAATAAAGACCAAAAAGGCTCCTGTTTACTCTCCGCTCCTGAAGAGTGCTCTCCACCAGTCAGTGAGACACTCCAGATACCTGTGGCTGGGCCCATCATAATGTTTACTCTCCACCTCAGTGTGAGGAAACCGTGGATTTAGGTTCTGCACAAACACAGGAATACAGTATGTATACTCTCACTCCTGCATACTGTGATCAGCATTTCTAAGACCTTAAGGCATATGAATTAGTTCATAACAATGCCACGTCTAGGAACCAGAACCAGTTTAGACTATTAGAGAATTTTCATTCTTGAATTATTGGATTCAAATTTCAACCAAATTACAAAAAAAAAACAAAAAAAACATTTAACTTCATTTGCTTCCAAGAGTATCTTACCATTTTGATAGTTTTGGTTTTATTTGCCCAAGTTTTGAGATATTTGCCAAACTTTCTCTTTGTTGTCACCACAATAAAATTGCGGAGGACAGATTTTTTTTTTTTTTATGTTCATTGTAATTAAAAAAAAATGACATTAAAATAAAAACAACAGAAACATCTCTAACTGGAAACATTGCCTCTCTTACTCTGGATGATTCACAGAACTCTCTGTCAACACTTTTCATGGGAACTGGTTCTTCGGTAAAAAGCACTTCCAATAAAAACTGTTCACATTGCGGTCTGTAGATTATCTAAAGTACTGGACATTGTTTCAGGAAAAAAAAAAGAAGTTGCTTGAAAGTAATGCATCACCCAACGCTGAAGTTCCCCTTCCCAGCAAAGAAGTTGTGACAAACCCACTGTAAGCTATACCTGCCCAGTATCAAATAATATAGACAAAAAAAGTTTGCATACAGCTGGTGAACATGGTGAAGCATTTAGCTGTTATGGAATCAGATACTTCCTTCGGGAGGTAAAAAGACACCAAAACAGATCTTAAAAGAGTCTGGATATTGCCAGGTCGCCTGAAACACGATGTCAAATAAATACTATTGTTGTTCCGTGTCAGCTGCATGTGTAAACAGGCAACTGACTATAAGGTGATAATACGCACCTGTACAACTGCTGATTCATGCAATTATCCAATCAGCCAATCAAACTTCAGTTTGTTTTGTTTTTTTTTCACTTTGACCGTGGCATGATTGCTGGCATCAGACAGGCTGCTTTGAGTATTTCTGAAACTGCTGATCTCCTGGGATTTTCATGCATAATAGTCTCTACTTTACTCTAGATCTTTACAAATCTGCAGAAATGATGTGATGCAATCACTTCAACATGGACCAGAATGTCTAGGGAAAGTTTCCAACATCTTGTGGAATCGATGCCACAAGGAACTGAGCCCGTTTTGAGAATAAAAAGAAGGCTCTACCCAGTATATATCGTCCTTATATCAGCATATTGGCATCGATTGGCATATGTTAATGTTGCTTTTACAGTTAACTGCACTGATTTCAGGTGGCCATTCCATTCACATCCACTGTATAGGCTTGGAGACCGAAACTAATAAAAACCAAAACTATTTTCATGGCTACCACAAGAGATAAGTGGGAAAATGTTTTTTTTTTTTTTTTTGGTAAATTCAAGAACCAACTCTTTAATTTAGAAAACTATTCATTCATTACATAGTTAGTGGCTCACAAGAGGATTTGTTTTTTTATTGCATTCATTCTGGTTATTGTTTAAGCTACTGCTGTGAATAATCAACATACTGAACATTTATCTCAATAGTCGATGTATTCATTAGCCAATAGTGATATCAGTGACAGAGGAGATACATAAACCATAAATGATAGAAGATGCATTGAAAAAGGCATAAATTACCAGGCCCCAAGTTGATTTATTGGAGTTAGTTAAACACAGCTGCGCTCCTATTACTCTCCAGCTGTGACCAACATATGAGGGGCCCAACATGATGGCCCAAATAATCAAGCAATACACATCATTAGTCAGACAATTTTCCCACACGGCCTGTTGGAAAGTCCATTAGTGCTCTCTGTAGGGGCACCAAACAATCCCACTCCTGTTACCCAAAACTCACACAACCTCCGTTAGAACAGGCCCCATTTAAATGCCAATAATGCACCCACCATTCTCCTGAAATGTTCCAACATTCAACCCACTTCCTCTTTGACGTCCAGGCATTCTCCCTATTGAAGCCCATTCTAGCCAAGACAACCCCCACCACCACCTCTTTTTTTTTTCTTTTTTTTTTTCTCCCTTCTCCTTCCCTGTTAAAACTATACTCCTCTTCAATCCCACAGGAAGCCCGAAAGGAAGACGGGAGAGGGAGTGGGCGGCAAGCACACTGCTGCTAACTCACTTCTCTATACCCCCCCTCTTCTCCACCAACCGCCACTGAGCTGTGCCTGGACAAGAAGAGCAGAGGAAGGGAGGCAAAGGCAAAGAAGGAGAGAGAAAGAAAAACAACAACCACAAGCGAAGAAACCCACACATTTCACACATCATTCCAACAGGAGAGAGCAGCTGTGATTCGGGAATCCCCTGTTGGTTTAAGCATTCCCAGCGTAGAGCAGCAGGCCCAGGTTGAAGCACATCAACAGAGAGGACAGATAACTCTCACTCAATGGACTCCTCACTTCATCTAAACAAAGGAGATAGACGCTCTTTGAGGCAGCCTTCCTGCTTAAGGGTTTCTTATTTTTAGCCCGATTGCTGACGGGCTCGTTTCTGTGTAGGTCTGACCACGGCTTTCACAGTGTTGCCTGCCAGCAACTCAGTTACTGCCTTAGTCATGTCTCTAGTAACTCTTCCCCACTGAAGTCTTCAGAGAGAGATCCCATAAAAGGAATATTCCACAAAAGCCCCGGGGTCTGCGTTAGTAAGCTTTACTCTGTTGCTCAGCCCTTACTCACCATTTCAACCTCTGCTTTACACATCAGCAGGCACTTAAATCCACTGATGAGTAGTTTCTTCCTCATCCACACTAGCAAAGGGCAAAAGTCAGGGACAAACGGAGCTCGGGGAATTCGTTTGTACAGCCGAGGAGCTCTCATAATTTTCAACACTGTGAAAGAGTATTGTGTTACATGTTTGCGTTGTACTCGCCAAAAGCATGACCAATTTAATTAGCAGAGAAAAGCTCAGAAAAATTTAGCTATGTCTTCCTGATGACACATCAAACTGAAATGCCTGAAATGCAACAGGGGTGCCACTGCCAAGTACTTGGGGCCCCGGAGTGCTCGGTTATAATCTTCAGAGTATTTTCAGAACAATTCAGTCTCCACCGTAGTAGTGTGAACAGCAAGGACTGACAGAAAATGGTGCTAGTTTTTCATCAAACACCTCTCCCACAAGCCCACGGCTCAGATTTCATCCATTGTTAACGTGCGGGGCGTTATCCTGTTCCTGACAAGAAAAGCACATCACATATGGTTAACAAAGCTCCACAACAATGCGTTAGCTTGTTTTAGATGATTATGACTGAGCAGGGTGGTTGTTTCAAGGCCGCCCCCTCACTACAGAGACACAGAGGGGCTTTTGAACAACCTAAGGTCTGGCTGCTTTGCATCAGCCATCAAAGGCATTAGACTTGGCAGGCTAGACCCTTTCCTTGCTATCAGCTACACTGTTGAACACGAGGACCCTGGCTCAGAATCACTGTGCATGAAACGTGCACGATGGACTACTACGATGACTACTCTAGAGAGTGGACAATCAGCGTACAGGCAAAACCTCGCCAAAACAGAGAGGGAAATAGGGAAAAAAGAGCAAAATCAGCTTTCTTCTTCTCATAACTCTGTGACATCTATAAAGCAATAATTGCCTTTCATTACATTACATGATCACAATGAAATTACTGGATGAAACTGTCTCAACACTAGGTCCATTTTGTAGCTTTTGTGGAGCTTTCAATCACATCACACTATCTTCTCTTTTTGTGGCGACGTTGTTTTGTCATTTACTTTTTTCCAAAGTCAAGAATAAACAGTTAAACGGGATCTGGGCAACCAGGCTAACTCCTCTGCGTGATACGATTGAAAGCTCCAGAACAGCTACTAAATGGACCTTGTAGTGAGATTATTTTGTCAAATACTATTTTCACTTTTAGTTTTAACTTTTTAAGCCAGCATTGACAAGAGGTCCCCAAAGTGCCCATAAAAAAAAGGACATTGAACATTTCCAACTGGGAAAATCTTTCATGGAAGATGGTGTGATATGATCAAAAGCTCCAGAACTCCCCCCTAAATGGACATTGTGGTGAGATTGTTTTACCCATTACAAACATGCTCAGCAGATGTAATGATGTTTCCAGCTCCAAATCCTGGATCTCATTTCAGAGGTTTTTCAATCGACCAAGAGGTGCCAAGGATTTATAACTGAGGTAAAATCTTGGACAGTTTGGACAGAGGCAGAAGACATCAGAGCATAAATAGTATCCAAAATGCTGACTTACCAAGCCAGAATAACAATAAGAAGAAAAGGAAAAGGCTGTTTCCGCTGCCAGTCTAACATGCATATTTCAAATACCTCCAGCTTGACTGATTAAAGAAATTGAATTCAGTGGGTTGTTTACGTGTCCTTTGACCTCAGAGGTTTGGTTGGTTTGGTTTTGAGTGTTTTTAATCTTATACTGTATGTGCCTGATTATTGCAATAATACTCAGATAAAAACTAAACAAGTGGATTCATATTAAAAATTCTCAGACTGCCTCCTAATCAGCTCAGGAAGAGGTTGTTGATTTAGTGGATATACTGCAGGTCCTGAGGCCTAATCCTTACTGACTGGCACCAGTCCAACTATGCACTCCAGGGTATTTCTACCAGGCAACCCATTCTAGCCACAGAGCTATGAAGCTGAAGTGGTTTGTTATGAAAATGAAAGGAGAGAGGAGTAGATATTGATCACTTATCAGTGATGCTTTAAGTGTCATGGGGCTGTAATATGATGCAGAGCATGGGAATATACTTAAAATATATGGATTTCATTAATGCTTGTGGGAAATCTTGCATAGAGGGTCAGTTCCACCTTTTTAATGGAAGGAAACATTTCAAGTGAAGCAAGCAGAATTCCTTTTTTTTCTTTTTTACAGGCCTCTGGCTTCAATTATGAAAACATGTGGTAATGAAGATGTTACGCTCAAAGTCCCACCAGGAAATTAATTCTGAGCTCAACGAAGCATTGGTGTTGTTGAAACTTACTAGGCAATTAGAAAAGGTAGTACACAAGGGGTGTTATGTTTAGTGGATGTTATGTTTTAGTGCTCCGGGAGTTAAACAAATCACAGATCATCTCTGTAGCCGAGCCTTGCCACCACTACCACATTATGAACAATGCTGTCAGCTCGTCTATAAATGGCCCGGGTGAAATACGTTTTACAACGCCCATGAATCCCTGAGAGGTGATGCTGGCTTGTAAAATGCTGGAACCGTGGCAGAAGAAGGGGCTGACATCTTTCTTTTCCTTCTCTAACACCGCAACCCCCACCCCCCATCCCAACTTAATACACTGCCAGCAGCCCTAACATCATTGTTGTTGTAATTCAGACAGAGATATGCCTATACTTTAACGGTTAATGAAGAAACAGACCTATCGGCATGTGCAAAACTACCTGATTAAACATTTATGAACCATGATTTAGCCTCACTGGCGGAATATTTCCAGACTGAAATAGCTCAACTACTACAGGATGGATTGCAACACAATTGGCTAGAGATATGCATGGTGTCCAGTGGATTATTCTAATGAATTAGGTGATCCCCTAACATTTCGTCTACCGCCACCAGCTGGCCAAAGGTTTATACATTAAAATTTGGTTTATACAGATATTCAAGGTTCCAGAGGGTGAATTGTTATGACTTTGGCGATTGACCTACTTTTCCTCTAGCCCCATCGTGAGGTTGACAATTGTGGTTTTGAGTGAAATGTCTCCAGGATCATTGAATGGACTGCCGTAAGATTTGGTAGAACCATTAATGTCACTCTGAATATGAAATGTAATAACCTTTAACATTTCATCTGATGCCAAAAAGAATGACACTTCCCATCAGCCTCACCTGTACTTTGTGTTTGGAGCTAATCTGCAAACGCTTAGCTACTGAGATGATGAACACAGTAAACATTATACCTGCTAAACATCGCCAACGTTAGCATTGCCATTAAAACTCTATATAAGCATGTTGACAATACCATTCAGCTTAAAGCACAGTGGTGCCTGAGTACAGACTCATGGAGCTGCTAGTGTGGCTGTCAACTCCTGTCTTGTCTTGTCTTGTCGCTATTTCAAGGCATAAGCTTTTTTTCTCTACTCATATTTGTATGTAGGATTAGTTGTCCTGATTCCATATCAAGCTCAAGGTCAACTAAATGGATTCTGTTACCCTCACAGTCTTCATAACCTCGAGCCAACAGGGATGCATTTCTCCTCACTGTTGACACAGGGCTGTAAAGTCATGTCTACATGGCAAGTTAAGGTCAAAGAAGACAGATAAGCCTGTGTCAAAGAAGACAACAAAGTCCCAAATAAAGAACCTTTTGTCCAAAGACTTATGGGCTTCTGTGGGGAAGGAGACATTCATTCAAGTTCTGTCTACACATGAACCACAGGGGTTGGATGTGAATGCATTTGTCTCATGCACTTTTCCTTTTTCTTTGTATATATTCCTCAGTCGTGTCTGTTCTCCCATTATCATATTTGGAACCCCACAACCCACCCATGCATATAAGCTAATTTTCAGCCTTTTTAACATTTTCTGTCAGGAAGCCCAGGGAAGCCGACCACAATAGGCACTACTGTACGTCGAGCATTCAAGCTTTGCACTCTGCAACTTTTCAATACCAGGCCGATTCAAAGATGTGACAGGGGGTCTAGACTCGAATAAACCTGGAGGCAATACAGGTATCAGTTAACAAGTGATTCTGCATGTCTGCATATGTTTGCTTGTGAGAAACTTTGCTCTCTAAAAGCAAGTTCCTATTTTATTTTACTCTTAGTGCTGACATCCAAGTGCCGTTGAATGCAAGATAAAAGCCTACAAAGCACTGGAGGTGTGTTTCTTCTCCTTGCAGGGGACACAGTAAATGGCAGAGTTTACGAAGACCAAATGAGATAAAGCCCCTTCTGTTTCTATTTGACTAGTTATTACTCGCCACTACTACCTTTTCAATAAATACTGGAAAGTTATATACGGTCTTGACTGACACTCCACCACGCCCTTGCAATGAAGCATGTAATGCCTTAATAACATTGGCAAAGAAAACACTTTTTCACCGGTAGCCGAGCGATGAAAACTATCAGACAAGCCTGATCGGGTTCCCCTTGAAAGGCATAAATAATTATGTATTCTATAAGTAGATATAGTTGTTTGATGTTAACATATTCCCCCACACCCTAAGTGATGTAGTCAGCTGCAGTAAATTCAAGTCGAGTGAAGCTGAACAATTTCACGTCAATGACCCTTACATGTTCTCCACTGTTTACAGATGTGAGCGTGGAAAAAGTTAAACCTTTAGACCAATAGAGTGGAGCCAATACAAACTAATGGAAAATAGCCTAATGTTTCAGGTTAAAGCTGTTAAAGAGCTCCGACATCCTTTTAATCAGGATGTGAGGCAGGAAGACCCCCCCCCCCCTTACACTGCAAAGGGGATTACAAATTAAACATCCTGCATCTCCATCTCTATCGCCTTTGACAAATGCAGGAACTCATTTACAAAAATTGGATAAATTAACCATCATGCACCACAAAGTTCAAACCACTAACAGTGACTCACAGCTTAAAATGCACCATTTAGTTTACCAGGCCAATGGACCACACAGGAAGAGGCTAAATGTATTAGGGAAGCAAGCTTCAGAGATCAGCCGCCACCCTTCAACCGATGCTTTCTTCAGAAATATTCAGAGATGGAGATTTGCTGGCGAAGCTATTGTTCTCCTCCCTGTAGGGGATTCCTCTTTTGGGCGAGTACTGTTTGAAGCATCGCTCCTCAGAATGACCTGGAGGTCATTAGAGAAGATGCCACACCTACAGGAGGGTGCTAAAGTGAGATGCTTAAGTGAAGCAACAGCAACTAGAAGAAACAGCTTGAGGCCTCTTTGATGAACGATTTAGCGAGGGCACGAGGTCTCAAAGATCTCACTCCATCCTTCTGATGTTTGTTTGTGTATCCTTGACTTTCCTGTTTTTCTCCCCTGCTTTGATTTCCTTTGATCCGTGCACCACCCCGTCCAAGTCGCTGACATCTTTTACATTTGATATGTGACACGAAGATCCATACAGCTCCGAGCTGAATACAAATAAACCAACTATTCGCTGCTAAATAAAAAGAGGGCCTCAGACAGTCTAGTCACTGGCCCTCTGAACTCAACTGAGCTGAGCTGCAAATTTCTCTTGAGCAGGGTTTGCAGCGCTTTAGAGCCATGGTTTTCATCCAAGCTGAAAGCCTCCGGGATGGAAACATGTTCAGTGCCCACTTTCCATCTTTACCTTCACTACTGGAGCTGACTTACTGTTTCAGCCTGTTCCAGCCTGACAAGACACATTCAAAAGCTGCTTTGTCAAACATATGAAAAATATGAAACTACAGAAAATTAACTGGTAAGAAGTTTTTCACTTTCTGCAACTGGCATAAAAGTAAAGGGAGTGTACAATACACTGTCAAATGTATCCCAGCCAATGAAAAGAGGAAATTATTTTCTTTCTTTTAACCCATAAATTGAGCTAAAACCATTTTGACATTATTTTCCTCAGGTTATCTGTCCAGTGTGAACTAGTCTTCAAGAAACTAGACATGGGCATAGATGTAGACACAAGTACATACAGATCAGAAAACAGAAACCCCCACAGAAAATGTGGGGCTGCACCAATGTGCCTTTTTGAAGATGTTTAGTATACTATACGCAGTATCTTTCTTTCACATCAACAGATGCCAATGCTAAATGTGTTTTTGCTCTAATCTTGATATGAGCGCACATGCCAGAAGAGATTTATAGAAGATAAACACACCAACTGTATCTTAATACAAGAGTTAATTAGGGCTTCAACTAACAGTTTTTTTTTTCAACTATCAATTAATCTGCAGATTGTTGTCTTTATTTTGGTCGATCAATAAAATATCAAAAAAACATGGAAAATTCAAATAGTTTGTCAGACTGAAACCCAGTTACTGAATTTCCTGATGCAGATCATTACAACTGAGAAGCTGGAGATAGGGAGGGTTGTGAATTAAAAAAGGAAAAGACTTGAAAGATGACAGCCTGCTTTTAAAAAAAATGAAGATTAATTGGTTATTAAAATAGTCTCAGATTAATTTTCTGTTGATTGACTAATGGAAAAATTGAGTAGTTCTCTCTCTGAAGCTGTGTGTCATTTATAAAAAAATGTATGTTGGTTTTATTCTGTTGACAATTTGAGAGCTATATTAAGAGGCGCTACTAAACACTCGTAATGATCTGTCAATATATTCTGCATCCCTAACAAAATGAGAGATGATAAGGTCTGTGTTTTTCCCACAAAGCCAGGCTAAAACTGTGCCCCAAAGGCAAAAGAAGAAAATCAGAAAAAATTATGACAGCAACACCCCCTCAAGTAAGATCGGCTTGAAGAGACAGACATACTTAGCCAGGCGCAATTACACAAATGGAGCTGTGGCCTCTTTCCCCTTTTAACACGACACTGCACCTGATGAGATGGGAAGATATCAGAGGGCCTTTTTTTCCAACTTGAATTCCTGGGTCTCTTTCCACTGGAGACTCCATGCACAGCCAGTGGATCATGGAAAGGCCATAAATGCAGCGGATGACTTTGTCGCCATGTGCAAACAAAGGACGCCAATCAGTTCAATGAGTAACCACATTCACTCACTTATTCCATGCTGTGTTCTCAGTGGATGTATACAAACTACAGAATGAAAGTGAGGAGCTGCAGTATCAACACTGCAAGAACATGGTTACTTTGAATGGGAGGCCAAACTTTTAATAATTTCATGTCAGTCATGTAGCTCGCAGCATTTCTTAACATATATGCAGTAGCAGTACGTTAGTATATTAACACACAATAGATTTACTGTGTTCAGACTGTTCAAAGTGAGAAGAAGAAGAAGAACAACAAAAGCTGCTTCACTTCTGTGTTCCCTCTCGATGAGACACGTGTATCTGCGGGTGCGTCTGCTGCACGCCACAGAGGTCGGCCGCTCCACAAAAGTATCAGTGCAGCCAGATAACCTGCTCTCTACAGAGGCACTATTGTCCCCAAGTGAAACCGAAATCCTGCACCTCGCCAGCAGCTCTCTAAAATCTCTACCGCTCAGACACGGCGCAGTTTATCAAAGCTGGGAAGGGAGGGTGGCGAGAAATTATCCTCCAACTCCCACGGTCTAAACCAAAGAAGCCGTATTTCCAACAATGGCTGCAGCAGATGGAAGTCTGGGAAGGTCGTCAGAGGACCAGTAAGACTCAGCAGCGGCAGCGGCAGTAGTAACACCAGGGCCACTCCGAACCCTAAAACGCAGACTAGAGATTCTAGGATTTCACAGGATCATAACCTATATTTCACTACCGACATCAATCTAATCCCAGAGAGTGGGCTTTAATGAAAAGAAAAGGCATGGTTTTTTGAAAGCGATGGGGAAAAAAAACAGATGACTGATGAGGGAATCTGGCTTGTTAGAATCCAACACAACGCAGAGGGAAAAGCACTTACTCAGAAAGCTGAAATGCACTGCAGGAGTAAAGTTTTTGTCATGATTCAGCTCAACTTTTGCAGGTGTACAAGCACATTTAAATGATGGAGCTGGACTTCACGTATATATATATATACTGTATACATATTATCTTCCAATCTCATTCTGCTGAGAACTTGAATAACCCATTAACTCTGAAAAAGCATATTGATATAAGCGGGTTATCTTGTGCCCAAAGTGATCTGGGGAGCCTCGCATTAGGGATTAAGGATTTAGCCGTCGACATGCCCCTGAGATTAGTTTGATCTTTCACAGGTTAACTCACAGCCCAGTTAAAGAGGCTCTCAGGCAGGTTCACGTCATATCTGCACTCTGGGTTTGGGCATTCTACAACTAAAGGTAGAAGAGATTGGAAATATTTCAGCATACAATCAAAGATTTTTTATCATCACCTGCCTCTACAGTATACAACTCCAGTCACAAAACAGAAGGAGACCAATTGATTCTGAGGCCATTTAGCATTTCATCTGGGAAATAAATCACCACAGTTATTACTTGTGGTTGGCTGCTGGGTGAAGCTGTGGGCATTATTTACAACCTCTCTGCAGATGATGACAGTTAATAAACTGAGCGTGGCAGCAGATGGGACAAAGAGCTTTTCTATTATTCAGCAGGTCCTGTCTGAATCCCACAGAAGCCATCACACCTTGCCAGGCTGTCGCTGAGCGGAGCGACTGACAGGGGGGCTGCTATCACCGCTGGATTCGTTATCAGAACTCAAATTCATTTCTTCCCCATGACAGGATTGCAGCTAAATATGGGCTGATTGATCAGGCAAAATGACCACCTGGTTGTTTATTTCCCAAATATGATTATCATTTCTTAACATATTTAGGATCAGGACTAACTGATGTGTTTAGCAGATGCAACACTATAAAAAGCAGGACAGAGGTGCAAATGTTACACTGAACTCTGATACTGTTGCATCACGGAGAGACTTCCACTTTTTTGTAACCTGTAACCCTGTGATGTTGTCTGGACAACGATCTAATGCCAACCTCAATTTGACATAGAAAAGCCGACTGACGAGAGCTGAGGTTGATATTTTGTTGTTTTTAAGTTGTGTTGGTAAGTAACCCAAATCCAACAGCTTCCAAATGTTTCATGCCAACACCATCTTAACATATAAAATACCGACATCCTGGTTGTGAGCAAAACGCCTGCTAAATGTCACAGAGACAATTAGCCAATGGTGGGTTTTTTGAGGTTGACCCAATTTTCATTTCCAACCAAAAACATCTGTCCAACGTTAAGAGTCGCTACAGTCGTTAGAGTCTGATGTCTTTCTTACGTTACACTGATGTCTGGTGCATGCTGGGATGCTCCTTTGGTCTTGGAAGCAAGGCTTTATTATCCCTGTAGGTTTTAGGCTTGTTAGCATGCTAGTCCTTACACTTTTGTTCTTGTGTTTTTTTTATATTTTTGAAAGGCTAAAAAAAAAAAAAAAAAAAAAAAAAAAAAAAGAGTGCCTAGTTTTTGATTGGACAATGACTCTGTAGGACAGGGGTTAATCAAACTGTCAATTGAAAATGATGAATTTCTGTGTGTGTTAATGTCAGTACATATTTCACTCCACCGATGCTTTTGTAACTGTCTCTGTGATAAAGTGAGCAACACTGTTAATGTGACCATGAGGCGTTCTCTCTCTCTTCAGCTCATTGATCCATGAATGGTGAAAGTGTCTGTTCCTTAGGGACAAATGCTTAGTAATATGGACCAAAGCTTTATTTTCCATCCAGGGCCTGCATCAATTTCAACTTTTTCTCAACTTGAAAATCTTTTGCCCACTTCCAAGTGTAAACAGCTGACCAGATGTTCTCACTAGCCTCCTAGCAACACAAACAGTTTCAGGTCAAACAGAGTTTACTAAATTAGATTGAACAGTCAGCCTGACAACCATGTATCTCCCGGTTTGGTGATTTTAAAATAAGTCGAAGGATTACATGCTCCTTTGTGGGCTGAGAAAATTATCCGTCTTCTTAAGGCTCATAAAACCCTTAGAAACCCCTTTGGATTAGCTCAGAAATGCATTGCCACTAAGCTTATAGGACAAGCTTGTATTTATTCTTGTTTTGACATTTTGTTCAAGTTTTTCAAGTTTCCTTGTTGTTTTTAAACACTAAGGAATTAAATATAACTTATTCATACATCTATATTTAGGTGGCCAGACAACTGACAATACATAGGCACCAACAGTCAGCATCTGTAATCTTTAATCATCCTGCCAGGCAGGAAAAGAACACCTCTGATTTTCAAAATAAAAGTGATGTAATGTCTATTTGGGCAATATTTTCTAAATCCGATCTCAATAGACATACAATTATTGTTGTGTTTTTACAGATAAGGATCCAAATCCCACTTAGACATGAGCAGTCCACCACTAACAACAACATCCAACAAATGTGTTCAGACCCCTTTCAGACAATCATACAGTTTTTCTGTCATCAAACCGACACTCAAAAAAACAAAACTAATTATTTTGAGTAGTCGATTTATACTTATTAAGGATTAAACTATACTGGGTTTCATTTCGAGTTAATGGATAAACCTACTGTAAACTGGATCGAACAACTCAAAGAACACATTGCAGCACCCTCCAGCAACTCATTCTTTAATCAATAACAAAAATGAATCCATGTGTTAATTGTGTTTATGGAGATATAAAACAACCCACATCTCCCTGCAATTATTATATGTTTTTTTCTAGTTTGGAGATTTCATGCCAAAGGAGCATAACTGGGATTTGACATCTTGTTCAAATCAAGTTTTGACTGTTAATGGACACTGTGTGCTAGGAAAACCTGGTGTGCCACAAAGTAACATCTGTCCCAGCCCCTGGCCAAAAACATAAACAAAAACCAACAACAACAACAACAACAACAACAACTACAACTGTCAGACCATATGTTGGGACTCACATTTCCCTGGAAACAGAAACTGGATCAGTCGCAAAAAATGAACTGTAATTAAACCAAATTGTACTGCATACTATAACTATCATTACAGCTGCTCATTTCTAATCTTCTCTGGTCTTAATAAAAATTCCCGAATCCTTATTTACTGTGGGAGACTTGCTGCTGCGTGAAATGTGCGCTTGTCTAGTTTGTTTAGAAGCCCAGAAATATTTAGGGACTCTGTCTTTTTGGCTCACAAACACTTTTGATTTGTTATGGTTCTGTGAAAAGCTGCACTGGTTGTTACTTGTTGGAGCAGACGGGAAAGATGCAACTTGCACGTGCGCTGTTGGCAACAAACACACTGTGCTTATCTGCTTTTAAGGAGGAACAACAGTACAACGAGTACAGACAAGGATGATTCATTAGAATAGGAAGTTAAAAGTCATTAGGGCGTAAAGTGATACCCCTGGTCACTTTCTCTCCTGACATCTGGCCTTTATGAAGTCTGAGTCACTCAAAAATACATGTGGATCTACTTTTAATATTTTCAAGCTTTTACTCTTACACTAACATTTTAATTTCACCACTGTGACACAGGATCTTTCCTGGGCTTATTTTTCACTCATATCCATGTTAAATATCGATATGGCCTACACAGGCGTCCATTTAAAGAGCCTGACATTTCAGCTATTAAAATAAAATAAAATAAAAAAACACATCATTTGTGAACAATAGAAAAACAGCATTGCAGTGAGAGTCAAAACACTACCATGTCATTAAAAACTAAAAAGTTGTTCGACCTTAACATCAAGGCCAAAAGAAAAAGATTCCAGAAACCTGCTGTTCCTGCTGCTTTCATACTTGCACCAGTCCACACCACACTTTCCAGACTCTCTGCTTTTTGTCATTTGTGCGAGTCTAATGAAGTGACTGTCTTCACATTTTGATCTAATTTCCTCTGAGGACCAGATGAAAGAACTGAACAACACGCACCAGCCTCCTCATGATGTGAGAAGATGCTCAAACACACATATAAAACACATGTGAACAGCTGAGTGGGCTACAGAGGCAAAGGCAAAATCTCAGATGAGGAAATGTGGCAATGTCAGTGACTGGTGGAAGGTTTCTGAGTGTGAAGAGGAAAACTTACAAAATGCTTAAAAATGTACTTTTAGTGTATTTCAAGGTGACAGCATGCCCCAGTTTTAATTCTATTTTTGCCTACAAACAGATCACACACTGCACAGAGCACTGGAGACAGGAATGCTGACACTATGTTCACAGAAAGATACAAAATACTACATCTAGGGACAAGAAAATAAAGTACAACATTAAATTGCACAATTCACATCCCCTCATTTCATCATCGTCATCATCATCTTCTTCTTCAATGTGGTGCAAATGTGCGTAACTGAGTCAACTACTTTCCGCACGGGATGAAGTCAGAGATGCGTATTTGCGCAGTTTCCCAATTGGTTAATCAACTTTTCCGCAAACGTATTACATTATTATTAGTTAAGTGTCACGCACTGACAGTGAGGGCTAAACTTTACTGGAGCCTCTCTCTCTCTCTCTCTCTGTCTGTCTATGTGTAGCCTTAAACCAGGAGGTCACAGGCTGAAACAGCGAGACTGTGAGAAACTTTTCTCCCACGCTGGATCAAGTTTCTCTGTGGTTTGGTTTTTGTGAGCGAGCCTGATATTTCTCTTTCTGTGAGATGTATGTAAAACGCTGGACCAGCAAAGAGAAAAAGCGAGAGCCTTCTCACCATTACAGCCCCGCGACATGTTGTAATAGCTCCCTGACATACCTTTCCTTTCCGCCAGCACGCAGGAGCCCAGGCAGAGCAGAGAGGTGAGACTGATCCACTTCAGAAAACGGGTTGCCATCGTGGTTTTGAAGCTCCTGGTGAGAAGGTGTCATTCCATGCCAACAACCACGCGATATTCCGCTTCAGGAAAACTTCGAAAGTCTTCAGGTTTTTTTTTTTTGTCGTTCAGTATAAGACTTTTTCCTCGTCTGGGAAAGTCAAACTTTGACTGCTCCTCCTCCTCGCAGATATCTCCAGCAGTCCGAGCTCAGGCAGAGGACAAACTACTGGCTGCTGTGACGTCAGTAGGAGGGAGGATAGATGCGCCTCTCAAAGCGCTCAGGTAGAAGAGGAGTGGATGAGATTTAAGGGGGGGGGGGGGATTTGCTGTCATATTGTACTATTTTCCGGAAACGGTCTGCTGTCCATCCAAAAAATAGAGGTATATAGAAATAGAGGTATAGTTACTATAGATACTTCGGTTAGCTGCCATCCTCAAACCAGTTGCTCTCATATTTGCAAAAAACTATGTTTTTTGGGGATTTTTTTGCAGAAAGGAATGAATTTATGCAACTTAGATATAGTAAATTGGGTAAAGGAAGACAAGTAAAACACAATTGATCCAAGTTTTTACCTCCAGAGAAGTTGTAGTTTTAAAGATTCATATTTTTGAGTAGGCTGGATATGCTGGATTCTTGAGGCTGGTGTTTGAGAGTTTGAAAAATCATATAACAATGTGATGATTTCTTTCTTTCTTTCTTTCTTTCTTTCTTTCTTTCTTTCATGAACACATAAATAAATGTACAGGCCAGGGTGTGTTTTCAGATCTATCTTGTGGACCAACTATGCTTGGAGTCCCTATTTCTTAATGGGCTGAAACATAACATTTGGTACTTTTGTTCTGCAATTTCTTATCACTTATCAGCCGACATCTGCACCAACATCTGCAAAAATCCACTATCAGCTGATACATCAAACTAAATAATATGACTGTGAAAACTTTTTCAGTAGTAGAGAGTTGGATGAAATGTGTTTAACTGATTTCCCTTCACTTTTTGCCTTTAATGCTTTGTAGTAACAGAGTAGCATTCTTAAACTACCATTACATACCATACAAACCAGCAGCAAATTAGGCTTTTAATATAAGCACATGTTCAACTGAAGACATTAATAATGGCCCCGTTCCATTAAGGTGTCATTCAGGTAAGTGAGTGTGGATGATACCAGAACCCTGGAACTGGCACATCTAAAAAGAAAATTTACATTTACAAGTGTCCCAGAGCTATTTTAGGTTAGGTTTTAACAAAGAGAAAAGGATGATGATGGTTCACCCAAGATGTCAAACCTAACTTCTAGATGTGTCCTTGAGTTTGGCCCAAAAAAAACAAACAAGGCCAACAGTGACATCTGACCTCCAAAAATCACACTTTCACCCTTGTTGATGTGCGTGTATGAAAGACAGTCCTAGTATCAGTGTCATATAGGGGTTGAATGAACAAAAATGTCTAGACCGTTGACTGATTGTCTGTCTGATCGGAGCGGAATCTAATTGGATGTCAGGCTGCTTAAATGTGTTTGTTGTTGTACACAGATCAGACTCTATGGGGACAGGAGTGATAGAAATCATTTTTCACGCTGGTGTTTATTTCATTACCGCAGCTTAATGGCTCAGCAAATCGTCTTTGGTTGTATTGTTGGAGGAGGAGGTTATTGTGTTGGGTGAAATTATGACCATTCTCCTCGAGGAGGAATTACCTAATGTGAGGCTAACGTTTCACATGAGACAGCACACTAAGCTATTTCCAGTGTGCTGTGGATGTGATGCTACTGTCAGTTTGACTTTTCTAGGTACTGTCATTGGGAAACAAAAAAAAAAAAAAACGTCCATGGCCTTTGTCAATTCAGTAAGTCAGGGAGAAAATGTTAACTGAGAGAGCCCCATTAAGTATGAAAGTTATTCCCTTCACAAGGTTACACACTTTAAATGGTCCAATTCTCATGAAGAGAATAAAGAGAGGTCAAATATTGCAGTTTTACTTTCAGTGGAAATCAAATTTCAGCTTCACTCCAGGGTCATATATTTGAATTTCACTCAGGGTTTGGTTTTAAACATTTTGAAACCAAAGTTCATCACATACCGAACCACAATGGAGGCTTATTAAATGGAGGGAAAAAAAGAGAAAGAAATCACTTTGGCCTCTCAGCAGCGACTGATTTCTACACCACTGGCCAATGTCTCAATTATGAAATGTCCAACATTAAAAAAAAAAAAAGAAAAAGTTGTTTCAGTGTTTCATATCACTGTCCGTTGCTGTCCTGAGACTCTTTGTGCTTTTGGCACAAGTCTACTCAGACCACAGCTGTCTGCCAGCCAAGCACAAACACTAAACAAACACAGAATAATGGCCACACAACTGGGGATTCAAAAGAGAGAGTACGAAAAAAAAAAGAGAAAGAAACCGAGAGTGGGAAGGAGAAAGTGTGTGAGAGAGCGAGACAAGCGATGACTGCTACTGACTGTCAAAGTAAATACATGTGCCTCCTTGGAATATTGTCGCATTCTCTATCTCTTATCAAGCACTGATTATTTAAAAAAAAAAAAAGAATTTGGCATTTTGCCTTTGTTGGACACCAGAGAGTCGATAGAGAGAGGGAGAGAGAGAGACAGGGTTTACTATGTGCGATAAAGGTCCTTCAGTCAGAAATCAAACCGTAGACGTTGTGGTTATGAGATGTGTGCCCACCAGACGCCCTTAAGCTCTGGTATTCTGAACCTGATTTGCAGTGTGCATCCCTAAATCCAACATATACATATCTGAGACGTACACTTTCTTTCAAATACAGTAAAAGCCACTATAAGACATGTAATATAAGGCGCAACCTCTAAGAACATTTTTATTAACTAATGTTTACACAAGGAGTCTTATTAGGTGGTTCAGTGAGGCGGAAAGGTTATGTGACCATGCTGTGATGGGAGATGAGCTGTTGAAGGTCTGAAGTCTGATCTGCATGACAGGGCCCAGATGGACCAGCAACACCAGAGAGTACCCCCCCCCACACACACACCCCCACCCCATCCCCCAGCCTCCCAGAAATCTGTATCATACAGTATAATTCTCCTCAATGATAATAAGCAGAAATACTGAACAAAATCAAATCAAAACATGATGGCGTGTGGCTGGCGAGAAAGATGAGTTATATACAAAGACAGTTCCAAGATTGATGCATGAAATGTACGAGATTGCCTCTTCAGTTTTGGATTACTGAGAGCTTCCTGTGGATCTTTGCACTATTTTAGGCACTCATCATGGCTGCTGTATCGCTGACATATGAGATAAGACTTGGATTAGATGTGACTGAATCCATAAAAGCTTTAATAATAGCCTTCTAAATTCTGTTTTCAGCAGTATGGTTGAAAAGCCTCAGGCATTCAGAACAAACTGTCAGGTACCAATTAATTAGGTTTAATTAGAGAAGCCAGTGAGATTACCTTGTATCTCACCATCTGCCCCCCTGAAGGAAATTTTCCTTAAGCCGAACTGAAATAGTGAGGGCAAATATTTGAATGTAGGAATGGATTGTTGTTTTGTAACCGTGAGCACACACACATGCAATCACACACAATTTGTTTTCTCTATGTATGAAGAGCAATAAAGCGTGTGCATGTGTCTCATTGCTGTGTTTTACCGTTTCCTGATGAGGCCCCTGGTCCTTGGCTTCGAGCCGTGTTCACTTGCCAGAGCATGTGGTCTCCATGGCAGCCCAATGGGTTACACAGTAAACACCTCAAAGTCAATGAATGAACCTGTTTTAATCCAATAGGAATCCCTTTCTCAACTTCACAACCAGTCACATCCTGTTTCAGAACATGGAACACCTTGTCCGCAGTCATGAGTAATGTGAATAATTGTGTGATGTCTCTGTGTGTTCAGGTTTCAAAGGTAAGGTTTAATGTGTGTGGGATGCCATGCATATAATAATAACAATATTACAGTTTATTTATACAGCACTTATCAAAGTCAGTGAGTTCTTTATGAAAGCCAAACATAAAATAATAAGAAAAATTAACTGAACAGTAAAAAATTCAAATCAAATAGCAAAAAGCCAAATAGGGAAAAAGAACTGTACAGTATACACATACACACATATTGTACAGATGCACTAATGTTAAGTTAAAAATGCCTCAAAATATATAATATATAATGAAAGTGGGTTTTCAGAAGTGATTTAAAATCGGATTTTGCATCAGCAGGTCATTCCACATTTAAGTAAAAATATAAAAGGATCACCATAAGTGAAAGTATGATGGTCCAGTTCAATGTATTCTAATTATTGATGCGATAATGTATACATCACTTTGATGTTGCTGCTTCAGCTATTTTTTTCTCTTTATACTGATGGGTGGCTTCTACATTTCCCCCCAGGGATCAATAATGTCTTAACTTATCTTAGACTATGATAATACAACATAATTTATTTAATAAAAAGTAAGTAAAATGTACATTGCTATTATTTGAGTTGTAGTGCAGTACATATATAAAATAGCAGTAAACCAAAAGCGAAGTACGAGGAGCCTACTTCATAGTTGCACTTACAGTACTTGAGTAAAGTAAAGTAAAATCAACCTACTTGGACATTTAGTAAAATTGTGTGTTAAGACTCAGACAACGTTGGACTTTGGATCTTGTTGAATTGATGTTTCTACTCACTGATGCGGTCACTTCGGTTCATGGGGCTTTGATTGCCAGTGTGCACTGAAGTGGTTTTGTGCTGGCTGTGGTACAGTCGGGCTCTGAAGGTCTGCATTCCCAAAGCTGGTGCCATGGTTCTCTTCCTGTAAAAGGAGGGAGGGGGGCAAGGCTCATTCAAATCATTGATGAGAAAGTGCGTCTAACTGCATGAGTCATACACAATCTGAATAAAGAGGATCAAAAGACTGACCGTTGGACAAACTGCTTTCAGCAGAGCACATTCTGCACTGGATTGTGGTCACCAATGAGAATGAAAAAAAAATGCAAAGCCACAAATGTGTCAGCTTGGCAGATGATATCCATTTCAAATCTCTGTTGTACAAGTGATTGATAGAATGAGATCATGGATGCAATCAGCTAAAATGTAGATTTCTCTGCAGGTGGGGATATATGTCAGACTCAGAGACAGGAGCCACAGCTCCTAGAAGAGACCACAGCACAGACCGGGGACACACTGGGAGGCTTGAACCTCACCTAGACCACCACTTTTCCTTAATGCCTCCTCACACCAACAGATAAATGATTAGACCATGGAAGGATGGATGAATAATATTCCTTTGTTACTTATCAGTCATATGTTATCATTTCCTGGTATAGGCCTATAACACGAATCAATCTCAGATTCATTTCTCGGCTCATTTGTTTGTATGATGTGGATTCATGTTTCAGTGTCTCCTATGTCCTTAGAGGTTTTTGTAAGCAAATAGCTGGGGGGTCACTTTCCTCAATGAAACACCGCCATCTCGTGGCTTGTTCGCTCGAGGCAGGTTGTTGTGGACCATATCTGGGCTATGAAGAGCTGTAGGCGCTATAAACGTCTTGGGGAGATGTAAGGTCGTGTGTTCTGTCTGCAGACCACAGATCGGGGGTAAATTGTGGGACAAATATTTTAAGATAAGTGAGAATAATGAGGCTAATGCTCTGCTTATGCCCTGGTTTCCTGATTGTGTGTATAGCCCTGCAGGCTGATGATGATGATGATGATCGGATGATTGATTAATTTATCAATTATTGGCAATATCCAGGGTGTATTTTTTTTTAAATTTATTACAGGGCTATTACCCAGTTTTGTCAGAGCACATAGCAACCATTTGGCTTAGCCTTATCAAAGCATCAGCAGAGGAATGTAGGCTACACCAGTCTAATCTGGATCTAGGCCTTTGTTTACTATAATGAATTTAAGTTCAAACGATCTGCACATGTTGCACAAATTGCACAGAGCAGTGGCCTGCACAGTGTAAGAGCCAAAGGCACAGGCAGTTCTGAAGAATGATATTTCATCTCTCATGCACTCTGTAGGGCAGCTCTCAGGATGCTGCCAAGCAGCGCTGCGCTGTGTGAGAAATCAAAGCGCAGGCGTCGAGTCGGGAGGGAGCCTATCTTGCGCAGATTGGGTACTGTACATGGCCATTGATGCTGCTGGATAGATGTAGCCCCTGATGTAAATAAGAATGGCGAGGGCAGCGGGTCTAACATGCCGCGTTATCTCTGCTTGACATCGGAACATTTTATGCCACCGTCGGGATTTTTTTTTTTTATAAAACGCGGGGTCCTTTTCTCGTTTTCATCTGAATCTGCCTTGACAGCTCGCCTGATGGTTTTCATTTGACACAAGAGCCAAAGCAGACGGGCGGCTTCTTCTAATAAACACTCGGGAAAAACAGGTCATTATGACCTTAGTATCCTCCAGTAAAAGAAAACCATCGGATTGCTTTTACGCGGCAGCTTTCTGCTTGCATTTTTTGCTTTGGATTTCGTGTGCCGTGTCCGGAGAGGAGGATCATCAGTTCAGCGTAGAGGTAAGATAAATGGCCTTCCCTCCCTGGTTATCATAAATGACCGTGCTATCTCCTCCACATCATCTGCCTCCGCGTGAAAAACATATATATTGACTCTCCCCCCGACGCTATCCGTGGATACAATTACCATCACGCATAACATAGAGACATTGTAAGCCTATCAGGACAGCTCACGTACTGAACAGCGAAAATATAGCACATTCCTCATTTGTGGGGTTCAATGAAACAGAAGGATGCTCATTTGAGGTTATTACACTGCGGTGCATGAGCCGAGCTGATCCAGCCCACTGATCCCAAATGTGCAACCCAGATATGATTGCACGTAGAGTGGTCTATTTTAACAGAGATGCCCTACAGCATTAGGTTGTCATATAGTTTTGTGACAGGCCAACATAAAGTCAGACATGCTTTTGGCAGCATCATAGTGTTGGAGGAGATTAAACATTTGCAGACACAAGTTGCATAATAGGATTTGCTTTTTTTGTACCTTATTAATTGATGTCATTTCCATCCTCACCACAGGCTCCCCTCCCACCAGTCTGAAGAAATTAAATGCTGAGGCTTTCAGTCACACATACACATCATTATTCAATTTTATGGCTCACTGAAATCTGCCTGATATCTCTCTGAGATGTGCGCCGTTGAACAAACACAACACACACACAGGAAACACACCCACAGGAGAGAGGGGAAAAAGGGGATAAACAAGGCGTTTAGCTCAGCAGAAAGAGGGATGGAGGCAGAAGAGAGGGGGGGGGGGGGGGGGGGGGGGGGGACAGATTAGCTAGCTGGAGCATTTCTCATAGGCTGTGTAGTGATGGGGGAGGCAGCTGGTTGTGGCGTGTGGACAGCTGTGGATAGCGTGGGCACCTCGTGGCCCCTCAGCATCAGGATTTGAGTCTGGCAATGACCCCTGGATGATGCTCTGTCTCACCTCTCTCCTCAGTATCAAGCGGCACTCTGGCTTTGTAGGGCAAGAGGAGGCAGGGCCACAGTCCTGCACATCTACACTGGCCGGCAGCCGCAAGACACAAACTCTGACTAAGGTCACAAGAAGGGATTTAAACGCAAGTCAAATTTAAACCCAAACCAACTGCTGGATAGACAGTTTAAGCAAATAATAGACTGTTTACATGCAGATGCTGCTGAGTATCTCATTGAAGCTTCTAAACATGTCACCCACACTGTGATGTTAAGTGTAAATACAACGACAGCAGCTCAGTCTCAGTTCTTGCAATAATGAGAAAAAATGATTGTAGCCATTGTTAGTCATCTCACAGCCTCTTGTGAGATGCAAAATGAATGATGCGCAGCCATATTCCTATTGATTTTTATTCTAGGCTTGGCACTGGACACGAGGTTAAAGAAGTTGGTTTGTGGCTGGGATCTTGCCAGTTACCCTATACCCAGTTTCTTTTCTCAGCAAATTTGATTTGTTGGAAAAGGGTAAAGTAACTAAACAAACAGTACTTTGTCCTCAGCTCTGGTTGTGGTGCCCTTGAGCAAGGTACCCCATGGTGGAGGAATATCTATGGTCTCTGTTTGTACTAGACAACCGCCCAGCATGTAATACAGCTCTTAAAAAAAAGGGAATCTATAATGGTTTTTATGGAGATTCAAGTTCATATCTGCAGCTAATAACAAATGATGTAGAGAACAGACTCTTTCTTTTATTCACTTTTGCTGTATGGCACACAATGTTCAGTTGATACGTGTTCATTATAGTAGATGATTAACATATTTATTATTTGAACAAACTTGGGTCATCATGGTTGTTTTGGTGGATTAATCCAAATGTGTGAAGTCCTTGGGTGTTATTTCAGCACAGGACCTTTATCACCTGTCATCTCCCAATCCATCTTCATATTGTTCCTCCCTGTTTCTCTTGACTTTGAGTTTACTAATGAAGGCAAAGAATCAAGTCTTAAAATAGCCACAATATGAAGGCCCGAATCTTTTCCCTTCTTCCCCCTCATAGGGATGGCTACAGAGGTATGGCTACCTTCCCCGCACAGAACCGGGAATGTCTGTCCTGCGCTCGGCACAAACCATGCACTCAGCCATCGCTGCCATGCAGCGCGTCTACGGTCTCAATGTCACAGGGACACTGGATGAGAAAACCAAGGAGTGAGTATATACACACGTGCAGATGTGCGAGCTGAGGTGCACACGCATTTCCACTAGGCTGCTGATGTTACATTAATGCAAATGCTCCACTCATTCATTTAAAATGCAGGAGGAATGGCTATCAATATTTCAATGATTTAGTGAAGAACAGAAACAAAGATGTTTATTTCACTCCCCACCACCTCGCCTGAAACAACCTGAGGTGAAGGTTTTAACCCTTTTCCTTCTTCTCATTTTGCATGATGATGCAGTGATATCACGCTGAGGTGAGAATTCATGTTTCGCCTATGTATTGTGTGTGTGTGTGTGTGTGTGTTTGTACTTGTGATAATCTGATGTGGTATGAATGGGAAAAGTAGTTAGTAGTTTGGAGTAGTGTAGTAGTGTTTTTGCGCAACACTCTCTTATCCTGCTGATGTGATGGTGTGGCACCCGACAGGAAGAGACCTACTGAATATCCTTCACTGCTTTATATTGTCTTGTGATGGTGTTTGCCTCTCAACTTTTCTCACTTTTCTCACTCTTCTCTTCCTCTCTTCTCTTCTCCTCTTTTCTCTTCTCTTCTCTTCAAGTTGGATGCAAAAGCCTCGCTGTGGCGTTCCGGACAAATTTAAAAGTGCTTCGAGGTCACGGACGCGGAGATACGCGCTGACAGGACAGAAGTGGCAGCGTACACACATCACCTACAGGTGAGAGACAGTGGAGGCAGTTGTCATAGCGACTATTGAGTTCAGCAGCGCTTATTGTAGGGTTCAGATATGCGAGTGTTAATTTTCTCAGCTCTCCTCTGTCTCTCCTGTCCTCCTGGGATCACATGCTCTGTGTTGTCATAGAGACTGCACAAGTACGTCACATATGTGGGAGCACACACACACACAAATATAGTTACAATCACACATCCAGAAACACATAGATTAACACATAAATTTGCCCATGTGTGCTGTGAGTATGTTTATTTTCCAGTGTATAAATAGCTCCCTGGCAAAATGAAAAATGGGATCAGGCTGTTTTTCTTTTAACCCTCGTCAATTTATTTTCCCCTTTTCATAAAACAAAACAAACAATTTCAGCTGAGTAGCATGAAAATTGAAGGCTTTCCTCTCCCTCGTATGAAATTGTTTGAAAATCCTGAGAGTAAATTGTCCGTAATCTCAGCAGAAATATTCAAACTCTCATCTTATCTCGCCTGATTAAGCTCCAGCTTTTAATAGGTTCTGAGGAGAACCGATAAACGGGTCTCTGGCACAACTGCAAATTGACAGGTTACAGCAGTAATAGACGATAACACTGTCAATTTATTCAAATCCTTCCTTCCTCCCCGAATTTGAATTGACGAGCCACCTCTCCTAATGGAATGTCAATCAGTGCTGAGCCAGTGCTGCTGCTGACTGCACTTTATTCATGAAAATGAGTGGAGAGGAAGGGAGAAGATTTCCCATTCCTCTCTGCCTGCCAGCGACTGATAACGACTGCTGTGTTAAAAGTTCAGTGAAAGCTGCCAGGCTTGAAATAGTTGTGTCAAGTGAAACTTTTTTTTGTGTGTGTGTGTGTGTGTGTGTGTGTGTCACCTCATTTTGAAAAGTAAAAAAAAAAGTTCACTTGAAATTAATGGGATAACAAAGCGCAGGGTTGATGCAGTATGTGTTCTATTTCCTCTTGCCTTAAATGTTTTGTCTTTTACTGTTCCAAACAGTATGTAAACTACAACTTGCATGGCATTTTAGCCTGATAGCCTCCATCTATCAGCAACCCGTTCAGTTGGTTTTCTTGTTTTTTTTTCCTACAGCATAAAAAATGTCACGCCAAAGGTGGGCGCCCGGGAGACTCATGATGCCATTCGGCGGGCGTTTGACGTGTGGCAGGGTGTGACTCCCTTACGCTTTGAGGCCGTTCCATACAGTGCCCTGGAGACTGGCAGGCGTGACGTTGACATCACCATCATCTTCGCTTCGGGTTTTCATGGTGACAGCTCACCCTTCGACGGGGAGGGGGGATTCCTCGCCCACGCCTATTTCCCTGGTCCAGGCATAGGAGGGGATACACACTTTGACTCAGATGAGCCCTGGACCCTGGGGAACCCCAACCATGATGGTAAGTGGATGTGAAAAAATGAGTGTAAACCCTCAATCGGGAGAGAGAGAGAGAGAAAATGGTGGTAGTAAGACCAGGTGACAAGGAGACACCAATAAAGAAGTGAGTAAAGCAGAAGTAAGGAAAGGCTACAGCGAGGGAAGAGCAAAGGAAACTATTAAAGGAAGAGATTAAGATTAGGAAAAAGAAAACAAAGAGGAGAATGAATGGTTGTTGGGTGCTGAATGTTGACAGTGAGGTAAAAAAGTAAAGGGTGTGGAAGAAATGAAGAATGTAGAGAGAGACAAAAACGACCCAATCGTCAAGAAAGAAAGATAAGGACTGATAGAAAGCAAATAATGGAAAAACAGATGGCCAGGCAGCAGGGCAATAGGACAGAGATGGTATCACGGGGCAGGGTATGAAGGATGCTTAACCAAAAACAAAAAATGCAGAGATGTCTTTGATGGCTGTGCTCTGTAAAGACGCATCACCCCATCTGTCAGGATTTTGATGTGTTTTTTTTTCTTCTGCATAATAAGCTCTTCAGATGACAGGATAGAAAGCCCTGCTATTTTAAGACATTGGTTGCTGGCACATGATTATGGCTATTCTGTTTTTAGTGAAATTGATGTAGCTCACTGGTATGCCTCAAAACAGGTCTACATAAAAGTATCAGATAAACATCCATACCATTACTTTAACAAAATTCAAAGACAATGTCATGTCATGTCATGTTATGGACGGGTTAAATTAGGTCAGGTTATTATTATCACATAACGTTACATTATGTTACGTTACATCATGTTATGTTACGTTAGACAGTAGACAAGACAAAGTCAGGTAGCTTATGTAATATCATGTTAAGTGAGGATATTATATTATGGGTTTTCATCATATTGCTTTATGTCATGTTTTGTTGTGCGATGTTAAGTTTTGTCGTGTTGTGTCAGATTATGTGTTATGTTATCATTGGTGTCACGTTAAGTAAAGTTAGGTTATTATGGATTATGTTGTATTATTTTTGTTATGTCATGATTTTATGTGTTATGTCTTGTCATGTCATGTTATATTATGCAATTTTACTATGGATATATATAAACTATGTTAGGGTATATTAGTATTATTAGTTAATTTATGTTATTATGGGTCATATTATGTTAATTGTGTAACGTTTTGTGTTATGTTATTTTGGGTGTATTACATGGAGTTACGTCATATATGGCTGTTATATTTCTTGCAGCTCAGAGGGGAACATAATTTGTAGACATGCCTCCAAACACTCTTTAATTACTGTACCTACCTATATATATTTAGTATATATTCAATATATGTACCGATGTGCCATATGTTTACATTCTACCCATGCGAGAGGATGGTTACAACTCACATTGTGTTTGTTCTGGGAAACTGCTTGCCACCCATCAGCTCCCTTCCCTGTCCCTCTTTTGTTCTCATACTTCCAATGGCAATTGTCTCAGACTCCCAAGTCAAATTCATGTTCAGTCTTGCACAGTGTCCCATGGTTATCCATGTGGAGTGCTGAGGCTCATTCTGAAAAGCTCCTGTCTCAGCTTGTGTGCCTGGAAAGCTGTGCAATCTTTAATGGGCTCTCACAGTGGTGTAATTGTAAATGTTGCATGTTGACATGTGCGCTAATGGTAGCTCCGGCCTGTCTCGTGGGAGTCCTTATGGGATAGTATTGGTTAGGTGGAGGAGGCTGGTTGTGTGAGATAAATGGGGGAGGGGAAGGTGTAACCTTTTTGCTGCTGGCTGAGGGTCAGTGGTTGTTCTGTGCAGCACTGCTGGCAGGAGTGGATATCATGTTTTAAAGGGCAACAATCTCCTGGGGACAGCTTCAGTCAGAAGCTGTACGTAAACGGTGTACTTCTTTCTAAATCTGGTTGACACTAAGAGCTGAGTGCTGACCATAGACACTGACCGTGACTTCTTTCTTTTTTCATTTGTGTGTGTGTGTGTGTATGTGTGTGTGTGTGTTTGCATGTGATTCATATGAGACACCCAATGTTTGCTTGTAATAGGACGACATTTGTACGTGTTCAGTATGTATGTGTTCATATGAACGCGTTTGTATTTTCACTGTTCTCTGGTGCCCTGGGCAGCAACGTGAGTGTGTGTCCCTCTGCTCGCTGTGAGCTGTGGCTCACATGTGGCTTATCTTCTCTTATAAAGCAAAAGAGAGAAAGTGCTCATGCTTGGCAGTTTACCTTCAGTAATCCTTACTTGCACTACTTTGCACCACGTTAGCTCAATGGAGGTTAACTCTGGATCATAGGGCTGGAAGTAATGATTATTTTCATTGTTGATTAATCAACCGGTTATTTGTCAATCATGTTTAATGGTTTGTCTATAATAAAATGACATCAGTTCCTAAATCTGACATCAAGTTCCTTAAGCACAAAATACCATGTCGCACCAACAGCCTAAAACCAATAAATATTCAGTTTACAATGACATGTAACAGATAAAAGAAGCAAATTGTCACATGTAACACCCTGGAACAAGCAAATGTTTGGCAATTTATGCTTAAATGGTTAACGGAACATCAAAATTGTTGTTGCTTTATCTTCTGATGACTGACTAATCAAGTAATCACTAAAGACCTGGGAGAAGATTGATTTTAGTGTTTTATCTTCACATCTCTTGCACCGATTCCTGCAACACATTTTAGCCATGAGCTAATGTATCTAGCACATGAGAAATATGTGGGAAAAAAAAACAGTAATTTACAGACTAGGATATACAGTAGAGATGCCCTGTAATTGTATAAATGTGTAATTTTCATATGAATTTCAATGTTTTCAATGTGTGCTTGTTCATTTTTCTCCACCTCTTGTATCTACTGTGTATGTCATAAATGTGGCATTGTGTTTGCATTCTCAATGCACTTGTCCTCTTCCTCTCTCCAGGTAACGACCTGTTCTTGGTTGCGGTTCACGAGCTGGGACATGCCCTCGGTCTGGAGCACTCTAACGACCCCACTGCTATCATGGCTCCTTTCTACCAGTACATGGACACAGAGAACTTCAAACTACCTCACGATGACCTACAGGGCATCCAGAAAATCTATGGTAACTCTCTCACACACCATTCGTTCTCTTTAGTCTGTATACATCAGTGGAAGTTGAACAAAATAACTTTTTTTCTGTCACTCTGGTAGTTAGAAAGTAGTTTAAAAAAAGCACTTTAGAGCAATGATGCATGTGTATATTGCCCCAACACTTTCTCACAATTGCAAATGCTGCGGCATCAGTCATATTGGCTGAATGTAACAAGCATTTGTCAGCTGTAAAATAGGCCAGCCAATTTTCATTTTCAAAACAACATGAGTCAGCGAACAGTGCTCCGAAGAGGCCAAATCATTTGTGCTAAAATTAAAGGTACATTGGTCAAAACACTGTAAAGAGGAACAGTACGGAAGGAGGATGAAATATTGTATGTTGCTTCCTTTTTAGGTCCACCAGACAGAGCGCCGCAGCCTACCAGGCCCCCACCCACGGTCCCTCCGCCTCGCTTCCACCCTCCCTCGGACCCCCGCAAGCATGACCGCCACGCCAGACCCCACCGCCCTCCACAGGGGGCCAAGCCCTCCAACCCCAACGCCAAACCCAACATCTGTGATGGAGGCTTCAACACGTTGGCCATCCTCCGCCAAGAGCTTTTTGTGTTCAAGGTAGAATAGATCATCAGTCTGAGTAAACATCGCTGCAGGTTATAAAGTGGTTTGGGATGATGATGATGATGATGATGAAGATGATGATGATTCTCCTTTATCTGTTTCAACAGGACCAGTGGTTCTGGAGGGTACGGGATAACTCAGTAGTCCCTGGTTACCCAATGCAGATCAACTACTTCTGGAAAGGCTTGCCGCCTAAAATTGATGCCGTCTATGAAAACAGTGAAGGGAAATTTGTCTTTTTCAAAGGTACTAAAAAGCATTTTTGAATCTCAATGTATTCTTATTTACTAAAAGTATCCTGTGGATTTTGTAACCACTCATAGCCTTATGAAGCGAGAGCACACAGGTGACATGACGCGCATTTCTGCCAAAACAAAAAAAATTATATAACAAACGCAAAATTTTTTATCTGATTTTTTTCTTCCCAGTGTAAATTTACAAACATAAAATCAATTAATAAAAGTATTTTTCTTAACAAAACAAAATATACAGAAATTACCCTTTAACCCTTTACCATCAGTGATAAGTGGCGAGTATTTTCCCACTGAATCGCAACAATGTAATAACTGACAAATGACAAAAAAAAGAGAGTAATATTTTACTGTTTACCACTACAAGTAAAAGTGAAAGTGTGAGCTCTTTAAACTCACAGTAATATTTTGTTCATTCATTAGAAATGATTTGTATTGCATACTGCCATCACAAGTACGCATTTATAGTTGTAGACTGGATGACTGACTGTGAGGTTGTTTTGCGTTCTGTACGATAACAGAACGGGTGCTCGTCCGGTACAGACAACTGTCCATGAGGCAGATTAACATGACATCTGTCACCCAGTGGGATCAGAGTGCCTCATGCTTTATTTATTCTCACATGGGGACTTAACTGTGCGTGTGTGTGTGAGTGTTTGTGTGTACAAGTGTGTGTGTGTGTGTGTGTGTGTGTGTGAGTGTGTGTATGTGTGTGTGTGTGAGTGCCTAGCTACTTACTGCAAGCACACCACCACAGCAGCTCCCCTCACTCTGCCTCGGGCACTTATGATCAAACTGAATTAAATGCAACAATAGCTTCAATAAAACTCAAAACAACAAGTCTCGGTGGAGTTGCCTTCAGAGCATCATCTTGCTGTTTATTGTATTATAGATAACACTGCATAGATTTTCTGCTGTGAAGGTATTTTAAAAATGAGGCGATACATCTGACCTTTGAAATCACATGCATAGAAATAAATAAACTCACAGGCAGGGAAAAAAAAAAAAGCCACACAGAAGGCTTGAATGAGCTGAGAGCCAGCAGTGTTTTGTCTTGCGCAATTTTTGAGGTCATCTTTATGATAATGTCTTTGTCCCAGAGCCCTGACTGTCCCTAACTGTGAGTGTGTATTTTAGGAAACCGTTTCTGGGTCTTCAAGGACACGACTCTCCAGCCTTCGTACCCTCAGGACATCTCGCTGTTCGGGAGCGGCATGCCCACTCAGAGTATCGAGACAGCTGTGTGGTGGGAGGATGTCGCCAAAACCTACTTCTTCAAAGGAGACAGGTCTGTGTGGAACGATTATTAGTGCTGTTATGAAGTCAAGCAATCGGGCAGAACAGCAAATCTCTCGGAGCAAAAACAAGTACTATGAGGACCACTGATGGCTGAAACTCTCTATTAAAGTCGATTGAATATGTGTTACCAAATGGCATATACAATCATTACATCTTTTAATTTGCCTTTATAAGTATATTACAGTATGTTGAGGAGAGGATCCTACAGACAAAAAGAAAGAATTATTTTTAAGTGTCCTCACTTCTGTTCCTCTCTACTGATGCGATGTTTGTCTATGTTTGGAACATTTAATGATTTTTGGGACTGTTACCCATGAGATGTTAAGTAATTTCGCAGGTGTGTGGATCAGTGCATCTTTAATTTTGGCATTAATAATTTAATAATTTGCCATCCTTGAAGCTCTGCAAGCTGTCACATGTTGCTTTGAGACAACTGATTTTCTCTTTAACAGCTGACAATGCTGCTCATTGGCATCCAATTCGTTATGGCCCAGTGTTAGACCGTTTCTAATCGTATCTTACTTCAGAGTTTAAGTCCTTTTCTGTCAAGTATTTATATAGATTTCTGCAAATGTAGTTACCTGCAGGTGAAAGTGACTTAAAACCAGGAAGTCTTTCCAAAACAACCAAATCAGAGAGTCTGCTGTTTATCTATGTGCGTTGCAAGTATGCCAGTGTGACTCACATGTTTGTTCAGCTGTCATGATAAATCATATCCTAAGAGGTCAGGGGACCCTGTGGTGAAAGCTGACAAAATGCTTGATACTGTCATCCCTCGACCTGCTGCTGCATATCGTGACAAACAGGACGTTCTGTCCATCGTCTCAAAACATTTTTATCTCTCTTTCTCTCTGTAACAGGCTGGTGTTTTTTCTAATTTAAAAAAAAAGAAAAAAAAAGACATTGTATAGCAAGATTTATGTGTGTGTGCACCAGTGTGTGAAAAGCAGATCAATCACAGGAACCTCTGAGACGAATGTGCGTGGTAGATAAACACAGTATGGATGATTGATTGACCGATGTCTCTGGTCATGTGAATTAAGTCAGTTGTTGATCATTTAATGGTCAGATAGAGATTGAAGACTGTTGTCTTAATTCTGGCCACGATTTACAAACAAAAGACGAGCGTCATGACCACAGTCAGGTCCAGTGCCATTTGAAGTTTTGGCTCCTATAATATCAAGCTATAAAGCTTTGATACTGTTTTTTCCCTGCTGTATTACAGAGCATAGTAGACTTCTAAAGAAGTTTAAAATGAACAAAATAGTCCTTAAGCAGTTTAGTACGAATCAATCTGCAGAATTTCCTTGTCTGTAATTGCTGTTTAAAAGCATCAGTAGTTATCCCCAAATATCACCACATTATCGCCACTGGGTATTGGGCAACAACATATTATATATGTCACAATCGCTCAGCCTTAGTATTACGCCCTGATCAATGATTTAAAAAACAACTTATCAACAGTAAACCTCTGTATTGACTGCTTTGTTTTCTCTGTCTGTCCTGTTGTAGATACTGGAGGTACAATGAGGATATGAGGACCATGGACCCGGGTTATCCCAAACCCATCACCATCTGGAAAGGCATCCCTGACTCTCCACAGGGGGCTTTTGTGGACAAGGCCAACGGTATGCCCACTTTACTGACTTTAAAACTAGTTAGTGAGATTTTAAGATAAAAACCATCACATTACCATTGTTTTTAATAAAGTAGTGATACCAGGCAATTACCAAGAAATCAATGTTCTATAAAGCTCTTTGTCAAATAGTCATATTTTTCTGAGGATGTTGTCGGTCACATGTCACTATTGTTTGTTAAGTCCTGAATGTAACACAACAGTTAAGTAGGAAAATTGGAAGTTGACGGAACATTTACAATGACTTAAATTTTCCGGTTTCATTTAATGATTTTCCAGAGCAAATGTTTAAACCAGTGTAACATCTTTGTTCATACTGGTTAGTAGCGGTCAGAGCATCTGCACATGACTGCTACTACCGCTGTACCAGAAAGTGTTGCAAGCAAAAAAGGAATACTCGCTGCCTTTGTTTGTAAAATGTATGAGTAAATATATGTCCAATAATCCCTCTGTCCAGGCTTTACCTACTTTTACAAGGGAAAGGAGTATTGGAAGTTCAACAACCAGCTTCTTCGTGTGGAGCCTGGCTACCCAAGGTCCATCCTGAGGGACTTCATGGGTTGTGATGGCCTCCCTGCAGACCCCGACTGGGACTGGAGCCCCCCGGTGGCAGAGGAGCGCCACTACGACAACGGTGACGTGGATGTTGTCATCAAACTGGACAGCGCGGGTGGCACGGAGAAAGCAGTGGCCATCGCTATCCCCTGTGTCTTGGCGCTGTGCATGATGGTCCTCCTCTACACTGTTTTCCAGTTCAGGAGGAAGAGCACGCAGCGCCACATACTGTACTGCAAGCGCTCCATGCAGGAGTGGGTCTGAGGGATTGTATAGAGAGGGATGTGAAGCTCTGATAAAGGTCTAGTTAGTGCTTGAGGCCCTAAGTACAGTAATTGGAAGCACTGTAAAGGGTACAGTACATAAGGATTGCCATGTTGGCAGATTTTAAAACTGCTTGAACTCACAACGTGCAAGCTGCAAGGAAGCCGAACTCAACTGAAGACAGTGAGGGAGCCACATCTCCTATGTCCAGCTAATATGTATGTATCTGCTTTGACTTTTTTCTGTAACTTGGAATGAACTCAATTAAGTGAGACAGAGTTAAGCTTCTGTAAGTGGGACCTTTGTCTATCCTCGTCTCTGCACGTCGCTTAAAAAGCCCCTAGCACTAACTTCAGTGGACAAATTAGATATAGGCTTCTACTTTACTTTCATTTCTTAATTAAATCGCCCTGAGCTGTGCTTTCTTTTTTTCTTTTTTTTTTGTATTTAGGGTCCCTGTAAAAGATTATTCATTGCGTGGAGGACTGATACACAAACCAAATATGACCTTTTCTTCCAAAGAGGATTACTGCTCGATGTTGTTTTTGATGGGATATTTTTCCTTCACGGATCGAACATTGTGGCATCACACTCAGATTTTCTTTTGCCATTTCTATTCATATCCACCCGTCTGCTCTGTAATCTGTGGGGATAGGAAGCAGCCGTTAGTAAGAGCTAGGAACTCAAGACTGTTGTGGCGGTCCATCTCCAAAACAGGGGCCAAAAACCTCTCTGCAATATTTATGAGACTGCCTTAATCACAGATTGCTTAAACTTCCTTTTCTTTCTCTCTCTGTCTCTCTGGTAGATGGGTATGAATACAGACAGTGTATGAAGGCATTGATTAGTGCCCATAATGCAACTTCAAAGCCAGTAGTTAAGGACAGTTTGATCCACAGAGGGTCCATCGCTCTTGAAAATGTGCTAAGCCGTGCTAAATACCTGATGGCAAGTAGGCTATCAGCTTTCATTTACTGCCTCACCGGAGGGTATGAGAGAGACAGCGAAGGTTAGTTGTGCGTGTGTGTGCGGTGAAGGGAGAATAATTACCCACACTCTATGTGTACTGTACTGTAGTGTCAGTTATTGAACAGTTAGCATCCTGCTTCCCTTATTTTCCTGCCAACTTTGAAAACTAACACTCCAAACAAATGTCAGTCCATAGATTTTAAACAGCTTTACTAATCCACTTTGTTTTTTTTTCAACTTTTTGTACAAGGTTTGTAAGTTCACGTAATATTTCACATAGCACAGAACGGAGAGAAGGAGGGGAGAAAAGAGAAAGGAGGAAAAAAAAAAAACGAGATGCACCCATTTTTAAAATGAGACACACATTTCATAATAAAAGAAAATCATCTCTACATATCTAGATAACAGCAGCCGGTGCTCTTGCTCAGTTGCTCCATCTTTCCACCAAGTTGTTGCAAGTAGTTTTCGAGGAAATGCAAAGAAAAACTATTGTTGTGAAAAAAAAAAGAAGAAGAAGAAGAAATCATGTCTAAACAATAAGGGGAATTAATCAGCACGAATAAAGAAACTGCATTCTGGTTGTCAGAAAAGTAGTTGAACTGGTTTTGCTGGTGTTCAATAAAGGAACCAGGTCGTTTTATGCACTGTAATTGTAATTAACCGCCATACTAAAAACTACACTTATGTTACATTAATAAATTACTAATAAATGTTTATGGAACTACTCTAACATTGCTGGTATTTACAGGCATATCGGAAATCCAAAACCAGCAAAATGAAGTCTGATGACAAATATTTCACATATATATCATGGTCTATGATGTTACATATATATATAACATCATACATACAGCATATGTGTTTTGAGACACTTTAATCAGGTAAGTATGAAACACAAAAAGATGAAGATCTGATGTGAGATGGAGCTGAACTGAGCAGAGGCTTTTTCTCTCCCCCACGTATTGTATTATAAATGCAATGCACAGCCTGGATCCTAACGAAATATATTGTCTCGCAGTTGCCTTTGGTCGCCTGCCATACATGTAACAATGTGGTTGTGTGGTGCAGCATTTCTCAGAGTTTGCCAGATGACCTGTCTGTGAGCACTCATAACGCAACATGTTTTATATTTGTGCTCACTGTTTTTGTTACTCTTTTACTTGAAATGGTCATCAACATCAACCGTGCGAGGATGTCTGACGTAATCTTCCCTTGATATCGAGGCAACAGCGTTTTATAACATATCAGAGAAGGAATATGAGATTTTAAAATATACTTTATCATAAAAAGGATACATGGATTGTACCAGGATTGTTGGGTTGAACCGTGATTAGATGTTGTTTTCTCTCATCGTCATTTGTTAGGTGTAAAAACCTAAAAAGTAAATAAGGGCAATGCATGCCATTGTTAAACTTAAGATGTCATTTTGGACACTATTGTACTATTCAGTCTGTCCCTTTATGGTTAAATAAAGTGACTGATCAGCATTGCAGGTTTCTGCTTGGATGCATCGACAGATCCAAACCTGTCGTCTTTCAAAAACCATGTGAAATTTCTCGCTTCCAGTCTGTTCACCTTGTTTCGATCTTCGAGCGATTGTCAAAATGAGGAAGAAAAATTGACATCGACATGTTTTAAAGAAAGGAACATCTTTGCTTTCCTAAAGCAGTGCATATCAGTCCATGTTGATCCACGACCACTGTTAACGTAAGGCGGAAACAAAAACCTTTGGCTCAGTGTTGTGTGTGATGTCTTCTCAGTTTGTGTGTTTGTGGTGAGGCTCTGATGGCTCCAGCGAGTGTGAATTAAAGACGGCCAGTGAGGCAAGTCGGTACTGTATTTATTGCCGTATTTATTCCTCTGTGCTCAGCACTTCAAATCTTGCATTGCATTGTACTGAGGGCAAGAATCTGTCAATAAAGTGGGTTTGAAATGCAATGATTTTTTTTTTTCTCTCACTGCTACCTAGTAATCCTCCTTCTGTTACTGCCTCAACAGCAAACAATTCATCTTGTTTGAATGTTTTTCCATCACAGAGGTAAATCACAAACTTTAAGAGGTGACACATTTACATCTGTCTTTTTGGTTGGACTTGAAATATCTGGTATTTTAGATGTGTCTCAAAGCTCTGACCTCTCCCTGTTTATCTCCAGACTCTTAGGGGTTTTTTTTGGTGTTTGCCTTGATACATGCTGCTAAGCATTAGGGCTAATTTGGAGTGTCATTAAAGGAAGTAGATGTGGCTGATTAGGCAGCAGTCAATACACCAGAGAGGCAAGAGTGCGGAAGAACGAGGAGCATTTTGCAATCACTGCAGTCAAGATCTTATACACAGATACATGCAGCATATACTCCAAGGCATAGTGTATGAGAAGTAAACATAATATGTACATAAACACAGAGTGTATACTGTGTGCTTGGGAGAATTTTGTTTTTAATCGTCCGTTTCATGGATAAAGAAAATACTGTGTGTTGTAAATAAAACAAGTGCATATTGAGTGTCTTGTATCATGTTCTCACACACAAACACTGGTGAAAAGTTTTATAGTTCATCACCCAAACACAGTGACAGCCTGAAGATGCATGAAGGACAGTTTAAACTTGGGTTAATTATTGTGCAAGATATTTTTCAAGGAGAAAAAAATGATACGAAGAAAGACACATTTCCACGAGCAGTGGCACAATGATCAAGAAACACAAACAGTAAAGTGCAATATTTTTTGTAGGCCTTGATTTTAGAAAGAGAGGAAACATTGTGTGTTTATATGGTGAGGGAACTAGAGATAAATCCCTGATAATGAGACCTACACAATGGACAACTCTACATGCTCTCTGTAGCCATCCGCCTGGGTCAATCCACATCCTGTTTGAGTAACAAGAGACACAAAAGTGCACAAAAAAGGGAGTAGGCACACAACACAACCTTAGTAGGTCACTCAGTCATCCAGAAGTGATAAGTCAAAGGCAACAGCAGAACTGATGAAGCCTTGATTCAGCAGTTCTGAACCCATAACATAGTTTCTGCAGATTATTATTTTTGATTGATTTCTGAAAACACATGCCGTAAGTAAAGTGGAAATATATAAACAGCGTAATTACTTATTAGTGGAGTTAATCTTTAGAAGGCTACTAATAGATTACTTGTACAGTATGTACCGTCACATAGATGTAGATGTAGGTACTGAGGAACAAGAAGTTATGGAATAAGGGGGTAACACTTTAGGATCATACAAAGAATTTATACTGTAGTTATTTTAACTACTACTATTAATGTATGACCTGCTGAGCGATGATCTGGACGTTTGGGAGGAACTCCCAAGAGAGAATGTATAACGTAGTAGTATTTAACTACTGGGTACCTATTCTATTAAATGATGGCACCTGCATCACTCTATAAATATGTTGTGATTTTATTTCAAAATGACCTTAATACTAAAAATTAGGCTACAACTACATTGTTCCTAAGTAAATGCACAAATGTACCCTGTAGTTACTTCAAGCACCCCAAAATTAGGAACAGAAACAAAAGTAACTGTGTATTGTCATGGATATGAGGACTGTCTCAGCACTTGACGACCAAGAGAGGTGCATGTGAATACCTACAGATCATATCAACAAGGAGAATTGGACCATAATGTCTTTGTCATTAAATACAATATTTGAAATAATGTTTCTTTCTTTTAGATAATAAAGAAATGCAGCATGCTATTCCGACACAGGCCGTTTCCACCTCGTCTTAGGATGCCAGCTAAAATGAGCACTGCCTCCTCTACAATCTAATGGACGGTATGAGATTTGTTTTGCTTACATATTTACAGCAGTGTTTCAAATATAAATAAAATAACCTGCAGAAATTGTCTTATGTGTCCAGAACTACTAAGTCAAGGCTTCATATAAAAGTCTTCGGTTCTCCTGTCACCCTTGAATTAGCACTTCTGGATATACTATGACCTGATGAAGGAGTGACAGACTCCCTTTGTGCACTTTTGTATCCCTTGTTACTGAAACAGAAAGTGGACTGACCCATGCAGATGGCTACACAGAGGATTTATCTCTAGTTTCCTCACTATACAAACACACAATGTTTCCCCTTTTTCTAAAATCAAGACCTACAAAAATTATTGAACTTTATTGTTTGTGCTTCTTGATTATTGTGCCACTGCTCTCTGAAATGCTTCTCCCTAACTAAATAGTATGTTATCCATTATTCTTTGCTCTGACCAGTTCACACACAGAAATAAAAAATATCTTGCACAGTAAATAATCCAAGTTTCCTGAATAAATTGTCCTTTTATGTTGCATCTAAACTTACTTGTCAACACAGTTCTCCCAAGCACACAGTATACACTCCGTGTTTAGGTACATATTATGTTTACTTCTCATACACTATGCCTTGGAGTGTATGTTTCATGTATCTGTGTATAAGATCTCGACTGCAGTGATTGCAAAATGCTCCTCATTCTTCCATACCCTTGCCTCTCTGGTGTCGAATGCTGCCTAAACAGCCCCATCTACTTTCTTTAATGGCACTCCAAATTAGCCCTAATGCTTAGCAGCATGACATGCAAAAACATGTCAACCAAGTCAGCCCAACAATATCCATTTTTTCCCCGCATTTTAGGGGATCTTAGGGCATCAGAGTTTGTTTTCTTTTATTGCTTCTGAAGGACCAGTCGTCACACTAACTTCAATGTGTTGGACCAGATGACTGTTATGGCCTAGATCATCAGATATATCTTATAAATACATTTGTTCTGATGTTGTTTTCCATGCTTTATGTGTGTGTGTTTGTCTGTCATGTAAGCAGAAAAGTCTGTATTGGTCACAGTGAACATGCTGTGCATGAAATAATTTTTTTCTGCATTTAAAAAAAATTGTCAACTCATGGTCATTCACAAGTCAGTTGACTAATTATTCCTTTGTTGAGTTGGATGTGTGGACTGGTGAGCATTACAAAGAAGAGGGTTGAATTCTTACAAGGGTGTAGGTTCATGCCACTTTAAAAAGATACATAAGGATAACAAACAATTACCTTTGGTGTCAAGCCAGGTGAAATCTGCCAACCTTTTCAGATAGTTTTCTCCCTCTTCTTTTTTTTTTGTGATTCAGGTTAAATGTCCCGTATTTAGAGTCCTGCATTTAGATCTTTGCTCATATTCTCTCTAACCTGTTCTCCTGAATCCCTCATGGTGCCATTCTCTAATACTGGTGAACTTAGTTAGTTTAATTATAAAAGACAGGACATTTATGATTTTGTTTCCTTTTTCACAAGACACACACACAAAAATGAAAAATAAATAAACATGACAGAGCAGAACAAAATAAAACAAATTGCCAGCTCACAGAAACAGTGCACATATGCATGTATGCATTGTAATCGCGTACACTGAGGTTAATCCACAGATCGAAATAGGCCGAGTCCGAAAAATTAACATTCTGATTAACAGCCGATGGGTTGTGGGTGGATCAAATAATAGGCTGCATAGAGTAGGAAGAAAATATTAATTACATTGTCTAAAATGTGAACATAGTTTAAGTTTAATTTTTCATCAGACACAAATGATCTAGCTGTGTCCCAATTCAGAGGCTGCACCCTTTGGAGGCTGCATTTGAAAACCAATGGCCTCACAGCAGCACAACTACACTGTTCCATTTCGAAGGCACTGGTAATGAAAGCAAAGCAAAGTCGACTGCTTCCTCCAGAAGATGCGGCCCCTGGCTTCTGTGTTTGGACTGCTAACCAACCCACACATCACTACAGTCCGTACAACAACTGAAATATCCAAAAGTGGATTGAGGATCAGAAACATGGAGCCAAGACCAAGTGAGGACAAGGAAGGCCCAAGATGAAGGCCATAAAACTGAAATCCTGGCAGATCAAAACACAAAGCAATACAATACAGTACAGTGCAATACTGTCTAATATGAGACGCAATGATGTCAGATGTTGACAGTGGTCCCACAACAGTTTTCAACAATGTTCTCAGTTTTGCATATAGACATTATGCAGTCCAGCCATATACTTGGTTTTGACCTAAGCTTGGTTAAAGTAAGGAAGGGAATCTGGTTTTCACTCTCTCAAGATAAGACTTTTTGCTATGACCACACCGAACATGCGGGCTTGTTGTAATTCAGGGGAAAGACTTATAGCATAGCTGGAGCAACCCAATATCAGAGAGACTGTTAGGGATTAGCTGTTTGCTGTATATGTCGCTGTACAAATGAAAAATGTCATCCAGAGATCTTGAGCTTCCCGTCACTTGACTTAAACTTATCACAGGTAGCAGAGACAGAAGGAAAAATTCCATTTGTTATAGTCAAAAAGTGCAGCCGATGGATGAATTTAAGCCAAAAAAGTTAAAAAGTCAAGCATTGATACAGCATGCTTTGATCCCAACTAACCCTTTCCCCGAAAACTACTAACATTACAGATCCAATAATAATGTCAGAAAACTGGAAGGTTCAAAATAAACTCCTTAAAAACTCTTGAGTCTGGGTCTGACTGAGGCTCAAACATGTGGCTGAGTCTCTCAGATGTTTCCTCAGCTAACTATCTTGATACGCTCTGCTCTTTCACCTGTTAACATAGTGCAAGCAGCGGTGGTAGGAGAAGCCCAAAGCCTGATTTTTCAATGAGGAAGTAAGTGCAAATGTGCATCGAGCCCCAGTTTTCCTTTTTTGTCACTTTTTATGCAGGAAAACAAAATTTTAATCATAGCAGAGTATTCTTATATAGTTTAAAATGTGTATGGAGAGGAACTTCCATCCCTAGGTATAATAAAAGACAAAACATTTGACCTCTAAAAATTGGTGTGTCACATTGCATCATATTCTATAACATTTTAGTCATTGCCAGTAATTAGAACAATCAGCACAAGACCACCAAGACAGACAATCAACACAATATCCCACAAGTCATAACCTTAACCAAATCAATTTCAAGCATCATTACTGACCCTCATGACAAGCCTCATATGTTATATAAATGGGCTTGTAAGGGAATCAGCAACCAGCACACTCTCAACAGTAATACTGCACTATAGGAGAAGGAAACCTGCTTCACTGTGACCATGAGGACTCTGCTGCTGGCCTCTGCTCTTTTTGCAGGACTGATTGGCTCTTTAGCTGCTGCCCCTTTCCCTGTTCCTGTTCCTTACCATGCCTTCTGCAGAACACTGTGGTGAGTTACAATTGCTGATCTGGATTCAGAGTCTGTCATTTTGTGTATCAATAGAAGATGTTTTGTTTCACATTTAAAGCTTGAATGTGTCCAAACTGTGTTACTTCTCTTCTCTTCTAGGCTCTTTGCAAGACCTTGTACTGAAATCAGCACCACAATGCTGCAACAGATTCAATCATTAAGCCCACTGCTTGGCTGTGACGAATGTCAGTATATGGTAAGAGCTACTCATTGTTCACGTAAAATGTGTTTTAGATGGGTCACACAAAAAAATTATTTACATTATTATTAATTAATAACAAGTACTTAAAAAATCATATATGTAGTGTAACGATAAGTTGCTTTCTCTTCTAGCTTGTGTCAGCCACCCCTCGAGCTATCAAAGCCAACCACACTTCCCTTGATGGCCTTCAGGCTGAGAGCATAACCTTCACCTTCAGTCCCACCGTACTGACCGGTGGCTGCCGTGTGTCTGTAAGTATTAATGAAATTTTTAACTGACTTCTATTAATCAAGGACAAAAAAAATGGAAGTAGTTACCTGACACATTGGCAATATATGGGTTAATAGAATAGTGACTATAACTTTAAATACATATTTATTAAAAATTCAGAATTATTACTGAGCTGTAAATATGTTGGAGACCATCTAGTCATTCTTAACAGTGCATAAATTATAGTATACATTAGTAGTCTATTTATTTTTCTATTTACTTTCTTACTTAACAGGCACAGTCTACTTCTCTTGGATTTTAAATGTATTGGATTGTAAATGTGTTGGAAACCATTAAGTCATTTGTACCACTACATAAATGATCGATATAAATTGGTACTTTCTTACTCACCAGGCACAGTCCACTTCTCTTGGATTCACCAGCCTTCTTGATGATGGCCTCAATTACTGCAACCTCTACAACCTCCTGTCTGGTGGGTCGACAAGACAATATTGTGTCATCTTTTACATACGAAACTATTTTAAATAATCACATTGCTCACATTATTTGTTGCAGTGTTCCTGCTTTGTTTGCTCGAATGATCAATTTCTAATTCTAAAATCTAAACTCTAAACTCCATGTTTTATTCCTAGTGAGTGGACTCAACAGATCACCAGGCTTCATGGAGATGACCAATGAATGGGCTTGCCTGGGCTATGGACTCGCCACCTGTAAAGCCTAACAAGCTTCAATGTTGAGATGACTTGACCATCATGATTTTGGTACATTTGATTTAAAACAAAAGTTCTTTCCCCTTAGACCTGGCTGTTTCTGATAGTTTAGTGTGATAGAGAGAAATATCAATAAAAAGTTGCAATTCTATTATGCTCTCTATGTGTATGTGTGCTTTTTCATCCTGCAACTGAGCATGAAAAGGGAACCATCCCAAGCTGGATAGGAATATTGATGTTTGTTACGTGTTAACAGATCTGGAAAATATAGTATTTAGAATTTATCTTAAGGAGTAAACTCTTCTCAATCCATGAAGAAACACTTAATCCTTCTCTTGATCTGAAAAAAATCAACATATTGAGATACATGGTTTTGTTCAAACAGCGTTTATATGCCCAAACATGGTGTTTGTTATTAACAGCCCATGATGAGCACAGGGTTCAGATCAAAGAGGTCTGTTTCTCCCAGTCAAACCACCCCTGGATTCTGTCATTGCCCTTATGAGCGCTGAAGTCCCCGGGCATAACTTCTGGCACCCTCTCCAGCACCCTACCTCAAGACTACATATTGCCCTAGCCTCTACATGACACTCACAGGATATGTCAACCAAAACAACCAAATAATATCCAGAGCTTTAAGCATCTTATGGTGTATCTCATCCACCTCTGGTAGTGAAAACTTAGCTCCTGTTACCATAAACTGTATATAAAGATGGACATAGCCCCACTGACATCATCCATAGATCTCTGAAGAGAAGTTTTGAAGCTCAGAGTGGGCTGCTGTGCTGTCGCCATTTTGGCAGTGTCTGACTCTGCTTGTGTATGCCCATAGACATATATACATTGACGCTGCATTTGTCGCTTCAGCCCATCGCTGTAATACGTCAACATATTGGTCCAGGCAAGACTGCCTTGTATACAAATAGGAATAAACAGAGAACCTGCAGTTTTTCTGGATAAAAAGCTTCATTTATATAAAACATTTATATTCCTTAACCGATTTCAATGAGTCATTTTTATATTCAAGGGTTTATGATCTACATGCAGTAAAAATAAAAGTTTGGTCCCTTGTTAATTAGAATCATGATAGTTTAGGCTGTAATCACTGCTTTCCATAAGGAGCTGCATATCAACATTAGGTTTACATTAAGTGAATAAGGCTACGTGGTGGAAAATAATTCATTGTCATAAGGAAGACTTCTGTGCTAACCAAACTGTAGGTGACAAACAAAACACAGGAGCCCAGCTTTGGTCCCGAGGAGTTCAACATTTATTTTCTGACAACCAGCTAAAACTGTGCCCACATTTCCCTGCAATGTTAGATCTGCTACTAACTCTTAGCGCTGCTCCTGTCACCAGCCTCCCCATCACCAGTGCTCACTCTCTCTCGCTCCACCACTCACACCTTACCCACAGAGCTATAAGGAGCCACGCCACTTGTATAACATTTATTAAATATTAAATGTAATGTAAATAGTGGTTTAATTTAGTAAGGTGAGTTTTACAATTCCTTATGACAATTAATTATTTTCCACCATGCCAGTAATCCAGTTAATCTGAACCTAATGTTGATACACAGCTCCTTATGGAAAACAGTGATTACAGCCTAAACTATCACCATTTTAAGTAACTACAGACCAAGCTCATATTTTCACTGCATGTAGATCATACACCATTGAATATAGAAACCACTCATTGAAACAGATTGAGAAATATAAATGTTATGGAGCTTTTTATCCAGAAAAACTGTACGTCCTCCGTTTACCTGCGCTTGTTTACAGTCTTGCTCTGAACAATATGGTGGCGAGGTTGAAATACAATCCAGTAGCCAATAAGGTGTCTACATGTATATGTCTATGTGTATGAAGGTTTAATAAGTGTGGGGAGGATACACCCCCGTTAGCACAGCTGGAAATCTAGAAGTCTCCCTTGATAGCTAACCAAAGGCTAATTCATTTGCTGGCTAATTGGTTAGTCCATGAGTTAAGCTAACAAGCCAGGTGAGGTGAGTGCAGACACTGATACCTGCTAATTAGTGCTAACTTATAAACAAAATAATGCCAGAATTTCATTCACCTCAATAAACAGGAGCACAGACCTCCTTACGTCCCGTCAATGAACTGCACAACAAGCAATATTATTTTTCCGATATCTGCATGAAAAAACAAAAGGCACCAACACGAAACAAACACAAACACGGCTCAGTGACCCAAATGAGCTATGTTGACGCATAGCAGACACTGAGCAGCTAGACAACTGTGACAGCACCCACCTGTCACTTAAAGCAGCCATGCCCTCAATTATGTGTAACTAAAAACCTTAATAAAACTCAAACTGGTGAGTTATATAAAAAATCACCCCCGCACAGTTTTCATGAAGGGGGAAATTAACTAAAGACGCCAAAACTGTTTTTTGTACCAGGCTATAAACATGTTTATTTCTGTTGTAAAGTTGGAATTTTAACATGGGAGTCTCTGGGGATTGACTCGCTTTTGAAGCCAGCCTCAAGTGGCCATTTGAGGAACTGCAGTTTTTTGCACAGTGTTGGCTTCATTTTAGGTAGGTTGCCACTTGAATGTAACTGGCATCAGAGTTTAGTGTTAATGCATCTGTTTGAAGGGCCAGTCGTCTTTTTAACTTCAATGTAATTGGCCAGATGAATGTGATGCCATCACATTCATATGTTTATAAGTACATTTGGCCTGATGTTGTTTGCCATTGTTTACCATGCAGTATGTGTGCATGACTTCTCTGTGTCTCTAAGAAATGTCTGTAATTGGCATAATGACCACATGAATAACAAATGATGTACATAAAATCATTTTTTCTTCATTAACATAGTAGACATCTAATGGTCATTCATTAATCCGATGACTAATTCTTATATGCTCAGTTGGACATGTGGACTAGTGAGAAAGATTAAAGAGAAGAGGGCCAAACATTTATTGAAGGGTTGGTTCACTCAACTTTAAAAAGATAAATAAACATAACAAACACTTACCTATAGTACTATCAAGCCAAGTAGACACTGTGGTTAAATCTGCCAAGCTTTTCATATATAGTTTTCTCTATATGTATTTTAATTTTGTAATTAGGGTCAGCTGTCCCTTAATTAATCAGAGAAGTTTGCTCTACTTATCTCCAACCTGTTCTGAAACCCTGATGGTGAACTAAGTTTTTAATATAGAAGAGTCTAATCAGAAAAGACAGCATATTTGACTTCTAAAATTGCTGTGTCTCATTATACTAACATATTCTGTAACTATTCAGTCACTGCCAGATACAGGAATATCAACAAAAGAACCAAATTATAGTTGTGGTGAATGTCTACCCATTTTAAAATGGGAATCCTTTCAAAGTATAGTAACAACAATCAGCATGAGACCACCAAGTCAGACAATCACCACAAGACCCACAAGTCATAACCTTAACCAAATCAATTTCAAGCATCATTACTGACCCTCATGACAAGCCTCATATGTTATATAAATGGGATTGTAGGGAATCAGCAAACAGCCCATTCTCAACAGTAACACTGCACTATAGGAGAAGGAAACCCACTTCACTGTGACCATGAGGACTCTGCTGCTGGCCTCTGCTCTTTTTGCAGGACTGATTGGCTCTTTAGCTGCAGTCCCTGTCCCACCTGGTCCTGCTCCTTACAGTGCCTTCTGCAGAACAGTATGGTATGCTTGATTTTCATTTTGTGCCTCTGTATTTGAATTTTAGTTCAAAAGAGTTTTTTATTGTCAGGAAAGATAATTATTGTCTCAACTAAAAGCTTGAAATTGTTAATGTTTAATAGTTCAATGTGTCCAAACTGTGTTACTTCTCTTTTCCTCTAGGCTCTTTGCAAAACCTTGTACTGAAGTCAGCACCACAATAGTGCAGCAGATTCAAGAGTTCAGCCCTCTGATTGGCTGTGACGAATGTCAGTATATGGTAAGAATCACTCATCGAGCTCCAATAAATGATAACCGTTTAAAAAATCCACAAAACATTATTTACTAATCTCTAACATTAATGTCAAAAGACATATGTAGTGTAACGATATGTTGTTTTCTCTTCTAGCTTGTGTCAGCCACCCCTCTATCCATCAAAGCCAACCACACGACTATTGAAGGCCTTCAGGCTGAAAACATAACCCTGTCTCTCAGTAACACCAAAACAACTGGTGGCTGCCGTGTGGCTGTAAGTATCGATTACACTCAATTTTTAACTGACTTCTATTAATCAAGGAAAAAAATGGAAATAGTTACCTGACACACTGGCAGGATATGGGTTAATAAAATGATAGCTATAGCTTTAAAGACATACTTATTAACTTCATATGTTTTGATTGATTTTTATTTTGTTTTAAGTACAGCAAACAAAGAGGACCTAAACTGGTGAATGCTTGCTCACGATCTAGCTGATCAGAATTATCACTTATTTACAAATGTATTGGAAATCATTAAGTCATTCATAACAGTGCATAAATCATACAGTAGTACAGTGTATGAGTTTATTGAATTTCTTACTCACCAGGCACAGTCCACTTCTCTTGGATTCACCAGCCTTCTTGATGGTGGCCTCAATTACTGCAACCTCTACAACCTGTTGTCAGGTGGGTCAACAAGACCAGATTGTGTCATCTTTTACATACAAAACTATTTTAAATAATCACATTGCTCACATTATTTGTTGCAGTGTTTCTTCTTTGTTTACTTAAATGATACAATTCAGTGCAATCCCTGTTTATATATAGACAAAGGAATATGAGAAATGAATGTGGAATGACCTAATTTCCATCCATGTTTTGATTCTAGCGAGTGGACTCAGCTCAGCACCAGGCTTCATGGAGATAACCAGTGAATGGGCTTGCCTGGGCTATGGACTCTCCACCTGTAAAGCCTAACAAGCTTCAATGCTGAAATTCATTAACCAAAAAAGGCATGATTTTGGTAGGCTTCATTTAAAACCCTAGTTTTTTCCTTACTCCTGGCTGTGTCTGGTAGTTGTTATGGTAATATGTAACTGTAGACTAAGACATGCTGCAAATATCACTGCCTATAGACTAAGCATAATACCAATAAAGAATTGCAATTGTATTATGATCTCTGTGTGTTTGTATGTGTGCTCTTTCATCCTGCACCTGAACATAGAAAGGGAGCCATCCCTTGAAGAAGAATCTAGTTTTAGATAACTTATAACTTATTTTTCCCATGCTTTCACTTCCAGTAACTTCTTCCTCTTCTTTGCCAAATTTCCAAATAGCTGGACAGGAATATTAGTGTTTGTTAAGAAACAATAGTATTCAGAATAGCAGTATAGACTGTCATGATGCTAGTTCCCGCTCCTTATAACGTGTATAAGGCACATGCAATTAGAGGGTACAGTAGGATCACAAGGTTTTCACACCAGGTAAAGATCGTTCACACAGCTCTCTCTATTTTTCACACAGCTATTACATAGAGAACACAAGTTAAAAAGACAATACCCCTAATATGATCAAAGTAAAAAGTAACATATATATGTTATAGTAATGTAATGTTGGAGGTCAAAATATGAATAAACAGCTTTTTCCTGGGTTAATGGTGGCAAAAAATTACTGTTACACAGTGTAAAAATCAACATCATTAGATACTTGGTTTCTTTGGAAAGCAATGCTATGCAGTGCATGATGAGCACAGGGTTCAGATCAGACAGACTGCTCCTTCCCATCACCCCCTAGCATAATAATGGAATCCCCTTGCAGCACCCTCAAAGACTCAAAGAAGTCCAGATACTCTGAACTGCCGTTTGGTACACAAGCACAAACAGCTGTCAGAGACTGCCTTCCTGTGTGATGTAATTGCATAGAGGTGATGATGTGGTTATCTGGAGAACACTCCAGCACACATCTGTGAAGAGTGTCAGTCGTCCAGGTCATGGTTATCCAAGAAAAGTTGATTCGATGGCAACTGGACTGGGTTGTAGATACTTGAATATGTTTCATCTCTGATCCAAGAGGCTTCTTGAGTTCTGACTGAAGGAGTGTTTCCCACCAATGGTGCTAGGATGATAGCTATGTGTTTGGCAGTGTTATAGGCTTGACGCTGCTGAGGAGGGCTCCTTCTTTGTGAATCTTGGGATGGCTTCTCCAGGATACAGGCAATGATATTGTCCATTGTCAATGGTTTCGTCCTTCTGGAGCTTCTGTAAACTTTCAATTGGCTTCTTCTTATATCCACTATAATATGTGTTGGTATTTGGCTGGGCTGGGCCAGGTCCCATGGTCTCGCTAACAGATGCTCAGTATGGATCACATACAACATGCATTTTATTTATTTATTTATTCTTCACCATAAAATCCATTCTATGCTATAATTATCAGTATAATTATCTATAATTATCAGTTTGTTGTCAATGACAACTTTCTTTCTCTCAACAACGTCCAGATCAATGACCTCTAAAAAACTGATGATTTCAAAATTAATTACGTTGTGTTATTTAAACGTACCTACAGTAAACGCCTACCTTTTTGTGTAACATTATAAAAGTAAAATAAATAATTTAACAAGTACACTTCTTGTTCAGATTTTTCGTAATGGTAAAAATGTACTTTTCATAGACTTTCTTTTATACTCTGTTAAATTCACAAAGATAATCAAAAAAGTATGACTAGTAGTTCTTCAAAAGAAGAGATTGCTTAGAACCAGAATGAATTAATGAAATAAATAAATAAACTAAAGTGGTAGAATTCTGCTCAATTAACAGTAAAGTAATAGTCACCCCCCAGGGCCACTCCTTTTCAAGCTCACAGTGACCATATAAATTACAAATTGGGTGTGTGAAATCACTTCATTGTTCACTGACATGGTAAAGAGCCTGATGGTCATTCACAAAACAGGTGACCATTGAGTACTGTGCTGAGTTACATATGTGGATCTGTGAAATCAGAGACTCTGGAAGCCACATCTGAGAGAGATCAGTGTTTATCCATTTAATCATTTCCCAACAAATGATTCGTGGAACAAAAAAAGGTATAGAAAATATGTTTTGATGTAATTTTGATGAACTGAGGATTTAACTTAAAGAATTTTAAAATTGGATTTTAAAATAAAGCACTGACTTCTAATCATTGTGGTTCATCTCACTCCATTAACATTACATTACAAAATAAACCTTCAATTAGTTCATTAAAACTCCACAATAACAAAAATTAGATGTCATCAAAGACTGGACATGCATCCCTCGGGAACAAAAATAAAAGCATACACTAGAAGTTGTTTGAGTTTTTACCTTAAAATTTTACTTTTAAATGAGAAGTACGTGTTAGCTTGAGCTGTCACGGTGTAGTCTTTAAAGGTGGGGGTCAAACTATACATTGGAGGATGGGCAGTGACTTACTGACCTGAATGAGTGACCTCTAACCATGTAATGATTTCCACAAGACCACCAAATCATACGTTTTGTCAAGTTGGCCTCAAGAATCATTACTGGCCCTCATGACAAGCCTGTTATTTTGTATAAATTGACCTGCAAGAGAGACACTCAGCCAAACACCAGCCGACTCTCACCAGTGACACTGCACTACAGGAGGAAGCAACCTGCTTGACATCACCATGAGGACTCTGCTGCTGGCCTCTGCTCTCTTTGCAGGACTATTTGGCTCTTTAGCTGCTGCCCCTTTCCCTGTTCCTGTTCCTTACCATGCCTTCTGCAGAACACTGTGGTGAGTTACAATTGCTGATCTGGATTCAGAGTCTGTCATTTTGTGTATCAATAGAGGATGTTTTGTTTCACATTTAAAGCTTGAATGTGTCCAAACTGTGTTACTTCTCTTCTCTTCTAGGCTCTTTGCAAGACCTTGTACTGAAATCAGCACCACAATGCTGCAACAGATTCAATCATTAAGCCCACTGCTTGGCTGTGACGAATGTCAGTATATGGTAAGAGCTACTCATTGTTCATGTAAATGGTGTTTTAGATGGGTCAAATTCCAATAAAGGATAACAAATAACCAATAACAAAAAAATTCACACAAAAAAATGATTTACCAATGTCTAAAGTCAATGTAAAAAATCATATATGTAGTGTAACGATGAGTTGTTTTCTCTTCTAGCTTGTGTCAGCCACCCCTCGAGCTATCAAAGCCAACCACACTTCCCTTGATGGCCTTCAGGCTGAGAGCATAACCTTCACCTTCAGTCCCACCGTACTGACCGGTGGCTGCCGTGTGTCTGTAAGTATTAATGAATTTTTTAACTGACTTCTATTAATCAAGGACAAAAATAGAAATAGTTACCTGACACACTGGCAAGATATGGGTTAATAGAATAGTGACTATAGCTTTAAATACATATTTATCAAAAATTCAGAATTATTTCTGAGCTGTAAATGTGTTGGAAACCATTAAGTCATTTGTACCACTGTATAAATTATCAGTATAAATTGGTGCTTTCTTACTCACCAGGCACAGTCCACTTCTCTTGGATTCACCAGCCTTCTTGATGATGGCCTCAATTACTGCAACCTCTACAACCTCCTGTCAGGTGGGTCGACAAGACCAGATTGTGTCATCTTTTACATACGAAACTATTTTAAATAATCACATTGCTCACATTATTTGTTGCAGTGTTCCTGCTTTGTTTGCTCGAATGATTAAATTCTAATTCTAAAATCTAAACTCTAAACTCCATTTTTTATTCCTAGTGAGTGGACTCAACAAATTACCAGGCTTCATGGAGATGACCAATGAATGGGCTTGCCTGGGCTATGGACTCGCCACCTGTAAAGCCTAACAAGCTTCAATGTTGAGATGACTTGACCATCATGATTTTGGTACATTTGATTTAAAACAAAAGTTCTTTCCCCTTAGACCTGGCTGTTTCTGATAGTTTAGTGTGATAGAGAGAAATATCAATAAAAAGTTGCAATTCTATTATGCTCTCTATGTGTATGTGTGCTTTTTCATCCTGCAACTGAGCATGAAAAGGGAACCATCCCAAGCTGGATAGGAATATTGATGTTTGTTACGTGTTAACAGATCTGGAAAATATAGTATTTAGAATTTATCTTAAGGAGTAAACTCTTCTCAATCCATGAAGAAACACTTAATCCTTCTCTTGATCTGAAAAAAATCAACATATTGAGATACATGGTTTTGTTCAAACAGCGTTTATATGCCCAAACATGGTGTTTGTTATTAACAGCCCATGATGAGCACAGGGTTCAGATCAAAGAGGTCTATTTCTCCCAGTCAAATCACCCCTGGATTCTCTGTCATTGCCCTTATGAGCGCTGAAGTCCCCACGCATAACTTCTGGCACCCTCTCCAGCACCCTACCTCAAGACTACATATTGCCCTAGCCTCTACATGACACTCACAGGATATGTCAACCAAAACAACCAAATAATATCCAGAGCTTTAAGCATCTTATGGTGTATCTCATCCACCTCTGGTAGTGAAAACTTAGCTCCTGTTACCATAAACTGTATATAAAGATGGACATAGCCCCACTGACATCCATAGATCTCTGAAGAGAAGTTTTGAAGCTCAGAGTGGGCTGCTGTGCTGTCACCATCTTGGCAGTGTCTGACTCCGCCTGTGTATGCCCATAGACATATATACATAGACGCTGTATTTGTCGCTTCAGCCCATCGCTGTGATACGTCAACGTTGTCGCCATATTGGTCTGAGAAAGACTGCCCTGTAAAGAAACAGGAATAAACAGAGGAGCTGCTGTTTTTCTGGGTAAACAACTTTATAATGTTAATATTCCTTAACCGATTTCAATGAGTCGTTTTTATATTCAAGGGTTTATTATCTACGTGCAGTAAAAATAAAAGTTTGGTCCCTTGTTAATTAGAATCATGATAGTTTAGGCTGTAATCACTGCTTTCCATAAGGAGCTGCATATCAACATTAGGTTTACATTAAGTGAATAAGGCTACGTGGTGGAAAATAATCACCATGAGGACTCTGCTACTGGCCTCTGCTCCCTTAGCAGGACTATTTTGCTCCTTAACTGCTGTCCCTGTTCCTCCCACTCCAGCTCCTTACCATGCCTTCTGCAAAACACTGTGGTGAGTTACGATTGCTGATCTGGATTCAGAGTCTGTCATTTTGTGTATCAATAGAGGATGTTTTGTTCCACATTTGAAGCTTGAATGTGTCCAAACCGTGTTACTTCTCTTCTAGGCTCTTTGCAAGACCTTGTACTGAAATCAGCACCACAATGCTGCAACAGATTCAATCATTAAGCCCACTCCAGCTCCTTACCATGCCTTCTGCAGAACATTATGGTACGCTTGTTTTTCATTTTGTGTCTCTGTATTTGAATTTGAGTTCATTAGAGGTCAGGAATACTATCTATTGTCTCAAATAAAAGCTTGACACTGTTAATATATCTTCATGTTTAAAGCTTGAATGTGTTCAAACTGTGTTAAACTCTCTTCTAGGCTAGGGTCTTTGCAACACCTTGTGCTGAAATCAGCACCAAGATAGTGCAACAGATTCAAGTATTCAGCCCTCTGATTGGTTGTGACGAATGTCAGTATATGGTAAGAGCCACTCATCGAACCAATGTCTAACATCAGTTTTCAAAGACAATAAATCGCTTTCACTTCTTGCTTGTGTCAGCCACCCCTCTATCCGTCAAAGCCAACCACACAACCATTGAAGGCCTTCAGGCTGAGAGCTTAACCTTCACCTTCAGTCCCATAATGACTGGTGGCTGCCGTGTGACAGTAAGTATCATTGATGCTTTTTTTTTTTTTTTTTTTTTTTTTTTTTTTAAAAAACAATGGCTTACCTTAATCAAGTAGCAAAAGGGACATATTAACTGACATAGCAGTTGCTGCAAGTTGCTTTTATAAAATGTACAAATCACTGATGAGCTGATTTATGGTAAAAATTAAATATTCCCTTTAGTGGATTTGGCAACAAAGCAGTTTCTTTTCACCTTCCTATCATCTCGAGTACAGTGTCACACCATCTAGGTCAATAACAATGTATCTAAATGGGTCACTAATATGTATTATTTTAATAACTGCAGGCATGATGTATGGGTTTCCACTTCTTCTGCACTCACAATGCCCAATATACATAGACATTATGACAAATTTTAATGGGCAACTGTGTCTGAGCCCCAGAACACCAGTGTGCCCTGGAGGCAACAATCTCACTATGTGTCTACTGGTTTGTGCAAATGTTGAAGGTTTGGGAAAAATGCACCAATAAAGCACAATTTCAGCTGAGAAGATGAGGGTAATAAGGTGGGTCCTGCTTTATTTCCCCAATCTGAAGACCATCTGAAACAGGGTCCCCGTTTCAAAAACTAATTTTGAGACTTTCAATCTTTCAGTTTTTCTGCTCATTGGTTGTCTATTCCTGAATTAATTTGTGTTTAATCAGTTAACCACATGGCAACCCTGGGGCCATAGAATTACACTTTGCACAAAGAGTGGGAGGAAGTGGGGATTAATGAAGGCCCAAAAGCTTGTTTTTGTCTGCAGGCCACCTAGCAGGTTAACACAGCTATGGATGAATTTCTGATGTAGCTTAAAGACTTATTTACTGATTTGCAAAACAGTCATAAATGCTTTGGAAACTGCCAGTAAAGTCATTAGAAGCACCTCAGTATAATTTAGCATTTAGTAAGCCTAATTAATTAATCACTTGTTTATCTACCAGGCAGTCCACTTCTCTTGGATTCACCAGCCTTCTTGATGGTGGACTCAACTACTGCAACCTCTACAACCTGTCGTCAGGTGAGTTCAGGCACCAGCATCTTTACTTTTTATATAAAAATGAATGATCTTTCCATGGTTACTGCTCCATGTTATAACTAAAGTCTGACCCTATATGACTACATGAAGTGATTATTGCTCTTGTTAAAAAATAAAAATACCCAAACAATTTTCTCATTTGAATCCATGTTTTGAATCTAGCAAGTGGACTCAGCTCAGCACCAGGCTTCATGGAGAGAACCAGTAAAGGGGCTTGCCTTGGTTATGGATTTGCCACCTGTAAAGCCTAACAAGCTTCAGTGTTAAAAGTACTTGACCAAAAAAAAAAAATAATTCTTGAATTTTATATGTTTATATGTTTTATATCTTTCCACACTTTTCTTTCCCCAACCCCCCCCCCCCCGCTCTTGGTTAAAAGTCTGTCACTGACATCCAATGTGACTCTTACATGGTATTTTTTTTAATAAACAAAAAGCAAACAAAGTCCTTGAATCTTTGGGAGGCTTTTGTTTACTTTGGAAACATAGCAGATAAGGTTGTATGTAGCATTTGGGGGGGAAAAAAACAAAACAACAAAAAACAGTTTAATAGAATTATCTTTGTCAGTATCGTTTTAGCTGGTCAGAAGGGGGGAGAAAAAAAAAAAAAAAAAAAAAAAAAGGAAAGTAAAATGCTCTAATGACCTCATTTGCTGCAGGTCTCAACATAAAGCCTGTGAAGATGGAGGAAATACATTTTTTTTATTCTCGTATTTGACAAAACAGGTAGAATCATAAATCTCAAATAGTAAACAAATGTATGCAACCCATAAATATTTTATCCTATTGCTGTGCATCAGAAAAACTAATGATCCCTGCAGGGAAAATGATTAAAATTTGGAAAAAACAAAAAACAGGAGCAACGGCAACAGGCCGCAAACAGTCGACACAGGTGCACATCAAAGTCAGTATGTTGACCGCTCTGCAGCTGAGGATGCAGCAAGCAGAAGCTGCAGGGATAAAATTAAGGTAGTAAATAGAGCTTCTGCCTTTTGAAGCCTTTTTTTAAGATCCCATGAAACAGACTGCTGGACTTTTAGAAAAAGTAATGCCTCACCAGTCGGTGTAGCTATAAAGTGAACCAGTATAGGGCTGCCTCTCTTTTCCACAGTTATTGGCACATTGGTTCACACTCAGGACCTGACTATGGGGCACACTGGTAGAACTGAGGCGAAAGTTGATAATCGCAGCCTCCCTCTTGGATTTAAGTGGTTGACCTTTGCTGTGTTTTATTCCCATGTGTCTATTCCTCATTCCCTGTGTGGCGCAGAGTGTAGGGTAAGAGGAAGAATGTAGTAAGAGGGGCCAACAATGCCACCCGGGGAATCACACCCCACGAGATACAATTTCTAAACTCTAGCTGTTTGTTAAATGGACATTAGGACACAGGCTTGTTAACTGATAAAGGGAGAGACATGGTTTTGAATTAAAAACTAAATATTTTATTAGAAACAAGTGAACTAGCAGGGACTGAAGCTACTGAAGAGGAGAATTTAAAAAAAAAAAACAAAACAATTGAGGATCAAAAACAAACATGAACAAAACTATTTTGTTCAGTGCATAGATTTCTTTATGAAGAGTGGCATGGATCTTGAAATTTACAGAAACTTTACCTAAGATTATCAATACTAAAATACCTAAAACCAGTCCAACATAAACTAAGCAAAATAGAAAAAAAAAAAAAAAAAAAAAAAAAAAAAAAAAAAAAAAAAAAAAAAAAAAAAAAAAAAAAAAAAAAAAGTGAGCTGAGGCCACTGGTGGAGAGGCAGACTACTGAGACGTGCCCAGGGGTGCTACAACTCACTTACCTCAGGTGCAGCACAGCAAACCTCACCACAAAACAGGGTCGGTGCATAAAATGTGGGGGACCTCACCCGGGGTGCCTAGCCTCCCAACCTGGCAGCACTCAGCTACACTGCAAAAGGAAAGGTAATACAAAAGCAGTTAATCACAAGTACATTAGCAACCAGACAACCAAACAACCAAAGAATTAACAAAGAACAAACAAGGAACTAAACAACCCAGTCGACTAAACAAATGAAACCAATAAAGCAAAATAAACCAGGCAAAACCAGAGCAGGTGAACGGCCTCTGGTATGGGGCATGAATGGCCCACTATGGATGAACCGGTCTAGAAATGGATGAGGAGGCACCGCTGCAGCCAGTGATACCAGCCACAATTGACAGGAACCAGCAAGAGACTGAAAGAATCCAGCAGGTGCCCTTTATAACCTGGCTCTGATGAGGAGGATGGCTGGGGGAGGAGTCATCCCAGGGCTGTGTTCACAGGCCCTACACTACCTGAAAAGGTTCACCACTACAATCATCAATTCTCTGATATTACTTTAAAAATACTTATTAAAAGGAGCACTGATATCATTTCATGAGCCCTTTAAAGGTTCCATCGTACCTGGACCGTTAGTGTAAATCAATATGCTATTAGTTATGGAGTTTGTTTGGACTTGTTAGTTACACTTACAAGTGCAGAATGATGGCAGAAACACACATAATCCAGAGGAGCCACCAGTAACAGCCAATACTTCCCACACTCTGTTGCCTGTGGGCAGAACATTCGAGCTGTCAGTCCAAATGCAGATTACTGCTTGCTTTCACTGTTGTTGCTGTTTGTACACACATGGGTACAGAGTGTTCAGGAATAGAATAATGAGGTGGAATTTACATTTATTTACAATAGATACATGACGCATATCAGATGTAACTGGTTACACACCAATTTTTCCCACTTCTTCCTGGTTACAGTTCAATTATTTGAGCTTTGCACACCACACTGCCTATCAGGGGATTTGCAACTTCTCATTCAAGACACTACACTTTCTGGGTTTTTCAGTGTTTGGGTGGTTTTGAGATACAGCAAGTTGACCATGAGAAGCACAATGGAGACGGCCAATGGTGAGAGACTCGACATATAGCTGCATTCATGGGATTTCTAACAGTTCAAAAGTCCTCCAAACAAAAGGCTTCAGTACAGGACTTGTAAGGTAAATAAGCGTCGACAATTGAGTGGTCATACGCCAAACACCAGAAACAGACAAGCCACAGATTTCTTTCCTTTTGGTTAACCCCTGACAGGCAGGTGCCAAACATGTTAAACACCGACGAAAAGAAATGGGATAAATAATGTCACTGTTGGGTTGATAGATAATGTTAATGGAAGTTAAGTCAGAAGTCCATCATTAGCCCAACCAGCATTGAAAATCGCTTTCTCTTCTACACCATTCGCTGCCTAATTTAGAGCTCAGTTTCAACTTCAAACAAGTAAACATACATGCATACATTTTCTGCCACCTATTAGGGTCGATAAACATGTTTATTTCTGCAGTAAAGTTGGGCATTTTAACATTGGAGTTTGTGCAGACTGACTCGCTTTTGAAGCCAGCACCAAGTGGACTGTTGAAGGAACTGCAGTTTTTGGCACTTCAGTGTTGGCTTCATTTTTCAGCCCCAGAAATTGCTGCTTGTGAAATATCCAGTGTAAATTCACTCTCTGGGCTAACATTAAGGCCATGTTTAAGCATTAGTGTTGACTGACTGATAGGAAGTCCCTTCCTCCTCGCTGAAGATGACTCAACATAACTTTAATTATAAGAAATCCAGCGGTCACATGACAGACCTGCAATAATTTGAGTTGTGGCCAAAGCCGTCTGTTCCGGGTCAATGGTCTATTTGTGGAGACAAAACTAAACTGAATGACGTAATAAAATCCTAATGATAATATAGTTTTGGGAGCTGGGAGCTTGGCATAGGTTGGTGTCTGTGTTGTTTGCTTCTTTTTTCTTTTTTACTGGTTTGGAGTCTGTGGGGCTCTGTTGGAAAAAGAATTTTTGATTATTAATATTATAGATTTATGCAGTTTTTTTCCGACTTTAACTTTTCCTTTTGCTGATCAAGTCACAGATATTGAGTATTTTAGAGAAAGATTTTATTAAGAATTTATTAGTGCTGCGTCTCATTATAGTAAAAAAGGTATAACACTAAAAACATGCACAAAGACACATGTACATAACAGCATTTATTCTAACTTCTGTGTCCAAGGGCTTGAGTTGAGGCTACTCGCTACAAGACCAATAACTCACGTCCTTGATCTGATCAATTTTAATCGGCCATACTGGCCCTCGTGACAAGCCTTTTAGATCTGAATTTTCCTCGGAAATGTATCTACTTGCCTACTCACGAGCTCAGGTTACATCAAGGGGATACATAAAACTCTACAGAGCAGGCGACCAGCACACACTGACCTCCAGCATCATTGCAACCATGAGGACTGCACTACTGGCCTCTATTCTCTTCACAGGATTGTTTGGCTCTTCAGCTGCCATTCCTATACCTGTTCCTTACCATGCTTTCTGCAGAACACTCTGGTAAGGCTCACTGGCGTCTCTTTATTGAGGGTTTTATTTGTGTCTTTGTATTTTGAGTTCAGACAGATGTTCTGTCAAATTGAAATAACAAACATTAGATACTATAAAAACATCCACAGGAAGTCCATTGCTGCTGCTTTCTGTCATTTCAAGAGTAATGTGTCCACACTGTGACAATTGCTCTCTTCCTCCAGGCTGTTTGCGCTTCCTTGTGCTGACGTTGGCTCCAAACTGGTGCAGCAGATTCAAGCCTTCAATCCTGTGAATGTCTGTGAAAAATGTCACTATACAGTAAGATTTGTTGTTTTATTGCTTTTCTGGTGTTTGACATTTTCAAAAGCACAGACAATAATTAAAAATGAGTTTTAATCACATGTATTGGAAGTTTATGTTTCTCTGCTCATCATTATTCTGGCCTGTTTCTACATTACTCATAGTAATTTGCTGAGATATTACTTATACTAAATAATGTTGTTGTCTTTAACATTGCCACTGATGACAAACAGTACATGGGCAAAAGTATTTGGACTACTTGTCCTCTGCATGCTTTTATTCTGCAGCCGTTTTTCATGGTTTGGGTTAGGTCCCTTTGATCCAACCTAGGTAATTTTGTTACAGCATACACAGATATTTTTGTGATAATTTGTTGTCTGGGACCAAATTATTACAGTCTGGGAAAGGCTTTTTCCAGTTTAATCTTGACAATGCCCAACTGCACAAGGGGTTATCTAAAGAGAAATGTTTTTTTTTCCAGGTTTGTGTGGAAGTAATGCTCTCGTGGCTTAGTGGGAGAAAATATCTTACAGGTTCCAAAATCTTATGGAAAATCTTGCGAGAAGAGTGGAGGTTGTTGTATCAGCGTGTTTACGTTCATGGTTTTGGAACGAGATGCAACAATCAACCATATATGTGTGTGAAGTTTGGGTGTAGACTTGGTCAATGTGAAGACAGTGCAAATCGTTCTGAAGATCATATATTAGATCTAATATATACGTATAAACAACCAATGTTGTCTCTGTTCCAGCTTCTTTCAGCCACCAACTCATCTATCCATGCCCACCACACTTCCCCAGACAACCTGCATGTTGAGAGCGTAGAGTTCACCTTACATAGGACCATGCTGACCAGCAGCTGCCGTGTGTCTGTGAGTCACTCTGAAGTTAGGATCTTAACATGAGTTACCTCCATAAATCAAGAAAATAAAGCAATAAGAAGCTTTTATTTTTGTTTGTTTGAAACAGGCTCAGTCTGCTTCTATCACGGTCACCAGTTTTTTTGACGGTGGCCTCAACTACTGCAACCTCTACAACCTGCTGACAGGTGATTATCTTTTTTCTAAAAGAAGTGAATTATCTTGTGTTATTAAACCAAAGTTAGCTTCTCAAGTTTAGTCTTTGCTGTTATAAATACACATTCCTTCCTATTTGTGGATGTATTGTGTGGAAAAGATTATAATGTGAAATAATCAGATTTCCACTCATCTGCGTTTGTGAATGAACCTTTTGTTTTCTAGCGAGCGGCCTCAACTTAGCACCAGGCTTCATAGAGATGACCAGTGAATGGGCTTGTCTTGGCTACGCGGCTACCACCTGTAGAACCTAAAAAGCTGGAAATAATATAGAAGCACGGCTTGTTGCATCATGCTTCGTGCTTTGTGAAATGTGTTCTACTCATGCTGACGTGTGTCATGAACGGCCCCGCTGCCTGTGACTCTGTTCTGCACACCTGAGTCACTCTTTCATCATTGATACACGTGACATGTAGGAATTCCTATTTAATATGGTTAAATGTCATCAATTCACATCCAGACTTTGTTGATATAATATACAATTCATGAAAAAAATGTATTTCAAAGTGCATAAAACTGAATAAAGAAGGAAATAAAAACAAGCATGTGAGCATCATGTATAATTTTGAAGGTCTATTGACATCGCATGGGCTGTTTCATGCCGTGACTGTAAATAAAAATAGTCATCATCACCTTCGTCATCAGATAATAACAACAAATATTTTCACTGGAGTTTTCAACCCTGCTTTTATATTCTGTGAAATCACTATATTATTGATTTACATGGTGAAATGCATGATGGTCATTCCCAAGTCAGATGACCTTTTCCAGCTGGCTGGGCATCAGGAGGCTTGTCAGTCAATTTTCTCTCATCTTGAAAAAGAAGACAGCAGTGGATGTCTACGTATACAGAATAAAAAATCCACAGCTAAGGAAAACAAAGGACTTGTAACATTCAATGATTTATTTATTCCACTTAAATAATAAATGCAACATGTTACCCAAACCCTGCACACACACATACAAATTTCTGCTAAGTGTAACCAGACGCACAAACAGACACACACAACCAGCAGAGTCACAGCAACACATGAAAGTCCCATCACAACTGATTTTAAGCACTGAAGAACATGAACATCACGTTCATCATCATCTTTTATCACTTTAACATAGATAATGTAACAGCATATTTTCTGATTAAATCGCACCAGTTGTAGTGTGTGGAAGTAATCAAATAAACAAATGAACACATTATCATTAAAAAAAAATTAATTAATTAAATGACCAGGGAAATTGACAACAATCATATACTTTTATCATGAATTGTATAATTTTGTACACATAGCAGTTATGTGGAAATATAACGCTCAGCCTTAATGTGTGATAAAACATTGTGTTGGACAGGAAAGAGTAGCTAAAGAAAAAGAGCAGCAAATTCATCACAAATAATCACCCAACATTTTACAGTATGTCTAAAACTTAAACTAAAGCCAAATCAGTGTAAACTACATCATTATTATAGAAAATGAGGTCAGGTCAGGTCAGATTACTTAATTTGTACATTTGGGTAAATTTGATATGTAGTAGAAAGAGTCATCAATCTTACACACACACATTTACCACACAGCACAGACAACATCATGTGCACAAGATGAATAAAAATGATTTAAGTAAGTAAGTAAACATTGCTTCTATGCAGTATTACTACAACTTATTCATATGCTGCTGGAACAAAGCTCTTTTGGACAATTAACCTTTGTCCAGAAGGAAGAAGGTGAAATTCACTGTTCAAAGGGGTCGGGAATTTAAAACAGAGCCAGTTATCTGCTGTGCCTGTTTGGTGTACAGGGACGCTGTAGGTTAACCTGTGACTTACCAATCAGCTTACTGGAGCATTTGACAATTTGATTCAGAGAATTCCTGCTCTTTAAAGATAGATTTGCAAACCATGATGCCCAAGGAAAAAAGATAAAATGCTCTTGTCAATGTGGAAATAAGAAAAGCTTCCTTAGACACAACACACAGCCTCATAATTTGCCTAAAAGCTCAGTTTTGTGTCAAAAATGATCCCATGGTATTTGTAAGATTGTACACATTCCACTTTCTGACCCTCAATGGATGTGATCCAGGAGGAAGTTGATCAGTCACACCTGTGATTGTGACGTGTGTTGGCCTGTCTTCTAAAATCAATTATCACATTTTTTGTCTTAGATATGTTTGGTTGAAAGATATGATAATTGAATTTAGAATTCGGGCCAACATACGTCACAATCACAGATGTGACATTGACCAACTTCCTTCTGAATCTGGGTCAGCCAGCTGGCCGAAGGAGTCAGACGACAAGAATTCTTTTGAGATGGAAAACATGGATAGTTTTTTCAGTGTTGAAGAGTCTTGTGGACAGTGTGACAAAAACAGAGTGTAATGCATCATGCTTTTGTATGAATAATGACTTTACAGTCATTTGTAGGGCAACCTTTTTTTCTAACCCTATTTAAGAGTCTAGTTGAAGAAGAAAGAAAGGAAGGAAGAAAGAAAGGAAGGAAGAAAGAAAGAAAGAAAGAAAGAAAGAAAGAAAGAAAGAAAGAAAGAAAGAAAGAAAGAAAGAAAGAAAGAAAGAAAGAAAGAAAGAACTAATACTCCACCAAAACAATGTAAAATGTAAATAGTATGGAAGTACCTATGAGCTAACTTCTGCTACCTTGACCTGATAGGCAGATGGAGTCTAGGGAGAATTTAGAGAGCATAACTTCTGTACCGTAATTAAACATTTATTCTAACTTAACCAGTTTGTCCGGACTCTTTATGTCAAGTGTTAAATACCTTTACCTTAAGCGCTTAAGGCCCAATTACCCAGACCCTAGGAACCCAGACCCTCAGAGGCCCAACAGTTCATTTGCCCACAGGGGTTTCTAGTAGGGTCATCTGACCATAGTCAGAGGTGCACAGTTTGTGCTCTGATCACATTTTTGCTCCTTATTATTTAGTGTATAGCACCATCCTGTGTTAAGTTCAAGAAGGTTTCAGGAGGAAAGCTGTATCAGGGATGTCGACATGTCTGGCAACAAGACTGATATTGTGCTCAAAGTCCAATATTTAGTCAAACAGTAACTTTTTCCTGTCTGCATGCTTTATAGCTTAAGAGTCAACAAGCTTTAAACTGAAATGACAGTATAGTGAGTTACTTTCTTGAAAAGCACGTCATGGGTTCCAAATTCTACTTCATGTGTTTAGCTGCAGCATTAATTATAAATTGTATCAATGATGAAATAATCCGGAAAAGCCAAATATTGATCATTTGCATTCTGTTGTGTGAGGGGTTTTGAAATAAAATCAGCTGTTGTCAGTAACTTTTGCCATCACACTATCTGAATAGTTTGGAAATTACATCTATAGATTCTAATTTTGTAAATTAGTTCACCAACAGATGTACTGTAATTACATTTTATCATGTCTCACAACTGTAGCAGAGAATGAGACATTTTCACAAGTTCATGCTTTTATGTGCCACCAGTGTCCCACAAGCACACTGATCATTCGAAAACAACACCACAGGCAGAGTGTATTCATTCAGAGCAAAAACACACCACTTTTGGTCATGTGAACAAAGCTTTTATTCAATAAATCCATTCTCTTGTGGGACAATGTCAACCATTACAAAACACACGTCTCAGATTTCACAATCATTTGCAGGAAGAAAGTCCAAATCCGAGGCAGAGCCACTCGTTGGTGAACTCTACGAAGCCTGGTGCTTTAGTAAGTCCACTTCCTGTACAGACAGGAAACACAAAGGTAAGGATAAACACTATACACAGTGATGGTGCTCAATATCCAGATTTTAGGATTGGATTCTAACTGTGATTTCAAGGTCTCCCTCTTATGTAAGAATATTGCTGCAGTTGCGTAAAATACAGTTTTAAAAAAAAAATAAAGTCAACAATAATAGTGTGTGAAAATGTACCTTGTATTATATTGTGGAGGTTACAGTAATTGGTGCCGTTATCAAACAGGCTGAACCAGAATGCAGAGACGGATGAACCCTGAACAGCAACCAAAGAAAACACATACATTTTTTTGAATTACAATTTTGTTTTTTTATTTTCTCTAAATGAATAACATTTTACTGATAATGATTAAGAAGAATTAGATGCAGAAATCTCTTACTTGTACATGGCAGCCCAGGCCCATAGATATGGCGCTCATGGTGAAGTTAACGTTCTCGACCTGACCAACCGCCGAAGTGTGGTTGGCCTGAATTAGGAGTGGGGTCACTGGGCCGAGCTGGAATGGAAACCCAGAAAAACCCTTATATAAATCAGCATGAACTACATGACAGTAATTTTAGTCACTAAAATAAATCAGTTCTAATATATAAAGTTCCTCTTTAACAACTGTTTTACCTTGTATGAGCCCATGGCCTTAATCTGAGTCACGATGGCCATGTTGACTTGATCACATGGCACTGCAAGCAACCTAGGAAGAGAAGGAGTAAAAGATAATTCTATCTATCTATCTATCTATCTATCTATCTATCTATCTATCTATCTATCTATCTATCTATCTATCTTCATTCTGCATGGAAGACTGGGAATCTAAATGAAAGACTAAATTCTCACCAGACAATCTTGCAGAAGGCGTGTGTTGTTTCCGTTCTTTCGCCACTTGTGATGAAGCACATTCCCAAAAAGAGAGCGCAGGCCACAACCAAAGTCCTCACAGCCATGATGAAGTTTGTTCCTTGTTCCAGAGGCGATGTTCTCACAGTCACTGTGTGAATGTTTCTGCTGTCGGGGTTTATATAGTACACTGCATGAAAAAGAACAACTCGGCTTGTCACATGGACCCGTGGAAAAGGTGATTTGCATGACCCTTTGCGTGAACAGTATGGCATCTTTCAAACCAATAGGATCAGATCCAACAGCTTGAATTCAGCAGAGGCCCCTCAAACGAAAATGCCAGTGCATTTTTAGCATTTTTGCTTAAAAATGATTTAAACGATGAATCGATCAAAACTGTCGCCTATTACAGTCATTTTTGGTTGATTGACATAATTGATTAATCAACCACATGGTTCACCTATAGTCTGGTTTTAATCAGGAGCTGGAAATTTTTTTTATCTAAACAGCTTTTTAATCCTTTTCTACAGTCAAAAGATTTCTTATTGTAATAGTAGCCTAAGGTTGTACTTAAGTGAATCTTCAAACTTATGCTCATCAGCATGTCTCTTTCTCTAAACTTAGCTCAATCAAAAAGTTGTTCCTTAAACCTGTTCTTTATGCAGCAACCACTGGCTTTTACACATATTTCATTCATTACTTTCAAAGCAATTAATGTCTTAGATGATGCATTAATCTCAAAGGTATATGTTTATTCTGCAGAGCTTTTACTCCTCTGTGCTTCAAATGCAAAATATAGCAATATACTGTATGTACATATGATGCTGCAAAGTGTGGATAAATCTGTTCTCATACAATTACGTACTTTTGGTCTGGGGCTTCACGGTTTGGATCAAGCCCCTTGGTTTCAGTTGTACAGTGATAATACATACAGTGATATTATAGAGAATAATGTGCTTCAAACTTGGTGGAAAGGGTTTCGACATGAATACACCTGGCTTGTACCGACAGTCAGGCCCGTAACCAAATCTAGTGCTGAAGAACTCGCCTGCAAACTGACCTGAACCGTGTCTAATAGCTTTGGGATGAAGTGTAACGCAGAATGAGAGCCCGGCCTTATCGCCCAACATCAGGCCGACCTCACTAATGCTCATGTGGGTGAATGGGAGCAAATCCTCGCAGCCAGGTTCCGACATCTTGTGAAAAGCTTTTCTAGAAAAGTGGAGACTGTTGCGGCAGCATATTAATGCCTGTGGTTTCAAAAGGAGATGTTCAACAGTTATATATGAGTGTGATGTTGAGGTGTTGACATACTTTTGGCCATGTAGTGTATATGATATGTTGATAGGCCTACTTCTAAATGTCAGAGTAAGTCAAAACTGTGAGCTTTATTTTCATCAACTTTAATAAAACCGATTATTTCCTCCTTGATTGATACCTATTGTTTCTTTTACTATACAATTACAGTTTGTACTTAGACATAGTTTTTCAGCTATTTTAAGTGAATACTGTTTTCTGCTGTTAACAGTGATTTTGTTTGTTTTTTTCAAGCAGAGTTCATAGGAAGAAGTATAAGGCAGAAGTTAAGGTAGACTTACTCTGAGGACTCCCGTCCTCTGACTGAATAAAACTTACATTAAAGCATAATGTTGATCACATTTTCCTGCCTGTGTATCATCACGAAACATGTGCCTCTGCTTAAACGCTGTAGTTCAGTGTGGAGCTTACAATTCATCAGTTTCATTGTGCTCATAATTCATGATCACACTGTTACTTCTTGAAACAAACACGCCTATTGATTCACGACGCTCGAGGCTCTGGACGGTCTAATCAGCGTGAAAATGAGATAAAGAGCAGAAACAACAAACAGAACACCTGACTAAACCACTGGCTTTTATTGTCACTCATGTCATTTAAATTAACTGAAAGCACCCCAGTCCCCCCTCAGGCAAGAGTATATTTCTACTTTCATGTAAAGCATTTTGAGTGGTTGTTAAGACTAGAAAAGCAATATATAAATCCAGTCCATTTACCATTTACAAGGGTGGGCTACTGTGTGTTGTTTAGAAAAATAAAAAAAATAAAAATCTGATGTTTTACTACCAGAGCATTTGGTTCACATCTAACTGCAAAATATGTGCCTCCTCTCTGTCTGCAGAGGGCACCAGACCACAACACTCAACTGTTCCTCCTCTCCATGCTGCTGGCTTGAGGTCAGTCTTTTTCTGTCAATTCAGTATAAATACCAAATAAATAAATGCAGAAAACAAACAAACAAACAAAAAAATACAGTTTAAAGATAGTTCAACACTGAGTTTAGATAAATAGGCCATGCTTTCAGTACATTTCCACCTCAAATGTGATGGTTCTTCCATCAGGACTGAACAATAGCCTCAGCAGTAAATCATTACAGAGTCCTCAAAAATTACACAAACTCAAACTCCCTTTAATGTCTGAGATGTTTCCCAGGCGGCCTGTCCACATGAGAGAACACCGTTTTAGTCATCCCCTCTCCTTGAGAACCTCCCTGTGGTCGTGTCCGTCTGAAACGTGTCAGCCATGCAGATGAATGAGAGTGACCAGCTTCTCTTGTCACTAATGAGGAACCCTGCAGTGGGATGGTACTCATGAGGAGCAGCACTCCAAAAACTAATTTGCCATAGGGAGTTTGTATAATTTTTGAGTTGGTAAATTCAATTTGTATCCCTGCTGCCTTTAGACATCACAGTGGCTGACTGTGCTGATTTTGTTTTTCAGCTTATTATCAGTGGCGATGCTTAATATGTTAATATATTAGTGGTGTTTTACTTTCAGTTTAACCAGTTTTATTTCATAGATTTTCATGATCTGTCTCTTTGGGCTTTATATCAAAATTGAGTCTTTGCATCATTTTGTATTCTGCTTCAGTACATTATATATTTCTAAAGTAATTTCTGTTTAATAAAATTATTACATTTATTATTTCAAATAATAAGTAATTAAGTAGATAAGTAAAGTTTATTTGTATGGCACCTTTCTAGATCAGGTGTTTCTCCACAATAAAAGACAAGAGCAAAACATAAAAAATAGATATATAAAAGTGACAAATGGACATAGAAATAAATGAAACTAAACTAAAGTAAGTCTAAGAAGGTGGGTCTGGGGCTGCTTTTCAAATGTGTCCACAGATCTTGATTCCACAGTTCCTGTTTTCAAACAGGTGAAAAAAAATTACACAAATAAAAATAGTCACTGCATGTAACCCTGACCACCTCCCACTCCTTAGCTAATAAAGACAAGAACGCTTCATCCAGCCTTGAACATGAAAACTAAACACAGTATGTTTCCTTTAAATCGCAGCTGTTCCTCTGTTCCACAGAGTAGTCATCTCGCCAACAAACGGATGGCACAGGCTCTACAGTATGATGGTTGTTTGCTCAGCCATTTGCAGAGATGGTCAGTGCAATGGTGACTGTTCACAGGGCAGTTCCCTGCAACAGCAGACCAAATGCTGCTGTGGGGACCATCTGCTCAGTGTACAGCACAGAAACAAAGAGTCACAGTCTGTCTCCCAATCGCTGCATCATCTTCACATGTTCTCCTCAAATTACTAAAACATGATATTTGCCAGATTTTAAAGGACAGTTCATTACCCATTTGCCAGTAACTGAAATGAAGACTAGACCTGTAATATGTTGTGGTTATGTAAATCTGTAAATCTATTAAATCACTTGTGCTTCTAAGTTAAACTATTTGGTACCACTCTCTAATACATCACCATGTATACAGGGTTTATACATTTTAACCAATTGCTTTATTCATTGTTATTAAATAAATTAGTAATGACCTTCTGTGCTACAGAGAATCTTGCCCTAAGTCCATTCATTAACAGATCTTTAACATTGACAACTGCTGACTTGATGGATTATTGTGACAACTCTTTATCAATGACTTCAACATTTAAAAGTCCAGATGATTTGCTAACTTTTACTGCTGGCTTATTAAAATGTCAGAAACTCATGAAGGCCCTTAATGAATGACTTTATCAATTAACTTTTGATGACTTGGCAGCCTGAGATATTTTTTTTTACAATATTGTTACCAAACATTGGTTTGTTATTAATGGCTTTTAACTCATCTCATCATTAGTAAATGATTTAGTAACCACTAATAAAGCCGTAGGTTACAACTTTGTAATACCTTTATAATAGATAGATAGATGCTTTATTTATTTTCATATAATGGGTGGCCTCCACCATTTATTAATTTATATATTATGTTAATTAATGTTAATATTTTGCTTTTATTTATTTATCTATTTTTCAAATTGTGCTAGAGCTATCCTAAAACTTTTCACCTGCTGTCCTGTTAAATCAAGTTTTAAAATAACAATATAGATTCAAGGTTACTGGTGTAGTTTTCTCCGTACTTGGTATCTTTAAACGATTAAATATGACAATAAGTTAAAAAATAGAACACAACTTTAGTTACAAAAATATATGTTTCTAAAAAAAGTTAGGCTATATTTCTGTAAACTTTGATCTGACATACACCCCGCAGACCTGCTGTCAGCAGTACTGAACTCTCCTAATGTCTCGCGATGAAAGGCACTTCCCATGTTGCTGTGTTAATCTGTGAGCGGTGGAGCAGCTGTTTGTGCTCGGCCGGTGATAGGAGTGGACCGCTGTAACCGAAACAAGGTCAGCAATGTGTTTCAGCAGTTTAGATGCACTTCATGATTTCAGCTGATGAAAGCTGAAGAATTCGCCTCCCTCGTGCTGCAGCGCTGACTTCACTGCACGTTTTTTCGGTTGATTTTAACGAGTTTCAAGTTGTACTTTCACAAAACGCTGCTTTGTTGTTACTCAACTACTACTGTGCTGCAATAGTTACTCATATTTTGCCAAATACAGCAAATGCTGTAAGAGGGAAGCGATCAAAGTAATTTAGCCTTCAGCTGGACACAAGTTTTAATGAGGATTAGGATTTGCACTTCCCAGTTCAAAGGTCTCTCTCCTGCACTCACCATGAAGTCAGCCTGGTCAATGAGTTGTCAGAGCTTCTTTTTACAAACACACTCCTGTTTTAAAGACCTGCTAAAGCTTTAGCGCGTAGGGTATTTGTCTCAGCTATAAATAAATCTGTAATCCGTGTCCTTTCAAACTGTGGCAGCATCATGTCAGAGTTGACCGGGAAGGTCCAGACTGTCCTGGGTCTGGTGGATCCAGACCAGCTGGGCCGCACTATGACCCATGAGCACCTGACCATGAGCTTCGAGTGCTGCTACTTCCCTCCTCCTCCAGGTGATGAGACGGTGGCGGAGAACCCGTTCCAGATGCAGCACATGCACTGGCTGAGACAGAACCCCTACAGCTGCCACGAGAACCTGCTCCTGCAGCAGGAGACCGGCGCCGTCCGGGACGAGCTGCTGGCCTACAGGAAGGCCGGCGGGGGCACGATAGTGGAGAACACCACCACGGGCATCGACCGGGACCTGCCCACCCTCCGGCAGCTGGCCAAGGACACCGGGGTCCACATCATCGCAGGAGCAGGCTACTATGTGGACTGCACCCACACTGAGGCCACCAAGAAAATGAGTGTGGAGAAGGTGTGACCCAGTCTGAGAGCGAGTGTAGCAGCAGCTACTCTGGCACACACACTTTTGTCAGGAAGTTTAAAACAATTTTATGTAAACTGTGGAAGCTTCATAAATATGTGTGTGTCTGGAATAGGATGCTGATACTGTATGTCTCAGTCATAAAATGAGAAGAACGCATCAAGCTTGATAAAGAAATAGAGAAATCAGAAACGTGCCGTCTGAATATGATATGTAAGGTGCAATGTTTTCCTTCTTTAACTAACTCCCGATTCCCTGCGCATCAGCTCACAGACATCATTGTCAGTGAGGTGCTTCACGGCGCAGACGGGACAGACATCCGCTGCGGTGTGATTGGAGAGATTGGCACCGGCTGGCCCATCACAGAGAGCGAAAAGAAGGTGCTGAGGGCCACGGCTCACGCTCAGGCTCAGCTCGGCTGCCCCGTCATCATTCATCCCGGCAGAAATCCTGCCGCTCCGGCTGAAGTCGTCCGGATTCTCCAGGAGGCCGGTGGTGACATCGGGAAAACTGTCATGTCTCACCTGGACAGGTGAGTTGCTTGGTCACTGCAGAGATTTTGTTGACAGTGTGATAAGCTTTTTATTGGTTAAGGTTAAAAATTAAGGCCACATCTTCCATATGCCCCGGCCCTCGTGTCATGTTGCTACTTGAACCACTAGTGTTTGTTTTTCTCCTTGGTTTTACTATAAATAAATGTGTTGGAATTGATTATTCGTACATTTCACCACATCTCCACATGAATATATCTTTAGATCTGTATGTTCTGGAAGAAAAGCAGCAGTTATGAGATAATCCATAAGATAATCAACTAATTTGCACTTTCTCCTCATTTCGTCTATTCACATTCCATCACTGGAAACCTTTTCTGAGCTGAAATGAGATGAAAGGAAATCTTGTTTACCATGAACAGAGGGGATCAGTGTCTTCTTAGAGAGGAAACACAAGTTTAGTTTTGAAAGCACAGGGACATAAAGTCTGCATGGAAATATGTTTAAACTGATGTGCTCTTTGGAAAAAAAAAACCTGGTTATGTTTCAGTTAAAATAAGTCAAAACTGAAAATGACAAGTCTTACTGTTTTACAACAAATCAGCAGATCGCTGGTATTTTTGCATGATTAGGAAATTGAATAAAACGTTTAAAGAGACATTCAGCTCCTTGACTTTATCCTCTTTCTCTTCTCTTCCTGCAGGACTATATTTGATGAGGGTGAACTGCTTGAGTTTGCGAAACTGGGGAGTTACCTGGAGTATGATCTGTTTGGAACGGAGATGCTGAACTACCCGTATAACCTGGAGGTGGACATGCCCAGTGACATCCAGAGAGTTAAAGCGTGAGTGCCACTGCTCAGGGTTAAACTCGTCTTTTCAGAGTGACATTTGTGATTGGAAGCACCAGAACTAGATACAAGTGTGACCGCACTGATTTGTCCCCAATTCACACGTTAATGTGTGTCCTCTGGGTCGGATCCAATTTCCTTTTAGTTTGAGAGAATCCCTCTATTTTTTATTATTTTTTTTATGTATGGTATATAGCGTTTTATTCACATCAGAACTATTTTATGTGGATGAAAATTTAGTTTTTGTGTTTAACCCCGTGTGGAGAGAAGTGTGTGTCCTACAGCTTACTCATAGAAACTGTGAGACACTGATCTCCCACCACAGTGCAGGGAGGAGTGACGAATGAGTTGCGTCGCGCTGGAGATATTCACATTCTGGCCAGACTTTTGTTTGCACACATACACACACACAACACACACAACACACACACACACACACACAGGACGGGTTTAGTAACGCATGAAGGCCAAATGGCAATGACGTATGCTCTTAAGCGTAAAATTATCAGTTGTTGTACTGTCCAAGGTCTGTTGGTTTTCACAAGTTTCTTTGTTTGTGTTCAGCTTGGCGTTCCTGGTAAAGGAGGGCTACGAGGACAAGATTGTGGTCGCACATGACATCCACACCAAGAACCGCCTGACCAAGTACGGAGGACACGGCTACTCTCACATCCTGAAGAACATTGTGCCGAAGATGCTGATGAGGGGCATCTCGCAGCACCAGGTGGATAAGATTCTCATCAACAACCCAAAACACTGGCTGACCTTCAACTAAAACAAAAAAAAAAAAAAAAAGAGAGAACGGAGGCAAGCGCTTTGATGTAGAGATTATTTTATCTTCAGGTGATGAATGAACAGTGAATATTCTTGAGATCTTTGCAATAATCACAGTCCAAAGTGAGTCGTAAATGTGCTTTTGGGCCCCTAAACCAATAAGCTTTACAGCGTCTTTGTCTTTAATGTCAATGTTCTTCAATTTTTCAGCAAAGCAAAATGTTTTGTAACATCTTTTTCAATGGAAAATAATTACAAACTGTTTCATCCAGCTGTAAGAGTTTTTACAGAGATCCTTATTAATTAAAGCTTCATTTTAAATTGTGATTATACATTATTCACACAAGCAAATGATATAAAAGGAGCCTTGCAGGATCACAGTGCCTCTAATTAGCAGTCTTGTTTTGGTCCAATTTATGCCACAAAAAAAACAGCTCTTGTCTGCAGAAATGTGAAAGAAATATAAGTCAAACATTTCCCGTTCCGTGGAGGTATTGTCTACGGCGGTGCTGACAAATATGGTGCTAATTGATTTTTCAATTCCAATGTCAGTGTCGTAGCTGCTGTCTCTGTATTTGTAAGTGACATTTCTGCAAACATGCGGTATGGAGGGAAAATAATGAGCGTTTTGGTAATCAGTATGCTGCTCTGCTCTCGACACATTGCGGCTGTGTTAGATGAGTCGTCCTGTTGCCCCTCAGTGGGTGCCTGGGTGTCTATGGGAGGCCGACTGTCTGGCAGGTCCGGATGAAGGACACGTTCTCCTCTCACCTGGGAACAGGTGGCTTCACAGGGTGACTTCACCACATGATCAATGGCAGGATTGCAACAGCTGACTTGTGCGCCGTGAAAAACTATATAACTTTGATTAATCTCCCGAGAGGGTGACAAGAGTGAGGCAGAGGATTTCATTTTTACATTATACTTTACATTCTAGCCGGCAGTCTTATCAGGAGGGGCTTAACAACCAGCAGGCAGATCGATGAACATTTTTGATCTCGAGGAAACATTTTTGTCCGTGTGACTGTCCAGCTTTGTGACGGTGACTAACTATCGGGCCACCCTGTTGGCCCAACCAGCTGTTGTATTGGGACAGACAAGACAAATGAGTTGCGATGATGAGTTTGTGACAGTGCTTCAATGTGAACATCAGAATGGCCCTTTACAGATTTCTATTTCTCTTTAAAGTCTTTTTTTTTTAATGCTGCACAGAGTTAAACTGTTAATTTCTATAATCATGCATCACTACAGCTTTGAACATTATCACTCAAAGTGCCACAACTATCACATATGTTTGAGAAATAAAGCACACATGGACAAGCAACACTGTGAACAGAGTGGTGATTATGTATCATTTTAGCATCTATACTTCAGTATTAAAAGTCAATATATTTTTTAATCTACATTCACTCAGTATGTGTTAACCACAGCAGCTACAGTATGTTTGACACATCAGCAAACTTAATTTGTGAAGCTAGAGTTCATTCAAGTGCACTAATCAATCCGACAAGGGTACAAGTCAACGCTGTATAAAGTAAATCTCATTATTACTATCCTGTAATTACACTGTAAGCGCATCGCTATTGCAAAGTACAGTCATTGTCTCTCTTTTTTTCGCACGACTTCCTCCACATCTTCCTTCACCCTTTTTGCAATATGGAGATGGTGAGCTCTGTCTCTAATAATCCATCTGACATTGAATTGAGACCGAGCAATGAAGCAAGCTATATGCAGAGCAGATCCCCCTCCCTCAGCAGACCTCTTCCGTGTTTCAATCAGCGTACAACATGAAGCCGGTGAAGGTGCTGTACTTGTTGTTGTTGCCCCCGTGCGCCTTCCCGCCATCCAGTTTGATGTAAATCTCGTCCCCGGGCTCGAGGTGTAGGACCACACTGTTGCTGGCGTAGTCGTAGTTCTGGTCGGCGTCTTGGGCGATGGCACTGGCTCTCACCTGGAAGACAACAGGTATTATCTCTAGTGATGAAACGGGTCTTTTATTTTGACATCAGAGCCGTGGACAGCTTCATCACGTGAGGTCAACTCACTGATGACAGGCCTGTTCACTTCATTTCAGCCTTAAAATAACCCTCGAACAACTCTTTGAACTTGGAAGTGTGTGGGAAAGGTATTCTTGGAGTTTCTGTCTACAACCGTGCGTAAAACGTGTGCGTAAAAATGCGGGAATTTAAATTTGTTCGTAAAATTAGCGTTTCTCTTCGCTTTGTATCGTAATAAAAAGACCACATAGATATGGTTATTGAGTAAAGCTATTGTTACGCAACTATACCTTGAAGCGTCATACCTGATTGTTTTTACAGAGGTCAGCCCACATGCTGGTTCCATCTCCGCCCCGCATCAGCACATGGTAAACAAAGAAGTAAATCCCCGGTATGGAGCAGGTGAATTTCCCTGTGGCGGGATCATAGTGGTTGCCAAGGTTTGTGACTACGTCGTCGAATTTCAGCACTTCATACCCCTCATGCTGCTTCTTCAGTCCTGCATAAAATGCAATCTTTGGGACTGTGTTGTAAGTGGCAGCGCTGATGGCACCGTTGGGCCCATTTACTCCGGGTGCTCCGGGTGGACCCGGAGGGCCCGGTACCCCTCTCTCTCCGGGAGGACCCGCAGGTCCAGGTGGCCCGGGCTCGCCAACCGGACCCCTCGGTCCCATCCTCCCGGCGCGCCCCGGCTCCCCTTGAGGACCTTGGATGAACGTCGGAAGCGACTGGACCAGGCGGTTGTCTTTGATCGGGTTGGTTGCCTTGGCCGTAGCTGTAGCTGCGGTCCCGTGAGAGTCGCACACCATTTGACAGGATCCGAGCATCTCGTAGCGGGCAGGAGTCCCGGCGGAGTTCACCACGACAGGGATCAGAACCACCAACACCAGCACCAGCGCGACGCCACAAACACCAGTTGCGATCATCTGCGCTCTGCGGATTCGCGGTGTTCTCCGGAGTGGATGGTCTTCCAGCCTGCTTGTGGGCGATATCTTTGCAGAGATGAGAATTTCACCTGTTCTTGTATTATACTGCAACTTTTGGAGGCGAAATGGTCCTTTAAATGTTTATGCGCAAAAGTAACCATCCACAATTTTTACGCGCTGCAATATCCGTCCAATTGGTTCATCTCCACTTTCTCACCGCGAGAAAAACAACAGCAAAAGACTCTCTGAGAGGAAAAACTAAACAATCTGCGTTATGTGATTGTGCATCACAAAGTCAGCTGCTCAAGTTTCTGCCCACCACGGTGCCACAGGAGAGAATGGGCTAGAAAATTAAGCGTTGCCCGTTTCAGTGTTTGGAGAGTGAGGGGAGGGGTGGAGGTGATGGATGGGTTAGAAACCATGCATTTCTTCAATCAAAAGAGAGAAAGTGAGCAACATACACACATCGATGCAACTTTGAAGCTTTGAAACGTGACTACCTTATTTCATGCATTTGTTTTGTGAAGTCAGGGAAGGTGCTTTGTGTCATTTAAACGGGGTTTTAACACTGTGCTCGTAACGTTACATCCCACAAAATGTTATTAACACTTATCCAAACAGCTCTAAAGGTCTTGAGCATAATTAGGCTCATTAAAAGACAAAAAGCTAGACTTCTTTGGCACCTGGTCACACCTTAGTGGTTCCCTGTGTCCAATTTATCATTTGGAGAAAATCTATAGAGCCACTGAAAGGAAGGAGGGAGTCACTAGGAGCTGGCAGTGAAGGATGACTTCACACAGATATACTGATGAAATGCTGAGGCATTTAAAGAGGAAATAAGATGAAATCAAGTAACTACCAATATTTATTTAACATTAGCAGCTGTAAGTTAAAAATCGTTGGTGGTTATATTGTAATAAGTGGGTAATAGTTGTTTTTTTATACAACTGAATTTCAAATTATCTATAAAATGATCCAAACAGTCCATACTTATGTCTAAGATTTAAAACAAAATGATAAAACTTAAGCACATGGGGGGTGGGGGTGGGGGTGGGGGTGGGGGTTCTGAGGTTTGAGTGATGAAAGGCTAATTCTTCATGAGGAGGGCAGATGATGATGTGCACATGAATGCAGAGGCTGTCACTCTGTGTCCATGGCACCTCACAGCCAGGTGGAGAGATAGATGAACAGGAAGGAAATAGATAGCCTTGTTTGTTTGTTTGTTTGTTTGTTTGTTTGTTTGCTAGGAGGAGGGTGGGATGATTGCAGCATGGATGACAATCTATGGAAGTTCAAATACAATAATGTATGTTGTTGAATCAGGATCTCAAAATGTGCCAGACAGAAGTGTTCACGCTTAGGAAGGCATAGTTAAAAGGGCCATATAAAATCATCAATATAAAAATAATCAGCTGTATAAGTTGACAACAAATACTAAAGATCTTATCCTGTAAATCAAATGTAAATAAACACACTCAAATCAGAGGTAACAGCTCCAAACCTGTGATGCCTTTTATATGTGAATGGATTAAAGTTACATGATTGCAATCTCCCCATGTTTATAGTACAACTGTATCATAATGCCTGTTCTACATGTCACGGACAAACACAACCCATGATGTAAGGATATAAGCTTATATGGAAAAGAAATAAAGGGAGAAATATATGTACACATTCTTGGCACTTAGAAATTAAGAAGGTTGTGCTTAGACATTAGTAATCAAGTTGGTGGAAAGGACATATTTTCCAAATAACAAATGGATACAAATTCGATTTAGTTATATATTTTTTCAATATCGTAATTGATCCATTTAAAGTGTATCTCAGTTTCTTAATTTGCAGGCACTTCATAAGCTCCTCGATCCATCATACAAAAGATTGAGGGGCAGACGGCCTTCTATGAACCATGGCGATTGTGAAGCTAACAATAAAGCAAATTCTACCGCATTTGACTGATATGAAGTTGTGCAATGTTCTAAGGAGTTTATATCAAATATTGTCGTATTTCTGTCTACTATGTTGTGGCAGCTATAAGAGAGCACATCAAATATCCAGAAATCATGCATGACCAGAACACATGCTGCTGATTTATGCTGCTGATGTCTGGTAACATGCAGGGCAGCTGACAACAGAACTGAATACATTTTGGGCTACTTTAGCAAGTATATGAACATAGATGAGGAGCGAATGCGATTAAAAACAAGATCCTAAGTGATGTCAGGTATAGTATAGTCTAGTCTCGCATAGCCAGACTTATCTCCACAGAGCTAAGTCAGCACTGGAGAATGGTCCGGCTGCACCCATTATCATTCTGCTATAATTACCACCTTGCGGTTGTATAGCTAAAAGTGTTTTTGCAGAACATTATGATGTCACACTGAAGTTGACCTTTGACCGTTTGGATGTGAAACGTCATGACTTAATGATTTTATCCTATCAGACATTTGTGTTAAATTGTTCTGGCCTAAAATGTGTTTTGTGAGGTCACGGTGACCTTTGACCACCAAATGCTAATCAGTTCATCCTAGTCAATGTTTGTGCCGGATGTAAAGAAATTCCCTCTTGGCGTTCCTGATATATCACATTCACATGAACATGGGGTCACCATGACCTTGAACTTTGACCTTTGCATACAAAAATCTAATCAGTCCATCTTTGGGTCCACAGCCAACCTCCAGAGAGTGACTATTGTTTTTGTTGTTGTTGGCGGATGGAGGAGTTAAATACCTTTAAAGCTCAAACTGTTCTGTTTTTGCGTGACCCAGGTTCATCACCTTGGGTTTATTATCTTGAACCTTAGCAAGAAGTAATAGAGAGGCAAATGTGAGACGATGTGTGGTTATATTTCTCACAATTGTCCTGGTGGCCTTCAATGACAAATTTCAGCTGGGATTAAATTAAAAGTATCACAGAGATTTAGACTCCCCAAATCTAAAAACCTTGACCTTCCATAGGGTAACTAGTGTATTATTGGCATTAACTGATTTTTGGGCACTTGTTGGCAGTGGAAACAAGCTGTATAAATACATGTTTAACATCGTACGTGTAGCATTTGCTTATTCACACATTTAGCAGCCACGTAGAAACATCAGTATTCATTTGGAGTCATGTTTCTGTCCACCTGCTGATTGTAAGTCAAATTTTTACTCCAATTTTAGCTCTGTTTGGTTCCCACTAACTTCTGAGAGAAATATGTAGCTTTTTAGCTGCTGAATGCTCCACTATGTTCACCAGGTAACTGCTATCTGTGTGTGCTGTTCGGTGCCAGGCAGGTAGCATACACTGGATTTCTAAAGCAGTCCACAGGCCTCAACAGGCAGCTGTTTTCAGTGGAAACTACCTGTAGAGGCCAAAAATGACACTGATGGTGTGGTGCACTGAAACAGTAACGCTGCGGGTTGTAAAACCAAAACAATGAGCTGAAAGATACTAAAATGCTTCATAGAGCTGAGGAAACCCTCTCACTACAAATGACCACTTAGATATCCCATGTTACACGTTACACGTTCTGCTCAAGGTTAAAAGAATTTTGGTTAGTTCACATACAGGATCTCTCTAGCACATTTGTTGGTTTGTCTGTGTTCTGCTTATTGGTTTTTAAATGGGTGGGGCCCACATTCTTATGTGCACCAATCAGGATTTAACATGTGATTCAGAATATAACAGTTGTTTCTGATTAAACCCAATGACAGTATATAATAATGGGCAACATGACAGCTCCTTAAAAATAAAGTCAAATCATCTTGATTGCCCTCTAGTGGCTGGCTGCAGTATAGGTCATAAACCCTGCCCCCTCCATGTTAGCGGATGGGACATGGGCCAAATACATTTTTCCCAAATATTGTTTCCATTCAAATGTTGATATTTCTGATAAGTTTGGATTTAATTAGCTATTTGATGCTATAAAACTTGAGTGTAACGTCATGAGTGACAGCCGTGATTGACTTGCAGCTGGGTCATGTAAGTGAGCGAGACCTCAATACCACGGCTCCACTCCCTGATCACTACTGCGCAGACTCTGGCTCCAAATGACGTCATCAGCTCAAAATGGCAGCTCTCGCTCTGGGATATTTTGGCTTCATTTTTGTACAGTGGGAAGAAGCAGAGATGCGTCATCCATCTATATATATAGTCATTGATTAAACCACATCCTCTCAGTCCTGATTAAGTTTTTGGTTTTGGATTGAGTTGCACCAACCATTCTTGAATCCATTACTAAGTTTGTACATGTGGTCTTTCGTAAGTTTTTTAACTACCATTGGACTTGCATTGGCATTGTGCCATTAAAACTTACAAAATGTCCTCACTAGTACATTTAAAACATTTAAATCTTCGACCATATGCGTTTCACTCTTAACAGGTTATATATCAACATTAGCTCTGTCAGTTGGTTCAATTAGTTATACAATAGTTACACCTGGCAATTACTGGGTGTAAATATGTGGAATCAACTCATCTCTACATAAGAACTAGTTTGTGTGATGTGACCTGTTCTAATTCATTCACTTGGTAAATACTTATGTTAGAAATAGGAGTCTCAATTTATGAAAAGGTGGTGCAACTGGCTCCAGATTATTTGTGTTAAACTCTTAATGTTTGCTGTGTTTTTGTGCATTGTTAGTCATGACTATATAAATTCATAAAGATGAATGTTTTTTGGGTTTTTTTATCTATGCATTTTTGTTACAGCTGACAGTAGTTTGGGAAGGCACTGCATGTGAGCTAAAATACATTATAATTTCTAAAGGAACACATTTTCTGTGGGATGGATGCAAAGTGAGAAATAGAATAGTATATAATAGAATAATATATAAAGACACACATGCACATGCAGGCTCACACAGTGGGACATACTGTGGTGCTATGAGTCAGTGAACACTTGTTAGTGGTCAGGCTCTTTCCCTCCAGTTGGCACGAGCCTCTAGTGACTCAGGGAGACTTGTCGACCAGGAGCCAGAGTGAACAGCAGTGTCAAAATACACCAAAAGCTGTGGGAAGAAGACGCAACTTGTATTAGAAATCTTTTCACAGTATCACACCAACTGAATCACAGTGTACATTTTTTTCTATTTCTGACAAAAAAAGAAACAACAGCAACAATCTTGCAGGTGTCCAAAGTTGACTTTCATCACTCTTTTCCAGCACAAGATCTTAGTTACCCAGCTCACCTCTGCCGGCGTATTGAAAGATTCCTCTGGTGGTGGAGAGCCCTGACAGGTTGTTTTGAGTCTCGGCTTTGGAGTTCATTTACAACCAGTCAAGCAGGAGTCCTGGGGGAGCCTGATGATTTTTGACATCCGGACAAGCAGATGTTCAGAGGACATGAATAAAACATACAGCCCATCTGACCACAGGCCGGAGGCTCTGCGAGTGTCTAATGAAATATGAGGCGTGATTTCAATTCACACACTACAAAAAAATCCCTTTGTCAGTAACTGTGATGCTGCATGAAAAATGTATGACATTTATGTAGCCTGACCTGGGTGGCTAAGCAGGGTTCAGTTGTGGTTATGACAATCAAAGCTGAGACAGGTTTGTCAAACAATTTGTGCGTTGAATGGAAAAGAAACTGAATGGACTCCTCATTACCAGCCAGGAATACTAACAGAAATATTATGTGACCACCGACACCCAAGTGTTTATCAACTGATAAAACACCATGTGTGCCGGGCAGTGATAAGATGCATGTCCCTTAAGTACTTTTCACACGTTCTGCTCTTTCAGAATTTGAGCGTTTATTTTTCTTTTCCACAGAAAATGCCAGTGAAAAGGCTGGGCTCAACAGTTCAGCTCAGCAGGGGGATAACAGAATGCGTTACCACACCACCCACTCAAAGCTGGTCCTGTAAGGTATTTAAGATGGATAAGCAATCACAATCGTCCAGGGTGGGACTTAAGTTGCATACTGGAGAACGGGGCTTTTCATTCAAGTGAGAATCAAGGTGTGATTGATTTTGTTTCATTTCATTATTTGCTTTTAGCTGACAGGCGAACAATTACTTTCCGACCTTAATTTTCATTTGTTGCATGTCCTTGTGTCAGTGTGCTGCTGTTCTTTTCATTCTTCATTTTTCAGCCGTGTGGGAGGAAGTGTTCTGCGTGTACTCTGCTCTTGTATGCTCTTCTGACAGATTACAATTCACTCAGATTTGTAAACGAATCAAAGCAGTGAGCAAGGTCTCAAAATACTGTGCATCTAAAGTTAAAGCTTCCCGCATGAAGGAAGCATGCAAATACAGATTCTGACTATTCAGATATTCGAGTACACTCGAGGTTATCTGTAGAGAGAAAAAAAGGACTTGAGAACTTTTGAATACAGGCATTGTGGAAATGCTAGTGTCTGTGGGTTTTCTGTACTGCCTCCTTGAGGACAGTTAATTAAATTTATCGAAACAGGCCGTAAACAATTTCAATGTTATCATTACCTTCTCTTGAACTCCTTTTTATTAAATTTTAACAAAGTCATTTTTGTCTTTGAGTCTGAAAAGTGGAAAATCCACCAGGACAGTCAGACTTTTTTTACACTTGTTTCTAATGCTAATCGCTTTGTTGCAGATGTTTCGCACAATCATATACATTTTTTTTAATTCTAGTGCAGCCAACTGTCTTATTCTTTGTTTTATGATATACGACATAATAATGTTTTATACACAGGTTTAAATTATCTCAATACAGTGGCATATTTTTCACTTTTTTAAGATAGTATGTTTATGACTCAGTTAAAGGAGCTATTCGTAAGTTTTGCTATTGCTACATAGCTAACATTAGCATTAACACTTGCACCTACCAGTCTAGAAGAAACGTTGCAAGTTCACCATCCTTAATTCTTTTACTCACCAAGAGTTGTCCCCAGTGGCAGAAAGCAACCCTCTTGTTTTGCTTCTATTTTTATCACTTCTTTTCTTCTACTCAAGTTAGCATGCTAACCAGCTAGCTCCAGCCTGGTCGGTCCATCTTGTCACTTCCCATTAGTCCCTGCTCAGAGTTTGTATTATAACCTCTTATGTTGTAATTGTAACAATGGCCAAAGCTCTTGGCAAGTTAATAACAATTAATGCTAACCTTGGCTATAATAGCAAAAATTACAAATAGCTCCTTTAACTGAGTCATAAGAATAATATCTTAATAAAAGTAGCGAAATATAACCGTCAACCATCAGTTAACTTGGTAGTTTGCCAGTGATTTTACACTTTGCAACAAAATATAACAGTGAAAGTATCAGACATTTTAAATTGGTATATTTGTGTTACAGTTTCCTTTGGTTATTACAAGCTCACTGGGTTAAACAATGCTGTTGATTTCTATAATTTACATTTGACTTTGTAGCGACCTTCTATCCACAAGCAGGAGCTCAAAGCTAAACTTGTTATTATTATTCACATACAGTCTGAGTTGCATCTTGGGAGAGGTTCAGAGACAATATAGAAAATCCTACAAATATTTCAGAAGAAGGTAAGTTTTCAGTCTGAAAATCCGTCTGAATTGTTATTTCATTTTACTTGAATCACTATTGAAAAAAGAAAAAAAAGAAAAGAAATACAGAGATGTGGGCAGTGATGCAAAGCGTCTGGATCCAGGCAATCGATTTTAGGTTCTGACTAACATTCATTTTAAAGGCTGATACCAACATTTCTAGACTTTAGTCACTAGTGGCTAACAGCATCATATCAGACTTTTCAATTCACATTGTATCACGTATCATTTCACAATAGAACTCTTCAGTGCAGCATTTCAGTGTATGGGAAACTGGGTCACACAGAACGCTCAAAATTTAAACACACATTATCAAAAAAAAAAAAAACTAAGTAAGTTATGTTTTACAGTGGTGGTGTAGCTCAGTACATTTACTCAAGCACTGTGTTTAAGCACAAATATGAGACACTTGTACTTTACTTGTATTTCCATTTTATACTATACTTAAACTTGCACTTTTCATACCACTACATTTATTTGAGAGTAATAATTATTAGTTACATGGCAGATTAAAAATGTACATATAACTATATGATCATTTTATAAAATGTAATGTATTTTTCTGGATAAAATTGAATAATTCATCTAAAATAATAACATTTATAACACACTAAAAGGGTCCATTCATCTTAGTGAGTACTTTACTTTTGCTATTACTTGCTGACAACAGTTATGTAAAGGATCATAATACTTCCTCCACCACTGCTGGTTTGGGAAGGAATCTTGGCTGACCAACATTAAGAATTGAAAGGGTCAGTTTAAATTGTTATATTTCAAGCTATAAAAACAATTAAAATCATCTCTGCCTTTTTGAGATTTGGCAGTATGTGTAACTGTCTAAGGAATGCCTGGCCCTGCATTCCAGGAGTGTTTTGATTGCTCACAATAAAACTTCATGTATTGCAACCTGGAATACAGGATTAAAACAAAGGATTATAACAAAACCAAATCCCCCATGCAACAACAACAACATAAAAAAAAAAAAAATAAGTAGATTGATTTTCATGGAGATGTCAATCGATGCACTGTTTCGCTGATGGCATCAGAGGGTGGAGTGTCACATTTTCTGCCGATGAGATTGAGCGGCAGCGAGGGGCTTAGTGGCAAATACAATCGAGGAGTGTAAACATACCGAGGGCCGCAAGAGGCCGATCAATGCCTCCAGTCTGGGATTGATTAATTACCCCAAGAAAGAGACTGAGGTGTGAGGGCACCAGAGAAACCTGATCAGAACAAGATTTATCACCCAATCTCTGTATCATCACTCCCTCCCTCTCACTGTTTTCTCTTCTTTTACTTTTTTTTTTTCCAAATCTGCCCTTCTCCATTTAGTATTTACTTGTGTGTGTCGTGTGAAAATGTGAATGACTAACATTTTTTAGAGGTCAAAAAATAGAAGACAAACTAGGTTATGGAAAACTTTAACATACATTTTCAAATGATATAGCATCCAAATATCAAAGAAAAACAGTTTGAGCCCCTTGACATATATGCGCTATGAAATCCATAAAGTTCAACAAATTACCTGAAATAAAATAAACTACTGAATATCAACAACACACCATAAAGCTCTATGATAATATTCAATTGACTTATTTTGTTAGTTCTGAGATTTTTTTTAAATGATGCTTCTTCTCTTGAATAAGGGAATAAGCATTAAATAGTGCATGAAATAAGTGACATACAATTAATTTCAGCTTTGACAATAATAATAGCAAATAAACAAATAATCTTTAGTCAAGGTCCACAAACATTTTCCAAAACCTCCATCTGATTCTGGTCCCACGAAGATTTTAGTTTCCAAGGTCAACTTTTAAAAAAAAAAGTTTTATTAGTGTTTTTTTTTCAAGGGCACATAAAATAAATAGTTGACATTTTGGAAAAAGTGCTTCTCTTTATGCTAAGCTAAGTTAAGATAACTGGTTTCTGGCAGTATAGCCCTATATTTATTAGACAAATACGACAGTAGTATCACTTTTCATCTAATGCAAGCTAAAAAAAAACAACTACTAATTGTCTGACTTCAATTTCCTCCAGTTGCTGTTGTAGTTTTTATGTTTATGTTTGTGTTTCAAACTGAAAAAAAAACTCTAAGAGAAATAAAATGGAGGTAATATGGAAACAAATCAGGCTGACATTGAGAAACAACCAAACATACGAGAAGGGAAGCAGAAATCTTTTTCTTTTTCCCCAGATGTACAATTACATAACAACTAAATGCAAATCATTGTGTTCAACGTAGTGATTGCAACAACAGAGTTTAGCACAACGTTAAGTAGTGGCCACATGTCATGTCTTCAAGAAAACAATGCAGTTGCTGATTGGAGATACTGATGCTTCGTCTGACTCATTCACACACTTTCCACAACGCACCAGTTCCATTTACAGCACGTTTTAATTTGCAGCATAATGACAACATACAGGACAAAGATAGAAGCAGACCTGGATAATTTAGTATTTCTGCATAATTTTTCCTTGTTACTAAATTGGTGAGATTGGCTTCACAGAACGATAAGTGTGAGTATCTTAAGAAATTTAGGGAATCACAGAAATATCTTACCCAACACTACTCTGCATAAATCCCCCTTACAGGATAACCCCTCTAGGTCATTCAAGCAAAAAAATAACAAAAAATGCAATCATGACAGGAAAGATTATATCTTCCTGCTTCTAGATTCAAAACTTGAGCCCCAAGATTTTAACCAGATATGTGTTTTAAAAAAAATTACCTCCGGCTCCGTGGGCAATGGAACAAATTTACCTTCCACATCAGCCATTCAGGGCTGAGGATGCTTGACGTTTTGGCCTGTGTTATTTTTCTGTGGATTTTAGCACCCAAAGGAACTTCCATGTGGTAGGAATTTTATTGGCTGATGTAAGGATTTTTAGAGTCAATATGTTAAAATGTGATTTTTTTTGGGGGGGGCCAATAAATAAAGCATTTTTCCGCTGTATGTTCTTGGCAGTGTGACGGAGGAAGCCTTTAGAGCTTTGTTGAAGCGGCTCAAATCAATATTTTCCTATTAGCAATGACTTGGATGACAAGGTTACAGTAGGCTATGTGTTTTTATGAAAGGGGCTGCTTGTTGTAGTGATGAACCCACAGAGTATTATTATCTGACTGCAGATCACTCCGGCTCTACGGAGTGATTTAGTGTTGTTTAACTTGTTATGGTTTCACCGCTCGACGGTTCAGTCTCACTGCTCTAATTGGCATAATTTCCACACATGACATTGTTTTCTTGAATAAATAAATAAATAAATACCCACTGTACACTACCTGTCCAGCACCAAATGGCAGAGGTGGCAACAAGCTGCTAAAGAGCCATATATTTCCTTAAGGCATTGGTGGAGACCCAAAGCAGAGTTAAAACAAGAGTGACTATTGGATTAAAGTCATCAGATGGCCCAGAAACACAACTCCAAATGAATACAAATCAATTTGATTTCACAATCATAATTGTGATTAACTTGCATTTGGATATTTCTGATTGTGTTGACTTTTTGCATGTAAAATTGGTTTGAGTTCTCCATTTTCAATTATAAATACCTTAAGAGTTAAGGTTTAAGTACCTTTGGTGTGAGTGAGTCATTTTCTGTGGAATCACCTTTCATTTTCATGCTGAATACCAACCAAAGTTGGACCAGCTGAACTTTCCACATACAGAATACTGAACACAACATGATTCACAATTCACAAACGCCACACAGTCTCAATAAGCTCTTCCAGTCCATCATATGTACCTCCTCATATAAGACTGTACATGGTGACTAAAGAGTGGTCATTGTCATAACCAGGAAAGCCACATGACAGCGCTGATGTCTGATGCATGACTGGCTCTCTGTCACCCTACATCCTCACCCGAACTAATGATGACCTTTGATTCCCAAAAGATGTCAAGAGATGAGAGAAAAAATGCAAACGCACCCAATTAATTTAGAGTGAAGAGGACTGGAACGTGTGAGCACGTCATGCTGCTGGAGTGAATGGTGAGGTGCTCCAGGAAAGACAAAGCTCAGTATAATTAGGATTCAGGAGGCCCTTTGTCAAAGATAATTAAAGCTGACAGCCACTGTGGAGTAGAGAGGAAGGGAGCAGAAAACCCCTTCAAACTACAAGCTTCACTTTAACACAGTCTCTACATAGTCATTCAGTCTCTACACGTCACACACACACACACACACACACACACACACACACACACACACACACACACACACACACACACACACACACACACACTCAAATGCATGTGTATANAAGCTGACAGCCACTGTGGAGTAGAGAGGAAGGGAGCAGAAAACCCCTTCAAACTACAAGCTTCACTTTAACACAGCCTCTACATAGACACTCAGTCTCTCACACACACACACACACACACACACACACACACACACACACACACACACACACACACACAACCTGCAGTGCCATTCATCATCTCAGCTTGCTTGGAAACTGCATACTAGGCAATAAAATAGATGACAGGCTAATAGAGACAATAAAGACAGTTGTGGTATCTACACATCCGGCCTTTTGAGCCTGAATGAACACTATCATTATTAGAGGTGACGGTTTCAGCTGTGTGCAGACAGCTCACATCTCACCTTCTCACAGATGTGTGTGAGGTCTGAGGAACCACCTTACTCTTTACCACTGAAGTGGAAATTGTCTGCATAACAGAGTCACAACAGAACAACGATTCTGTCCTTTATTTGGCTTCACACATATACTACCCAAAATTACCACACAGATAAACATCAAATGTTTACCTGTGTGACACTTTGTAACTTGCTGAGCAGCGCCCCCTGTGGCCACGGGTGGCAATTACAGGATAATGGCACACTGAATTTAACTTATTTTAAAGCTACACTAATAAATATTTTTAAACTATCATTCATCCATCCATTATCTATACTGGAGCTAATCCCAGCTGACATTGGGCGAGGGCAGCGTACACCCTGACACATAGAGACAGAGGCACTTTAGAGTTGCCAATTAACCTATTGTGCATGTTTTTGGACTGTGGCAGGAAGCCGGAGGAAGCCGGAGAGAACCCAGGCAGGCACAGGGAGAACATGCAAACTCCGCACAGAAAGGCCCCAGGCCCAGGGTTCCAACCCAGAACCTTCTCGTTGTGAGGCGACAATGCTAACCACTGTAACAGCGAGCCATCCTTTACACACACCAATGGATCAAATTACAATGTGTAATTTGAAAGATATTGTGCAGCGATGATCCCACTGGGAATTATCACCCAACACTGAGTTCTGTGGATTTTTCTAATCTGGTTTAGCTTATTGTTTTGGTTTTTCAGGAACACATCAGGAGGAGCACTTTGCAGCTATGGAACCATATATCCATCAGAAACAAAGCAGAGCTAACAAGAGAGCGAATGTTGAACTGGCCAGAAACATGTTCACCACACAACTAATTAATTAATTTGCCTTACAGACATAATCATTAGGTAACGTGCATTTATAGTAAGTGGAATAGGTGTAGTGTTAAATTTCTTGATTTACTTTTGCAACAAAAACACCTTTACATTTCTCACTAATGTCAGTTACACAGCAATATCACATAAGCTACTGATCATACCAGTCCAAAGACTGTGGCAGCAAGCCCCCCCCCCCACCGAGTGTACTGAACTGAGCAAGTGTTTCATTTTTGAAATTCAGCTTTTCAATTTAAAGAGGCAAAACATGTCATTTTTCTTTCAAACATTGAACACTTTAACTACCTTGTTATCGTTAATGAGTAACATTTCGTGATTGATGTACTTTCTTTTGGCCTTATATAGTGTAATGAATGCAGAAATAGGGAAATGACTAACCACTGTGCATTTATATTTCTGTTTTAGACAGTTTCTTTTCAAATATCAGACAACTGTTACTGCCTAATTCCTCGTTTGATGAAAGTACGAAGATTTCAATGTTAAATAATGCACTTGTGACATTCCATGACACATCTTCACAGTCAAAGGATATGACCTATTTGTCTTCTTATAAACTCTAAACACATCCGAAAGCTCTTTCTGAAATAATGAGACAAACCGTAGACTGTTACATTTATTTTGACTCTAAAAAATCATTTCTTAATCATCATGCAAATGAATCTATCCTGTATATTCTCCCCGTCCAGTACAGCCTGCAGGAATGGAATATTTTAACCAATTGTAGACGTACTGGAGGTTTTAAGCAGCATCACATTTTCTTCAACTGTACCTTTTTTTTTTTTAAGCTTGGCATTGACATATACAATCTATCTCTCATACTCACAAATACACAGACTTAGAGTAAATACATCTTTCAAAACAGGAACAATATTAGATGAAGCCACATTTTTCATACTAAACTGAAACATGGCTCTGACTTCATTTCTTCATCTCCAGTTTTGTTTTGTTTTCGGACACAAAACAGTGCCTTGTGTACTGTCCACCAATGTCCAAGTGAAATTGCTGTAGAGGCTGAAGTGCGTCGTCATAGAGACCACCAGAGCCGCCGTAGAGAAGGCACTTATTAGTGACAGATAAATGGTGATTGGCTGTGTTCTTTGTTGTGGTGGTTGGTGAGCTCCTCCCTTTGAGAATTGTAGGAAAAACAGATATGGAAATTTAAGAATACTGGTGGGTGAATTTCTGATGGAACTCTTTGACTTTGTTCAGCAGGATCTGCAGCTTGTCCGTCGGTGGCAAGATCGTCATCCTGACCGGGAGAGTAGTAGAAAGGAAAGACAAAAATTAACCGTTAATGTCAGTGATTAACAACAGGATGCCTTGGCAAAGAGTTAACGATTATTATGGACGAACTACTTAAGAATTATTATTCAGTAACTGGAGAGAGTATGAAGGGGTAATATGACATCATCATTCTCTTTTCTTTACAATCAGTTGCAAGTTTATTAGGTTCACCTAGCAAAAAGCAATGCAAAAGATTTGTTTTAACTAGGTGTACCTAATAAACTGGCAACTGTGTGTATTTTACAACCTGAAGTGGTAGGTTCCATCCTTCTGGCCAAAGCCGCTTCCAGGTACAAGGCAGATCCCTGTCTCCTCCAGCATCTTCATGCAGTAAAACATATCTGGCTGCTGACCTATGTCCTAATAGAGAGGAAAGGGAACATGATAAAGTATCTGAGACTTTATATTCTGCTTTTTTGGGACTATTATTATTAAGCAATTTTTTTAAGTGTAGTTTTGCTATTACTGTGATCCTAGTACAGCCTTCATACTATAAGTATTGTATGCACTTTTTTGTAACATTCCCAACACTTTATTATTTTCCTTCCACTGCATTCTGTTTTTGATTCATTACTTAAATTTAGTGGGAAGGACTTTCAATTTGCAGAAGATAAAATGACAGGAGACCAAATGAAAGCAGAAACAGATCAACTGAGCATATCTTTGCAACCAACAGTCCATTCCTGTATTTCCATTATAGAAATGGTAATCATGATTTATTTATTTTAAAATTATATTATTTTTTGGGGCATTTTTTCCTTTAATTCGATAGTAGCAGTGAGAGAGAGAGAGACCAGGTGACCCGAAAAGCTCTTCATTTTCAATCATTTGTACTGTTTTTTCATGGTGACAATTTTCCCCTTTTGTCCGTGTGTTTCAGAGTTATTTCAGTACAGGTGCCCATCGGCTTTGAGTAAGGACATTTTTTCCAGCTGTAAAAAGGCAACTGAAGGTTGATATTAACAAAAAACAAAGAGAGATGAATAGTACTTGGAGGTAAAATAAATCTGAAGCATATCCTCTGGATCAAAAGCTTTTGTAAAACACTTTTCCAATCTTTTTAAGTGATCGAGGACAAGCTCTGGGTTCGCGCATTGTTTTGGGGAAAAGCACATGCAAGAACAAGTTATACTACAACTGTGTGATCAGGCTGGTCTGGACAGTCACTGGGATTGATCAAGTGTCGGGGGGTCAGCTTTGCTCTGACCTTATCCTCTGTAAGGCTAATCAGATTCTCAGTGGCTTGGCTCATCCGCCATCCCTGAAATTCCTACTGAGCAGTCAACCACGGGACAGACTCGAAACCGCAAGCTATCGGAAATCATTTGTTCCCTTTAGCAAAGGGTGGTGGATGCAGAGTGAACCTGGTTAAAGTGTTATTTAATCCAGCATAGTGTAGAGTTCGAGATGTTGCTCTTATGTCTTGCTGCACTGTTTCCCAAATTTAATTTCATTGATTGGTTTTGGTTGTTTGTATTGGAACACAGGTCTTAAAGGATCAATGGGTGTTGAGACCATGAAGAGAAATAGTAAGTGAAATAATAATAAGTTGACCAAATAATACGTTGTAGATTGGTAGGAGTGTAGAGATAAAAATATATATATATAACTGCATAATCTATTTTATTCCTCTCCTGATCAATACCCCTGAAGCAAAAATACAGTCAAATTTGAATCATTGAAAAATTTATAAAAAAGACTGACCATGGCCTCTTTGATGGCTTTTTCAGGGATGGTTATGCGAGGGAAGGAGTACATGGCACCCTGCACAGGATTGCAGCTGATACCTTGCACAGTATTGAGAACTTGTTCTGTAAGCTTGGCCTTCTCTGCTAAGGTACTTAGGGTGGCTGTGCGCTCCTGGATGTGGGAGAGAGAATAAGAAGAGGATAGAGAGAAAAATAAATTAAACCAAAGAGAGACGTTACTAGAATCAGAAACCACTGGCAACTACATTTGCACTGCCTGTGACTGAGTGCACTAGAAACATTCATCTTATGTAGCAATACCCTGTCTTATCAAGCTCAAGGTGGTCCGGAGGAAATCTCAGCCACAGAAAATGGTATTTGTAAGTCCTAAAGCAGTGTGAAAATGACCAATTCTGGAAAGGGTTTCAGCACCATTAAGTTGTCCCCTGCCTTACATCATGGGTTTAAAATTAAAAAATGGCCCACTGTGTCTCTGGCCTTTTTTTTTTTTTTTAATGAAGTTTTCTGCTTGAATCTCTCCAGACTTCTGTGAGTTCCACGAGACGGACGAATGCCCATGTCAGACACTGTACAAAAAGTGTAAAAAGATCATATGAATCTTTTTACACACAAGATAATTTTTCCACACCTACAGGAAGTCATGACGGGGTTTCATAAGTAATCCATATGTACACTTCCCAAAGCGGTTTCGTGCAAGCTTTTGGAAGAACTGTTATGATACAACGACCATGATAATGGTCGTTGTATCATAAGTCCAACTAATTTGTCATCAAACAGAAATATAGTGGTTTATAATGGAATAAAATGCATATTCACTGTATTACTAAGTAATTTCAGTTTCACAGAGATTCGAGATAAAACTGAGTGTTATGCATGCAGTCATTTTTACACAGCAACATGGACATGTGACAGGGGACTGATAGTACATTGCAGAAAGAATGTGTAATCTTACAGGTGCCAGTTAACTTCATTATATAAACAATAATTCATAACAACATATTATGTTTAATCATATTATATACTGTATTGGTGAATTGATTATCTGTTCCACCCCTAGTATGAATAATGAGGGCTGTAGGATGAAAACTGCGCACCTTGATGAAGTTGTCATATGAGGGCTCCCCAGGCTGCGGAGGGTTGACCACCAGGTCCATTAGAGCCTGACCGGGGACTGGAGGACACAGACGGACCGACACCAGCTTAGTCAGCTGGGCCTTCACGTCATCGTCCATGTTGATGATCTCCATGTAGCCTCCACGGAAACCACACCTAAGAGAGAGACAAAAACATTATGATGTGACCTAGTAGCACCAAAAATGTGTGCAAGAACAAAAAGACAGAAAGAAACACAACCAAACACACACAGAACTAGTTGTTAACATTGTGGTCATGACTCCTGACGGATTTATCCCAGCATGAAAGTGCGATGACTTACTCTCCCATGTAACACTTTGAAGTGGAGTGGAACGATGCCAGTTCCACTGTATTTGAGTACTCTGGGCCCATCTCAAACAGAACCTTCTTAAAAGAGTGGAACTGGCAACCATCAGCATACACATTATCCTGGTACACCTGGGTGATGGGGACAGAATGAAATATATCACAGGGTGAAGTGGACAATAAAGCAGGCAGACGTTAAAAAGATATGCAGAGACCGTACCTCATCAGCCATGAGGAAGAGGCGTTCCTTTGCTGCAAATCGGATTACATCTTCAATGCACTCTCTGCTCTGAACCTGACCTGAGAGAGAAGAGGAGGCTCATCATGGAGAGGCATTTGAAATTGGTGATTAAGTGGGCAGCTATATCTATTTGCTGCCATCTAGTGGCTCCTCTTTGAAGAGCACATGAAATCTGTTGACATAAAACTACAACTAAAGGGAGACACGCTGTATATACGTTATGCAGGGAGATTTAATTTAAAGTAATTGAACCTGACATCATAATTATATTAATTTTCACAGATAAAAATTTGAAGTCTACCAGTGGGGTTTCCAGGGTTGATGATGCACAGGGCTCGAGGGTTGCAGTACTGCCGAGCTTCATCCAGGGCGCGCTGCAGCTCGCTGATGTCCATACTCCAGCACTTTTCCTCATTAAGGTAATAGTTGATCTGCACAGCGCCAAGTTCGGCCAATGCAGCCGAATACAGGGGATACTGAGGTATGGAGATCATGACGCCCGTACGGGCCGCACCTTCACCACACATCAGCAGCTTCAGCATCGTCTGACAGGGCAGGATGGGGAAGGCAAGATATGTTATATTGCATTATACAGAGAGGTGTCAGTATAACACAATACAATTCAACAGCATTCCAAACGACATCCTCCAAAATGACCATACGGTTGAATCAACCCCTCTCTGGAGCAGTTTCAACACAAACTGAACATTACAACCTCCATGAAGGGAGGATTTATTGTCGAGCTGTTGCGTTAGACTGCCTTCATTATAGCTAGATGTACGATTAAAAGTACTGAAGAGACACAAAGTCAGGAAGTCAAAATGAGAGGTGCTTTGTACCACAATGCCGTCGCTGGCCCCTGTGGTGAGGTAAATGTCGTCCGGGTCGCAGTGAACGCCGCCATCCCTTCGCTCAATGTAGCGGGCCACATCCTGACGCACAGAGTCTATGCCCTGACTGGCGCTGTAGGAGCCTGAGGGAGATTCATGTGGAGACAACTTATAGCTTTAACACAACAAAGCACCACCAGAAAGCACAACTGAACACCCAATGAGACATATAAAAAGAAAGTGATAATAAGCAGCCAGGGTTACATCATGCTTGCTGTGTTTGCTCATACACACCCATACTGTTCCCTCCACAGGACTGGAGAATGCGGTGTGCTCTACTTTTAGCATCCTCTGGGAATGTGCTGTCATTCAATAGTTCAGGGTAGGAGCATAGAGCCAAGACCTTGAAACAAAGGGAAGTGTGAGTACAAAGGGTGGAAGGGACAGAATGTAAAATGCTGCACCCATTACTGCGTAAGACTGATTGACACCAACTTATCTAAGGAGGAAGAAATCACTTTTTAGTCATTCAGAAGTCAGAGGGGAGGTGCTATATTTAGATGAGTTTAGATGAGGTTTGGGGGGTTGGTGAGGGTGGGGGGGGTAGGAGCAGACCTGTCGGAAGAAAGTGATTGGCTGCTGGCCCATAGCATGCGCGTCACCAATGTTGGCCTTGATGACCTCAGCAAATGGCTTCTTCATTCCCTGCATAACATAAACACAACACACAGAAGTGATTATATATCTGAAGAATGGAAGCAAAAGTGCGAACAGTGAGAGCGTTTATTCTCTTTGCATACAAGCAATTATGTAATTTACTTTTTTTCTGAATTTTACAGTGACCTCCCATAAACAAACCTGACTCAAAATGGGGGTTGGCTGAGAGCCCCCACTGCACCTAAACAACCTTGACCACATACCTTTTACTTTCCTTTGGATATCTTGTTCCAAATGTTGTCTTTGACTAAAATTTGGCACATGTGATACAACAGATTTTCTGCTTCTACTGGTGTTAAATTAAGTTTATCCAAACAAGTAGCTTTACTCCACAGAGTCATTTCCAGTTTTTTTTTTTTTAAATGAAATTTTACAAGTCAGATCTTCTGAGTAACAGTGTCAGCTGTTCATTCTCGATGCTAACTTTCCATATTTTTCTCATACACACTTAATGATATTCACCAATGTCAAAGTGGAGTACAATTCTTTACTGACAGAAATGAAGAAAATTTTATGCAAACAAACATCTAGTCCAGATGTTGAACTGGGTTTATTAGGGAGCTTACACTAGATTGTATTGGAGATAGAAACCATATGGTAAAAACAATTTAGTGCATTTGCAACAAGTTTGACGCTGATATTGTGTGCAAACAGCGGAACAAAGTTTCAACCTGAGAAAACTTCCTTATTATACTGATACCACTAACCTTCTGACCCATAAACACAGAGACATACATTTATAGAGAGGCCTTTAGCCTCATTTAGTGAAGGCTGAGAAAGAACAGGATTTATGACAGTAAAGCAGTGGTGAATCGAAAGTAAAAAAAAATACTTTGGAGAATACATTGTCAACATTCAGGTATCAATTTACTGTCCTCCAGGACAATGATACAACATTTCAGCTGAGATCACTGACAGAGGACAAACAACCATGCAGGCAACCACGTGCACAAACAAAAGCACGCACACACATTCATGCAGTTAACACCAGATGTTAGGAACAGCGTGAGGCTGCAGAGAGGCCACAAGTGGAACCGCACGCTCTCCCCCTGCAGAAATCAAAGCAGCTTGTTTGTTTGTTTTGTCCAATTCAGACTTCAGATTTTAGAGAGCGCGAGTCTCTGGCTCTCTCATTGGTCACACATAAGAGGCGTCTCTCAGTCTCGACCAATAACATTATACGCGGAGAATAACACCCCTAGGTCAAAAGTACCGCCCATTCATGAAGGAGATCTTTTAGAAACAAACTGACCTCTGCTCCTGGGAACAGACTAGAAAGGCCAGAGCTTTTTGTCCTCCATCACTGATAACAGTCCAGCAAACAAAGCTGTAGTTCCAGCAGAAGGTGAAGCAGTGCTCTCGATGCAAAGATCACGCAGTATTTCTTTTTACTCCCAAGGAATTACAGAAAAGACTTTTTATTCATTCATTAACATTTTTTTCAGCCACTCGATACCAGATACATCCAATATTCAGACCAATCTTGTTTGAAATGCAAACTCAGCATGGCTTCTATAATTTAAAACATTTTAGAGGTTTGCATATCACATTTCATTCTGGCAGAATATGTGGAAAGAATCTGACAAAAACTAGCTTTGTGTATCGATGGTCTGTCCTGACAATAACTCTCTCGAAAGGTCCCCATTCGCTATCAGCTAGCTGCTCACTGGGACAAAACAAAGACCACGAAGTAACAACTGCATGTGAAGCCCTGTGTACTTGTTAACTGGTGCACTCAGTTGGCTCAGTGTTGGTCTGGTTCTGCTCCCTATTAGGAAAAGCTCTGAACAACCCATCTTTAGTATTGGGGGGGGGGGGGGGTGGACAAAAACAATGCCATGCTTGTACTGTAAATGAAGAGCAAAGATCTCACTTCCAAAAAACAAGGTGTGTAGGAAACAGGAGTAGGGGATCACAGTGTGTGCATCTGTGTATGTGTGTGCGCGTGCGTATTTAATTCCCGGACAAAAGAGAGAATACCACTGTGACCTGTTTCCCAAGGTAACACAACACCATCCAACACTGCAACTTGGTGAGGAGGAGGCTGTAAAATTAAGAGGAATGTGTTTTGACTAAACTTAGAAAAACAGTTGAACATCCATTAAAATCTAAGTTCCGTTCTTCTGAAGACTTTTAACTGAGAAGACTGTAGCTGATTATTTGTAGTACATTTCTGCCTTCTGACTTGGTGCTCTACTACTGAAATTGTGCAGTTAATGAACAAAGAAACGGCAGTGCTTCTGTCTTAAAGGGAAATGTGATGAATAAAAATGTATTAGCAGCTATAATAAGGATAGCAGTTATTTTATTGGTCCTCTGAAAATGCTCCCATCTCTCAATATCTTGGCTGGATTTGCAATTTCTTTCTGCTTTCTGAACATCTAAATATCAACTTGATAATACCTGATCAACCTCTTGTACAATTGAGAGGAAAATAAATATCCTACAGCAAAAGGGTCGGCTGCAAATAAGCACTGATCAGAACAAACAGAGCATAAAATCTTTGGTGCAAGTGAACCATCTGGTTAAAAAGGTCACTACTGTCATTACAGCTGCTGCAGGCCCATGCCACTGAGCTTTTCACCTGTGCAAGAACCTGTTCGCATACTCATCCCTTCCTGAGCAAAGCACTCAAGAGAGGACAGTTTTCACACCAGACTGCACTCGGTACACTAACAGCTGGTTGCCACATCACCAGAAACAGTGCCAGAGGAGGGGATCAGATAGTGCTTAAAAAAAAAAAGAAGGGGAATGCACAAATGATCTGGATTTACAGTGGCAGTAACTTTGAAAGGACCTAGAATATATAACATATAAAACACATTTACAGCCGCAACTATGTTTATGTTTTGCCAAGTTGGACAGTTTGATATTTTGGACATTAGGAATTTTCAGAGGTTGACTGACACATATCATCACTGGGTCATCAGACGGTGAAACACGATAGTACAACCAGACTGGACAGAAAAAACACAGTCAGTAGTTCAGACTATGGACTTTCACCTCTCTCTCTTTCCATGAGCAACTAAGATTAAAAAAACAGGAGAGGATGAAAAAGCAATGAGTGTGACTTAAAAAAACACATGAGTTAGAGATTAACATTGAGGACCGGACAGAAAGGGATGGTGAAATTTGTGGGTACAGCACATTATCTGGATCATACCGGTCTCCAAATTGTCTGATATGATGAACTTTCTCAGGAATCACTAACCAACTGATGGACTTTGATACAAGGGTGGAATTTTCTTTGGGGATAATGTTTAGATGGTAATGGTGAGAACATAATTAGGAAAGGAAATCTGCTGATCTGTAATTATAACTAATGAAAGACACAGACTGGATCTGTGCTTAGCCAAAAAAAACACAAGCATTCATCAGGAGCAAATAGGCATGAAGAGCCCCCTTTAATAGAGTCAAAGCTGCGATGTAATTTTAAAACAATTTACATTTTCAGTAAACATAAAAAGGCTATGCGACAGTTTAAGCCTGTCTGGTGAAGTACTTTGTCTTCTTATTTACAATCTGCTGGGCAAACTTGCTTGTGCTAGTCTACACTGCCAGAGTCTATGCAGCGGAATAAGCCTATAACGGGCTGATGTAATGAAAGAAATACGACACAAAATATATTTAACATGTAAGGAGATGAGAAGTGGGTTAAAAAAAGGAGAGGTCTGGTGCAACAGAGGCTCCAGGTGGCATTCACACTGAGATCAGACAGCTGGTTTTACAAACCTCTGAGAGCTCCCTCTCCAGCTCCACAGCTCGCTGCACGATGGGGCCCCTCACGGCGTACTCCACTTTCTTCACCGTGGGGTTCATGGTGTCGATGGTCAACACCTTGGCCCGGGACACCATTCCATTTTCAGACATTTTCTCTTTGGGGAGCCCGCGTCGCGTCGCACTCAAACTCGATAAGGCTCTGCCGGGAGAGGAGGACAGAGGGGGAGAGGTCAGTGAGCGGACCCTGGGACCATTGCCGAGCCGCTGCGCTGCACCGCTACCGGCTAACAACTCGTTTCGCCCCCGGCTTAAAAGCCGAACGCTTCTGGGTGTTAGCAACTGCATCCGTGAGGCTGACATATCGCACGGGGTTTGTTTCAACAAGTGGAGCAACTTTAAAAGCCTCTGCGGTTCGACAAAGACCTGCACGGCGCCGGTCGCTTCACTCGAGAGAAGTGAAATCAAAGTTGTGCAAGTGGAGCCACCGCGCTCCTAAAAGTGACTAAGCATTCAGACCTTTGAACCTTAGAGGTGATAGTGCTCATGGGACTTCGACAAATTTATATTGAAGTCGCATGAAGTTTCTTAGGACCCTGACTGCACCCACGTACACTGACTAAACTTTTCTCGCTGAAATTTTTGGGGTGCATTCCCTGCACACATGGCAACACTACAACCAGCGAGCGTATCCCTCCCCTTTGTGTGGCTTCATGTCCACCGTTATCCCACCCCCTCTTCTCCCGTATCCCACGCACCGTGAGGCTGTCAGTCAGGGTCGGTTCTCCGGTTACTGAGCCTGAACTGCTCTGGACTACAGACCTACTGGCTCAGAAAGATATAACCAGCGAACTGATGCAGTTTCCAACTTCCAACCCCGGGCTTACTGCACCGCGCCTCACTTTTTGTCCTGAGAGCTCCATGCGGTTTGGGTGGAGACTTTGAAGGCTGCTAAGTGAAGAAAATAATTATGAATGCTCCTCCTATCTGGACTGGACTTGTTTCCTCCATCTGCTGGGGTGGTTTAATGCAAATTCCTTTGACAAAGTCTGTATTATTCCTGCCATCAGAATAATTTTTAAAAAAAAAATAAAAAAAAAATCACATTAAAAGTCTACACATAGTGGCTTTGATGCAAGAAAAAAAACCTTCCTGGAATATTCCTACAGGCCTGTAGTTAAATGTATTGTGTCATTGTTGCTCCTCAGTGTTTATAGGCCCTTGATGGTGGGGTTAAACTGATAAGGTCAGGCCTAATGGCACTGGTTCAAATTTCACATTTCTCAGGTTGAACAGGGATGGTCCTGTTCTCCGACAGCCTCGCCTCACTCACAGGTACTTCTACATACAAAATGAGCATAAAACTGGGATTAGAAACTACTTACTGGGATGTTACTGATCCTCAGTGTGACTTTCAGTGAAACTCTGCCTTCACACTGAAAAGTGAGAGAGCGATAGGTTTCTTGAAATTACCAGCGCAGATATAAACAAGACAAAACACAGCAATTATCATGCCAAGGTGTATTCATTAAATAATTGTGTATGTGTTTTATCAATAGTCTATTATTACACTATTATTACAGCATTATGTGGTGTGGACTAGAGATAGCTTTGTTATTTTTTTTACATCTATAAGTGTGAGTTATAGAACAGAAGTCCTAGCAGATGCCTTTAGATTTTCTTTACTTAAAGTTCAATACACTTAGCAGTCTACTTCATCCATACTGTCCACTGTGTGTCAGCTGTCAAGAAACTGTCTGAGATATGAAATAGACATCTTTCACTGACAAGCTGTTTAAATTGAAATATTAATATTACAACCACTGAGCTGCATTTGCTTCATTTTTGTAAGTGGTTTATGATATTATTTGCAGTTGCACACTTATTTTGCAATGAAAGGTTCAACCAACAGAGTGCAAACCTTACCACTATCACATCAGCTGTAAGAATAATGGGAATAAATCACTCAACAATACAAAGGCCCATAGAAAGTAATAGACTATATTTAGGATCAGAACTCAAGCAGACAAATAAATTACTTCATCTTTTTTGAAGCTAAATGATTCAAAATTTCAGAACAATAAACAGCAGGCACTTATTTATCCCAGTGCAACTTTTCACATTATTCCTTAGGCTAATACATTTTAAAACCCAGTGCAACCCTAGTGATAATGTTAGTTAGTATTCAGTGTGCCAACGGAATTTGAACTGCAATCTAACCAGCTTTCATTGCTGTGACAGTTTAGCCTTGAAGCCAGTGAAGTTAGACACAATTGTGAGAGTGACTGTTCTCTTAAATGCAAAACAAGCCTAAAAGAAGTTCACTTTGGTATGACATTTTCAACAGTTTTCATACTTTCATAATTCATACTAGATTAACAGTGATACATTTTTCTACTGAACAGCTCTCATGAGTGGTCAGTTAATCATTGTCTTCATAAAAGATGAACAGATAAAAGCTGATTTTTATGCCTCTACTGTAGATCTGTTAGTCAACATGTAATTTTATGTTTGCAGTCATCAGGAAATATACTGTATATGGGAAAAACTAAATATCAGCAGTGAATTCAGATTACAGGTGAATGGCTATTCACCTGTTCACATATTATGAGGTGAAACATGGTAGGTTTCCCCAAAATTGAGATGTTATAGCAAAGTGAACTGTTCAATTAAAACCGAGTGGCTGCAACTATATCAGAGAGAGTCTGTGTGGCCACTGTGCGGAGTGCAAAGGTGGGGACTGATGATGGGATAAGCAGGAAGAGCTGATGCTGCGCTGTCTGAAGTCCATAGCTTTTGCACTCCTCTGTAACTAGGTAGCACTGTAGCGGCTGGTGTGAGAATCCAAGGACAAAGTCTTCAGTGTTGCTTCTCTGAGCCCTCTCCTCTGGGGAGACACACAATGTCTCCTCCTGGCTGAAGTAGCGTGTTGTGCTGAAGATATAGAACAGCTTCAGCAGCTCCCAGCAGCGGGCCTTGGAGGGTAAAGGAGGGTCACTGTGCAGATGGTTAGTGGGAGTCCGCACACAAGAGACTGACCGACGTGTTTCACGGTTGATGAGAAGAAGTGCCAGCACATCAGGGCGCAGGGATACAGATGCTGGTAAACAGCGCTCTCCAACAGCCAGGCAGTCTCTCAGGGTCTCCACCAGGGGTGACCAGAAACGACACACCAGCCCACTCTCTGCTCTATGCAGGGTAGGGGTAGGACCGCACAGCACACACACATCTGCTCCAGGGAGCAGCTGGAAGCGGAGCAGGCGATGGGCCACGGTGGGGCTGCCATGAGGAAGGAAAACTGGGTAATCACAAGAAGCTGATCCAGAGGCTGAGAGGGAGCGAATCAAAGCAGAGAGCAGCACAACTTCCTGTGGTGCTAGGCGCCACCACTTCTCAGTTGCTGCAGTTATTCGCCCGTGGACAATAAGGCAACCAAACTCACTGTCCGCAGCCTGAGCAAAGCCATCCACAGCTTCTTGAAGAAGAGCAGGGCTTGGAGGCAGCAGTGAATCAGCGCAGTGTGTCAGGTTGCCCAGGATGCCCTCTTGCCTCTCCTCCAACAGCTGATCAATGAGGCTGAAGCAGGATCGCAAGTCCCTTTTCAGCCTCTCAACATTCCTCATGTTGGCCAACTCATCCTGCCCCAACACCAGCACCATGCAGTTCCACACATTTTCCAGGAGTCGTTGTAAACGCACCTCCTCCTCTTTGCTGCTGCCTGCACCACTTTGTCCACCTCCACTCACAGCGATGAGCATCACACTGTCCTGGAAAACTCTCCACACCACCTTCCCCCCGCCTTCAGTCTCACAGCAGGACAACACTACTCCCTGACCACCTCCAAACATGTGAACACCATTCAGGGAGCCGATGACAGAGAAGGGCAGCTGTTTGGCGGCTCCCCTTGTGAAAAGAGGAACCCCGCTGCTGGCTGTGAGGCAGAGGAGCTGTGTTGACCCGTCCTGGAGCATCATCATTGGGTTTAGCTAGCTGTGGTTCACTGTTGCATGCACGGTCAACAGAGTAGCTTTTCAGCTGCAGCAGATTGTTGAACCAGTCAACTAACGATCTTCGATGATCTGATTGTATAATGAGAATCATTAAGTCAAAAACTGAACAACTAGCACGTTATAGCTATATCTGGCTCTAGTGTTGCATCATGAAGGGTGAGCATCTGGGTGAGCCGTTAGCGTTACGTACCGTTAAACCATTTTCCTGAAGCTGGCTGAAACGGCAACGACAAGACAAGATATCATGCAGCAATTCTATCTATCATGACCTGAGCAGACACCTACCGTCGGCTCTCTAACCAATTGGTCTTGTTGGCTAACTGTATTTAACATGCTAGGTTAACAAAAGAAGTTACCGTCGTTTCCACAGTAACGCTGTCCCATGATTCATTCTTCAAGCTGGTGAAGACAGATTCATCCGGCTGGTCGAGCGACAGTTATGAGTTACGAGCTCTGTTGTAACCGCTGAAGCAGCGGGAAAGAAGACCGACCTGGGTTCAGTCCCAGAGCTCCTGGAAGTGTTGTTCACATGGATCTCTAGCGTCCGTTTGATCACTTCTCGCGAGACTCCAACCACCCCGCGGATGGCGCTGCGATACTAACATTCGATGCGATTACTTTATGATTAGAAGTAGTATTTTTCCTTTGTCAATGTTCAAATTATAAATGGTGAATGTGACGATTGTGCTATATTTGTATGTCTCAACAGATCATCATGCAAGTAACGCGCATTATTATAATATAGATTAAAGGACATTTTGTTACGATCATGATCAATGGTGGAAAGTAATCAAGTACAGTTACTCAAATACTAGCCAATTTTTAGGTACTTGTGCTTGTACTTGTACATATATTTCCATTTTATATTATTTTTTACATTTACTCTACAGCGCCCCAAAGTTTTCAATATTAAATAAATAAATATTCATTATGAAATAAATAATCAAATGAACAAATAAAATACATGAACTATTACATTTTGAAAGAAACATTTAAAATAATTTAATCTTATTAGATATTATTTAATTATATATATATTATTTAGTTTTATGAGTCTTCATTTCTTTATGATTTTTGTTATTACAAAATGTTCCTTTGAAGTCCATTTATGATAGCATTCCCTCCCTTATTTCAGACCAGATTTTATTTTATGTCACATACACTTTTTAGTTAGCTGATAATATCTATGTTATTTTAAGGACAATTTCTATTGTTGTATTTCTACTTTACTCAAGTAAAGAATTTGAGAACTCTTCCACCACTGGTTATAATCCTCTACAACCCAATTTGGCAGTCTGAAAGTTTATCACAAAAGTAACTGGGCCCAAAATTATTTTTTTTAATGTTTTTCTTCATTTTGTAACGCAATTTAAAACATTGGTAATGCAGTGTCTTCAGAGCTAACATTCATTTTGTGGATTTAATGATCTAAACCTCAGCTTTCTCCATTATTATATCTGGAATACATTAAATGCCTCTGGCAGCACTCTGTCAGCAGCCTTTCACAAGCAGTTATGTCCATCATGCAATGCTGTCAAACAGCTGAAGAGCAGACAGAACAGAAAATGCGATATCGATAAAACCTTTGAGTAGGAAAGAATGTTTTTTATTCATTAAATACAAAAAAGTCCAGAACAGTGATGACTAAAATAGAACGATAGAAAAGGCACAATAATTTACTCAAAAATCACACTGTGCCATGAAAAATAAAACGGTCTCCTTTCTTCTACTGTGGCTGAAAATAGATGGTCATTTTCCTGACAATGTGTTCTACACTCCAGAGATCCCGTGGCAGTATAATGGCTTGGCATGAGGAGCAGTGTTGAGGTCAACTTTTCCCTGTAGCATCAAAATGAAGGCCTGCAGAACAAAAAATAACACCAGAGACAAAAATAGACAACATGTTAGACACTGGATTTGATTTTTAATTAGTTTAAGTTCAACGGTATTTGTACAATTAGAGACACATTACGATTTCTCAACAGTATAATCAGCTACCAGCCTTTTAACTAGATGCAAGAGTAGTGATGACATTGCACCTGCTTTAGCCTCCTTGCAATGGTGTCCAGTATGTTTTAGAATTAATTTTAAATTCTGTTGATTTTAAAGGTTCTTCATGGCCTCTTTCCACGCTATATATCTGACCTCGCAGACACACATGAACCGGTACGTAGCCTGAGATCCTTAGGTAGTGGCCTTTCATCTGTTCATGACGAGCGGCTGAAAGCTAGAAGTGTCAGAGCATTCTTAGTCAGAGCCCCAACGCTAGTCTCTATTGTGGAGGGAACTGTCAACCTTGAACAGCCATCTTTTAAATCAAAATACTTTTAACATAATAAATTGGAGTCCTTTCACTGAAAACACTTAATTTTAAGAGGCACAGAAGGAACACCTGCCTAAATTCAAGGAACTCTGACTAGCATTTCAGCGATTCTTCAGACCGTTATGCAAAGCTATTAAAAAAAAAGTCACACCAGTTGCTTGTGCTGGATGTATGTGTCTGAATACATCGAAAGGGTGGCAGACTCACCAATGAATACAGTGGTTTCACAAGAAGGAGCAGACCTTCTGCGGCCTGAAGGGGTTGGTGCTAGAGGACACACCAGTGAGCAGTGGGTCCTGCAAAGCATTCTGGATGCAAAACTGTTGAAGGTCTGCAGCTGCCTGGGAGACCTGGTGACAAAAGATGTACAAAAATGCAACCCATGACATTGGGTTAGATTAGGGTTGCAAAAACAGATGGGATCGGGGGGGGTTCCAGTAAAAACAGTTTTATAATGATAAATGTGGCTATGGAGGGAGCATTTTAAAAACAAAAAAATAACCCAGATGACATCATCAAAAGGACAGTACTGAATTACATTGTGGAGATTTTAGGATCCAGCGTTTTTTAAGCTTGATTCAACCTCGAAATTTAAAGTCGGGATATCATAGTTCCTGCTGTTTAAATTTAGACTCACTTCTGAGTAGGGCTGAACAATTAATCAAAATCACAATATGGCCAATTGCAGTATCCAAATCGCAGGGGCAACAGTTTTTTTGATAGGTAAAATGTGTCACAACATACCATAAATAAGGCATACCATACCAACATACCATAAATGTAGTGCAACACAGACGCCCCAGCCTACAAATGATCATTATCATTTTTTTCAGTGAAATTGAAATGCAAAAATGAGCATTCTGACTGAAATTGTGAATCGTATCGCAATCACAATATCTGCCAAAATGTAATATGATTTTTTTCCCCCCATATCATTTAGCTCTACTTTTGAGTCTCCAAACTTTATGGAAATGGACTTCTGGAATGCTTTAAATATTTCCCATATTTATGTGCAAGAAATCAAAACCATGAGGGAATAGAATATTATATGATTTGTTTACAGCTGTAATGATTAGTCAATTAGTCAATTAACTGATGGAAAGAAAATGAACCAACGACTCTTGATAATATATTAATTGTTCCAGTCATTTTCAAATGCTTTCTGGTTCTAGTTTCTCAAATGAGAATATTTGCTGCTTTTGCTTGGTCATGAATGATAGCAAACTGAACACCTTGAAGTTTTAAATGTTGGTTGGACAAAACAACACGTGAAGATGTCCCATTCGACTCTATGAAGTTATGATGGGCATTTTTCACATTTAATTTATGTTTATGGATGTAACGATTAATCGAAGATTAACCGATAATGAACACAAATTAGTTGCAGGGCCTAGTTTTTTTCCCCAAATGCAGTGTGATGCATGAAGTGCATGAATGTGCTACTGAAACCTTGAAATGTTTGAGTCTTCAAAAACATCCATTATTGATGATCCCCTGCATTCGAATATCTGTGATACTCCCTTAATATTTATCTGTTTTAATCTTATTACTTGATTTAACATTTAATCCATTCAGTCAGTTTTACTCTTAAGTGATGTTACGATAGGTTATAAATCCGGACTAGTATTTTTTTAAATTAATAGCTAGATATATACTAGCTGCCACTAGCTTGAGGTCTGAACATTATCTGTCCTTTGACAGTAGTTCAGTGATTCACCTCAACATTGTATCAGACTTCTTTTTTTTTTTTAATACTTCCTTTCTTTTCGAGCAACGCCCTGGTACGCCTGTTGACTATGGGCTAACTTAGCTAACTGCTGCTAGCCTCTGGCAATAGCTAGCGTTGCTAGCGGATCGGGGTAACGATCGAGATTTCTCTCGTTATTTGGCAGAAAAACAATAACCCCAACAATTACCTTCACTCTGTGTATGCTCGCCTCGAACCGGAGCTGCTGCACGACTTTTTTCATGGCTACAAGATTTGAGGAACTCGACATTCTCGAGGTGTTTTGTGAAAAAATAAATGCCGAGCGGTGGGTGGGATTCTGGGCTGGATGCTGAGACAAAAGCAAAGATGATGACATCCGGATTCCAGTTATTCACACTTTGGATTGCAACTCCGATTGAAATACACTAGTGGGCGACAAATTACAGAGAAAATAATGCATTTCATTAAAAATATCTTTATTGTACTGTTACACCAGCAGGGTAGATCATTATCATTCTAATGTCAATGTATGCTTCCATTAAAACTCATAATTTATACATTTACAATATGTAAACATTAAAGTTATTTTAAAACTAAAACTTAAGCATTCCATATAATCAGTATGTCCAAATCTCTACTTGGTAGATACCCTCCCCCCGATTGTAGCTTAGAGTCTGAATTGTCAGTGTTGATTTGTTTGTAAAGAAAATAAATGAACAATGTCAGATTAAAGTGCTTTCTTATTTGATCAGCTTTGGTGAAGTAATGATGTGTGCATGTCCATAAAAAAGGCAACAATGAAAAACACAGTTGCAAAAACTGAAGTGTTCTTCAGTGGTGATGGAACTCAGCCATGGATTGATGCTAAAGTCCACTGTGGAGACACATTTTTTTTGAAAAGGCACTGGTTGTTCTTTAAGTGAGAATGTTCTCATCTTCACCCAGAGAGAAGATACTCAGGTCTCCACATCGAAATCTGTTTTTTGACTGTGCATGTTTATCTCCATCTTCAGTGGTGCTGGACTCCTGCCAGCGTCCCCGATTTGAATGTCTGGAGGAACTGACATCGAAAAATACAGATGAATGGTATTAATGTGTGACATGGTGCAAAAACAGCCAGCAACAGGTCAATTTCTCCAAATACAGTGAATATTAATTACAGCAGTGACTGAATAGTACCTGCCGTCTGGTATTAGGCGAAGTGTCCGGTACAGCTCAGTTGTGGATGGCACACCAGCACTTTGTGTAGGTTTAGGAGTGGAGAAGGTAGCGTAGGTTGATGATTTGGTCAGTTCAGCTTTCGTGGAAGACATCCTCATCTCTGGCTCACTTCCTGCAATGCAGGGGATATTGAGATGAAAAAAAAATTAAGTTGTTGGTGTTTAAAAATACAATATTAGTCAAACATTTCGTATTGTTTAGGTTTTCATTTTTATAATCGACAATTTATTTTTTAGTTTTCATTGCACTGTGCCAAGCGCAATTGATATACATCCTCTCTAAAAAGACTAATTAATGTTCAAGTATACCAATTAATATATGTTTTACTGCTCTTATTCAGAAAATGCATACATTTGTATACAATAAATTTTCTGAATGTGCCCAAGCAGTACATAGGAAATGAAAAAGACTAAGATCAAGGTCAGTCCTACCAGTTAATTTGTGCTGATTATATACTGCATATACACATTGTGACTATATTATAATTTTTTTTTCTTCTGAAAAAATTACCCAAACCTACTGATCGATAAGGCACTTTGACCATCAGATGAGGAACATCTCCTACGGTCTGTAAAGGGAGTCATGTTCAAAAACTGATTCTTGAGCCAAGACGCACGGTCCTCCTCAAAGGCCTTTTTCTGTTAAATGCAGAAACAAATACAAAACAATTACAACACCACAATACATGATGAATAACATTACAGTACCACATCAGGTGACTCAAGTACCTCTCGCCCCAGGCGAATAGCAGCCTCTGTGAAGTTCTTTCTCTCCCTCTCAAAGTTTCTCTTCTGTTCCTCAAAGAGCCTCCATTCCTCTTTGAGTCGCTCTTTCTCCTCCAGTGTGTAGCAGTCGTTAAGTAGAGCTGCAGTCTCGTCATCAAATGATGTGTTGAGTTGTTGCTGCAAAGGAAGAAACAGACAGACACCTTTATCAGTTTAGACCAAATTATTCTTTAGAATGCACAAATTACATTCAATAAAGTACAAGCGACATGTACTTTATCTAAACTGTTATTTCATCCTTTAAACTGGTAATGAGAAGCCTTATGTCTTAGTAAAAATCTGATAAGCAAATGTTTAACATGCACAGACCTGCTGAAAATCTCTTGTCAGCAGATACTGACCTGGAGGAGTTGTTGTTGTGCATGAATGAACTCTTTGCACTGCTGGACTTCACACCTCATCCTCTCCATCTCATCCTCGTGGGTCTCCCTTGGTATCACCTCTTTATTGGACTCTAGCTGATTTTGCACTTGAGATGCTTGGAAAACAAAAAACATAAGAGAGTTGTTAAACTGAATTTTCTTCCAGGTATACGTCAAAACATTTAATCTATAAAACCACCACCACAAGAAATTTAGTAACTTTTACAGTATTTCAGGGTATGTGAGAGTCCTGTGATTACCTTGGCTGTCTAACTTCTCCATATGGTTCCTCAGTTTCCGCCACTGCTGGCGGATGCTGTTGGTGAGCTGCTCCCTAGCATGCTCACAGGATTGGTCCAGTGTTTCCCTGCTAGAGTCCCCCGTCTTCTCCTCCCCATCTGAATCCGCCTGAGCAAAACAAGAAGAAACAGTAACTTTTCAACATGGAACCATCTCATCTCATTAAATCTGATACACATGAGCATGCTCACAAATGAGGTTTACATGTAATGATTAATAAAAAAAATGATCAATTCAGTCAGAAAAAAAGCACCATTACTCAATAGTCCTCTCATCAATCTTCTCAACCTATCTAACAGGCTTCTTTTTTGTGCATTAGTACTGTGAGAAAAACAAAAAAAAGAGATTAAAAAATACCTGCTCCTGGCTGTCATCAGCACCGGCTCCTCTGGTAGAGGTCTGGCGTGGACTCAGGATATGTATCATCTCCTTTTTCATCTGCTGGAGGACTTTCTTGAGCTCAGCGTTCTCTAGCATCAAGGACTTCTGACTCGTCTCGTAGTCACTGAGCAAGGACTTGTACATCTCACCCTCATGACTGCATGGGGCAATTCACACATACAGTTAACCTGATTGATAATACACATTCTATCAGTTCTATGGTCAACACGTAACATGACACAGTACCTGGCTGTCACTTTTGCAGTCTTCCAGTGGCTCCTTTTTCCGTCAGACCTTCCCAAGCAATTCAGTACATCAATAGCTAAAACAGAAAAGCGAAAAACAAGTGGTTCTAAAATTTCCAGAAAAAAAGATGAAGAAGCTGCATACCATGTATTCAATACACACACCTTAGACTGATGTATATTCATGCTGAAGATCAGTACGCTTACCTAATTTTTTATCCTTTCTATCGACCAGTAGCTGGCTGAGTCGTTCTTTGAGCTTCGTAGCTTCTCTCTCTTTTCTCTTGGCATCATGACTGTACTGAGAGGCACGGCTGGCAATGATACTTTGGAGCTTCTGAACCTGCACAGTATAATTGAATCATGAGCACATTTGTGAGGCGTGTGCATACACTTCCAAACTTTGTAAAACTGAAAATATGCTGATGATAGGGGAAAAAAAGTAAGTCTACCTCATCTTTTTCTGTTTTTAAGCAACTCTGCAAAGTCTTTATTTTGAGTTGTAGCTGCCTCTCTGTCTCATGTAAACCCGACTTCTCCCTTATGGACAGTTCCAACTGATCCTGGAAGGAAATACATGTTCATTATGAGCACAGTCAGATGGTAATGTTTTGTATGAGCAATCAGTTCAGGGTTGAAGCTGCAAGAGTAGATTCCTGAGCAAACATGGATCAGGTATTTGCTATTATTATCCCCTTTCTCAAGAAATTGAAAATTGTGCTGTAAAAGTGTAATCCAAACTAGCATGCCACCATTCCTTACTCCTCAGTTTGATACTCATAACCTTGACTTCTTTAGCGGGTTTCGATAGAGAAAGTATGTTTAGTCTAGAGATATGGAAACATCGTTGCTATTAAAAATGGCTGGAATTTGTCCTTTTTTTTGCCTTTGTAGGGTAGTAGTTATACAGTACTTGCGAAGAGTGAAGGGCATCTTATAACTGTTGAGTCTCCTGTCTGCTTGCTAGTGGCCAGCAATCTATTACTGCACCTTTACCCCAGGACACAAAGATTACAGTCTGTGGTTACACTGAATTGAATCCAAAGAGATATGAAAAACTGTCTACTATTGAAAATGGACTAGGAATAAGAAGTAACCCCCCCCAATAATAAATGCCTTGAGTCTGGAATTGTTCATCTGTATGTGCTCCAAGGTGCTGCATTTCTTCAGCTGTTCTTTCTCCAGCTCCTCTAAAGTGCACATGTTTCGTCTGTGAATCTGCAGCAGCTCATACATGGCATTCAGAGCTGGCACCGTGTTCAGGCCAGCTCCCCCGGGTGAGCTGGCCTCGATACATGTGGAAGAGAGGCCCAGTGAGGCAAGCTCCTGTGAAAGAAAGAGGACTTTAGTCATTGTCCTGGTTTTGTAGTAATTATTATTTACAATCAATCCTATTGTGAAGGATGTACCTAGACAAATGCATTGTATTTTTAATAACAGATGAAGTAAACCTGAGTATTTCCATACCTGATTGATGTATATAATGCACTGAGGAATATTATCCTCTGTGCAAAAGGCACTTATCACACTGTAGGAGCTTTTGGACAGGGGCAAAGAAGAGTACATTGACACAAGGTTGTTTTGTCTTGATGGTGACATTGTCACATGTGATATGCTGGAAATCTCATAGTTTCCTAAAAAAGGACAGACACAGGACAATTATGTCAATTGTAGGTTCATTTTGAGAGGCTTGAATTAGGTTGCTGTTCCAAAATGAGAACAAAAATATGGGTCACCTCTAGCAGATCCCAAAAAAGCATAGCCAATGGGTATTTCCATATTTATAGTAATCTGCCAGATAAAGAGAAGAAAAAATACCTATAGATGTCTCTGTTGGCACACTTGTCCACCACTCTCCCATATCACCGACACATCAGGACACAGGGATGTGAGGTCATGAGTTATCAACCGGGAGGTGGATTAGCAGTCAGGCGCTGGATCAGAGGCTCCCACTGGATCAGAGCCCTGCAATGGAGCATCAGGCCATGTGATAGACCAGCAACAGATAATCTGGGCTGCTGCTTCATCCACGTAGGATTAACTGTCAGATGTGTACCAGTGGGGGTTAGATTGGGGTTTAACAGGGTCCTCCTATTGGTCACTGGTATCTAAATTGCAGTGTAGTAAAATGATCTCCGCTACAAGCCAATGGATTTACAAAGAGGAAATGAGGGAATCCATTAGTGAGGGGCTAAATCATAGAATATAAAATTCTAAAATAAAAAGTGTGCATGCCTTTTTTGGACTTTCGTGC
>NW_019174546.1:4764126-4815177 GCF_002260705.1 Seriola dumerili | reverse complement strand
AGAGGGGCTAAATCATAGCCCCTCTCTAATGGGCATAAAATATAAAATAAAAAGTGTGCATGCCTTTTTTGGACTTTCGTGCCTTCAGGACAATATTCTTATCTTGACCTTTTTTTTGAAACAAGCTGAACGAGATATCTACACCTGCCACTCCCAGAACTTTACTATGTACTGAAATGTTTCAACTTGTGTACAGGGACTGCCAAGCACATTGTGTTGATGAATACAGGAGGAAAACCTTCTTGTGTTGTTCAGTGATACAACCGTAAAGGTTTCAGTGCACCGTGTTGGTGAGGAAACTACCAGTCAACACAAATGTCTGCTTTTCCGTGTCTGCCATGTCAGTGTACATCACAGCGAACTCCCTCCAATGTTCTTATCTAATGAACCAGAAAACAGACAGAACTTTTATCTGAAGGTACACTGACGGAGGAGATCAAATGTGCTTTTTCTTAATGTAATGGGGTTATCTTGACGTTATATATTGATAATAAAGAGGACAATGTACATTGGAGTTACGGTTAAGTTAGCTAGACTTACGTTACACAGTAACGCCTGTACGGTTCGCTAACGTTAGCTAGTTTGCGAAATAGGTTAACAGTGAAATAATTTACCCACTTTAATGTTAAGTAGTAGTACACTTGAGCTAGGTAACTTAGCCAAATATTCCTGGTTGGAGAAAGGAATTTGACGTCAACTAAGTTGTTAAATCATAATATATATGAAGGCACACGTTACTATGTTAAATAATATTGTATCGTTTCGCTAGTTACGTTACCTCGCACCGTTTGCTAACATGGATAATAGCAATGCTAGGTTAAACATACTCACGGTTGCGGCGTGAAATGGGTCAACTCAATCCGACAGCTGCTGCCAAGTTCGGTGATGCTGGAAAAATTAACAAAATGCTCCCTCATCGAAAACACAAGCAACTGCCACGTCGAAGTCAGTTGTCACCACGTTGTCGGCAAAAACAAGCAAAAAAAAACATCACCAATAGCAATGTGAATGCAGTCACGCAGAGATGCACCGACAGCACTGTAGGTAAGCTCGGGCTGCAGCAGCGGTTGCTTGTGTGTTTTTGAAGTCTAGTCGTCCGCTGGCTGCAACCCAAACGTCTTTGTTATTGGAGGCAGCGTTGTTAAGCAACCAGTAAGTGAGCCTTACATTGGATGTAACGAATGCAGTGTGCGATTATGCAAATGAGAAATGCTGTCAGGTGTCATAAAGCACTGCACCTCTGTGGCAGCAAGAGGTAAGTGTCACCTCCACAGTACTACTGCAGAGCCTCACCTCACCATATTATCTTTCTGTTCTTAATACAATATACACAGATGACATTATTTGCATTATAAACATAATATTTATGGTTATTGGTAAAGTAGACCATGTTAAAATACAACACTGTCCAAAAGTTTTAGGCACTACTGTGGGATACATTTTATTTTCTTCAGTGAAAGTAAAATGTTGAGACATAATAGAATAGGATATAGAATATGATCAGAACATCGGTCAGAATCAACTTAATTGGCAAATAAAGAAAATTTGGTCATTTGGTCAGAGGTGCAAAAAATAAATAGAAACAGCAAGTAAAACCATTGAAGTAATCCATATAGTTCATATGTCAGTATAGTATACAGAAAATATGCACAGAAAATATTAACAGTAGGCCTACAACACATACAGTACAACAGATGAAAAGCAACAAATTTCAGTACATTCAGGGTAAGTTTGATTTTAAAACCAGTAAACCTTCATTTAGATTTTTGAAGTATTGTACTCTACCGCTTGTGCACTTGTGTTATTATTGTGCAGTCAGGACAAAAGTCCTCTTAAGTTTGCATTGGAGGTTTTTTCTTCTTAAGGTAAAAATCTGAGAAATCTTTCTTGAAAGTATAAAGTTATCCACCACTGCACTGAAGAGGAAATGGTTGGTAATGCATATTAATACTGACATTGTTACCTTGAGGATAGCACATTGGCTCTTTTAAGGTGACCATAAAGCAGTCTTCAACAAAAGTTTTTGTATTTTACTTTACAGCTGTTTTCAGCAAGTCCAGTAAAACTTCTGCTTGAGTAAGATGCTAACTCTACTACTCTATACTTGGCATAGGCTCATGCTACATCTCCTCACATCATCCAAAGCAGCAGCATGGACAGAGGCAGCAGGACGCTGGCTCTTCATCCGTCTGGTATCTTCCAGACTCAGGCTGGTCCCTGCACTCTGCTATGAAGGCCTGCAGCTGGGACACTGGCACCTTGTCTTGTTGATGATGCTGGAAAAGAGCCAATGTACATTGGGCAATCACGTGTAACGATAAGTAACATCTCTGTACAGCAAGATATCAGTGCTATAAACTTTTGTGCAGGTGACTCAGACTGACCTTGATGGTCTCGTAGGTGTCAGTGATGAGAGCAATGAACAAGCTGAGCACCATGTAGATGAAGAGGGAGATGAAGGAGTAGAGGTAGATTCTGCTGAAGAGCCACACCATGTAGCTCTTGTCTCTCATGTTGAGGAAGGTGGCATACATGTCGTCGCCGTTGATGAGAGAGAAGAGACACTCTGTCACCCTGTCGAGTGTTCGGAACTGGAGAAAAAAATTGGTTTTGATAATTGAGTTTTTATATTTCAGTGATAGATGTGTTACCGGAATACACCGTCAATATACTTGGGAGAATTTATTAGGCTACACTGACACTTGAAATAGATTGTTCATACTTTGTCATGGTAAGGGCCAAGCACTATCCAACCACAGAAGCAGTACCCAAGGTAGATCATGGCCGCACAACAGCAGAATCGGATCACATTCGGCAACGCCGCTCTCAGGGTTAAGATTAAGATCTAGAGGGGAATAAAAGTTTTCACTTCCTCTGGATATGTATTTGCTGTTTTTAACAGGTTGACTGAAACAAAAGCAAAAAGTAGGGTCATGGAAGTTCTTACATTGTATTTCCTGAAGAAACCAAGGTAACGAATCACACCAACCCAGACAAGCATGGTGGCTGTTCCCAGCAAGATACTACAGACATCATAGTTTGTTAGGAACTGCAAAAAAAAAAAGAAAGGATGATGGAATAAACACAATATCAAGTAGGTACCAGGTAATTTTCATATATCAAACTATAAAATATAATGAAAAAATAACTTTTTCAAACATTATAAATTATGAGTGCTGAGTTCAGACCATTTAGCTTTTCAGGTTTCCCTTTATCTTCAGGTCAACATTCCTACAGTGAATAATATGTGAAAATATAGCCAGTTAGGCTCAATGAAAAGCAAACCTTTGTTTGAATTCCAATTTTAAGCCCTGACCCAGCGATGGTCAATGTGTCGCTGACGATGATGAGGATATACCAGCCATTCACAAACTCCATGCGGTCTGACCAAGTGACAATTTTATTGTAGTATGCATGGAAGAATATGTTGAACTCCTGCATTAGAGGAATAAACATATTGTAAAACATATCAATTAAACCAATACACTCAAACCAAGGATTCATTCTTGTAGACTTATACACTCATGAGCCATTTGAACTTTGTATCTGATCAGGAGGTGCTGGCCTTTTCAGGGCTGTAGTCAGTATTTCATACTGTGGTATATGAATCTCTCAAAAGTTTGACCACACAACAAAAAAGTCTCTCAAATAGATTAAATATACATTTTTTAACTGTTCATTCACATTTTCTGTGAATTTTCTCAATATGAAGCTCTAAATGCTGTTTTAAGGCCTTCTCCAGGACTACCGTGTTGGTAGGAAAATACAATCATCCTTATTTATTTCTCATTGGCTTGAAAGTAGACATATTTAGACAGACCAAAATCTAAAATACTGGACTTAGTTTATTCAAATACCCACTATATAAAGGGTTTTAATTATGGAATGTAAACATCCTCTCAAATTCCCAAAGTACAGACGATATGACCTCAGTGTAGTCTAATACAGCAACAACCCTGCATCTGATGCTGGTTTACATCGTATATTTTATGCTGAGTTATTAATGAAATCAGTCATTTATATAGAATGAATGACCTAGTGGCTTAATTTTCCTCAAATAGAAACTTACAAACTGGAGTTGGATGCCATTGATGACAGATCGAGTACAGAGGACGAGAGAGGTGAAACATGCGAGGATGACCACAGAGTCAAACCACAAGAGGAGATAATCATTCTTCCCAGCTACAAATGAGAACCACAGATTCTAGTTCAGTTGTAGCATTAACATCTTTGTTGTTGTGCAAATCACATGCTGAGTTGGGTCATACAGGTGTCAAGGTTACAGAATAATGTCACCGTGCCCCCTGCTGGCTTTTTGAGGCAATGGCAGATATGATTATTTGGTATGTTGGTGTGGGTGCACTTTACAGCATGAGTTCGTGTAATAACTTACAGGCGCCTTCCACGTTCCAGTCCCTGCATTCGTAAATTCTAACATCATTTTTAACATCAACTTTTATCTTTCCACTGTGTGCATGGTTGTCAAACATGATCTGTGTAAAAACAAAGGAGAGAAATTTGTTAGAGACACAGCACATGCTATTTCTGAGCAATGGGGAATAACAGTGACTTTATGAATTAACTGTATCCTAAAATCTCAAATTGGGGTGTGGCAGTTTCCAACACTGTCACCAACCATTATATGGAAGTCATAACAGTCTGGTAGCTCATGGTGCCGCACCGTCTGCAGATTGATGGTTTTCAGTGTTAGGTAGATGTTCACTGATAGCAGCCTAAACACACAAACATATATTAGCAGCAGGAAGCACGTTTACCACATGGCATGAAACCAGTATTTTCAGTTTAGTCACCTTTTGAAATCTAAAGAGAAGTTGAAGTGAGTGGCCAAACTGCGGTTGCCAAACAACTGCACAGGGTATATGGAAATACAATCTGTGAGAAGGAAACACAGGCAAAGTAGTCAGATTTCATTTGACAGTTCAGCATTAGCATTCTTTCCTCCGATTGCGCTGTGCTGTCGTTAACAATACAATCTTCCTCTTTTCATAAGTCACAAGTAAATCCACATTGTGATTATGTTCCACTTGCCATGAATCAGCTTCCATAAATACATCTTGCATTAAAAATAAAACATGAAACATTATGTTATCCATAACGCATGATAGCTACTGGACTTAAATACATAATTTCCACAGCTAGTTGTGACTCTCTTTGATGTTTAAATGAATATTTTTTGTGTTTATGTAGCAGTTCTGTGCTTTAGTACCTTTATCAATATGTGGATCAATGTCAAAGGTTCCGTTCCCAGGATCAATGCTGCTGTTTCTGTAAAACTCTTGACAGACAGACAAAGGAGTGTACTCGCCATCAGCCCTCTCATATGCAAGATTACCTACAGTCAGGTTCTGGAGATCGATGTACTGAAAAGCAATATGGGAAGAAACGTGAAGCACATTTTTTCATGGAATAAAATTACAATTTTGTCATGATATGCCCATGTGATACAATGTTAAATTCTTGTCAATAATCTGCATTTTCAGTACCCTGTTGATAATGTAGTCGATGTGATCATACACATCCGCTTTCGTGTAAAGTGCATAGCTTCCCAGCCGGTGATCTTTGTATCCTTTGAGAAAAAGATGTCTGAAAGTCATCAGATTTTCATCTTTGAAGGTGACCATCATTTCGTTGCTCAGGCCAAAAGACACTAACTAATTAGAAAGGGGGAAAATAATGTGCATATGAGACAAATATAAATCTACCATCTGTAACGCATTCATACTCACTGAAAAATAAGTTGTAATCAAAGGATTTTATACGCTACCTGGATTGTGATGATGGCAATTTTTACTATCTGTAACATCAGTTTCCAAGGTTTGCGACCCCTGGCTCTGTATTTCTCACAGGGGTTCATGAAGAAGTACTTGAGCCTTCGTCTGAAATCCTCCACCACCTTCGACTCCAGAGTGTGAGTGCTCCATCTGTAGTGGCAGTTTTGCCTCCTCTCCTCAGACCTCAACAGAGGTTGGGAGTCCTCCATTATACTGAAGTGCAGAATATAATGTTAACATGGTGTGTGACAGACAGTTTTGGTCGTGTTTGTCTGCATATTTTTTGTTAAAGGTTCCACACACATCAGAAATGTGTTGGAGATAGGGTAAAGGGTTAGCCATTCCAGTCATTGCGATGTGTATCAAACTGGTTCTCCTGCATGAGCTCACTGCTGTCATTCTCTCCGCTGTCTTTACAGTGTTATTCTGGAGTGCAAGCTAATGGCATTAAAAAATAAGCTACAACGCTCTAGGAAACCACAAAGGTATGCTTTTCACTGTCATTTAGCTCAGCCACAGCTTATTGTAGCAGACCCTACCAGCAACAGCGAGCAGAAACAAGACGGCAAATGAACAGACTTCAACCACACATGTAGCAAATTACTTACACTAGTAGCAAACATAAGTGAATAAAAATTAATGGTTCTTATATTGTGTACAAAGAGTAAAGGCTCCACACTTAAAGTAAAAGTTAAGATATAATAATAATAATAATAAAAATAATTACCTGCTATCACCTGCAGTGAGCCACAGAGGAACTAGTCTAACACACGCCTCACTACTGTCTGTGAAGACGGTGCAGTCACCGCACCAGCCTTCACCAGGATGACTGTCATTCCTCTGCGTCACTTAACGCTTTTCCAGTTTCTCCAAAACAAAAACAGAACTCCCAGTTACAGCATCTCTGCACACCCCAAAGCTGATAACATACTGTATGTGGGCTTCTGCAGTCTGTCAATAAATTCATTTTGAATTTCACTTCATTAATTAATGTTGTATTGCAAGAGCTATCAAGACTCTCAGATGCTATTTTGCAGATTTTACTAGAAAGCAAATGAGTCAAATAAAATTACATTACTTGTTCTCTAAACCACCAGACAGCCACCAACAAAGAAAAAAAAATACACAAGCTGAATTCATATAGAAAATCTTTAGTATGCAATAGATTGTACAAGAGTAATAAACCAAGTAAAAAGCAAGACATTGTTTGTATTTCACAATATTTTTTGTGATTCAAGACTTCTGTAGTGATAACAATGTAAAGCAACCTCTTCTTGACTTAATGCAGCATAGAAAGAAGCGGAAAGCACCATTTGAAGCTACAGGGGTCTGGTCAAAGGCAGCGTCTTTAAAGATCAGATTTTATGCACATTTATACTCAAGTAGCCATTCCAGTGTATATAACATAGTTTTTCATTACACCTACACTACAGCTGCCATGTCTTTTTTTTTAATCAGGAAGTCACACCTTTGATAAGAGGAGGAGAAAAGGTTAAAGAGGATGAGTCACATTTTCTTAGCTCATGACATACTGGGCTAGGAACTGAACCTCAGCACATTTTGGATACTGTACTGAAAGTGTCAAAAGAATAACTATCAAATACTGAAAGCTTGCATCAAATGCATGCACAGACTCATACTCTACTTGTTTTTATTAATGATTTTGCCACTTTAAACTGCCTTTCATTTAGACAGTTCTAGCACATTTACGTATGTTTAAACATTCGACATTTGACTTGACTAATAAAAACATGTAGGCCTAAACAGTACATATTCTCAAAACTAAGGTATTAATTTGGCCTCATATGAAAACTAAGGTAACAAATTAGCACAGGTATCAAAAACCTTTAAACATTAAACCAGCCCCGGGGATATAATGTCTCTATTTTCTCTCCAAAAAGCTGATTGGCATAGTGCTCACATGCAGTATATCGTGTATAGTATACAGTATATGTGCAGAAATTTCAAAATGCCTGATCAAAGGCAAGAGTAACACCAAAACGACATAGTGAGAGTGTTTGTATATGAGCTGAGTTGTTGAGTAGTTGAGGTCTGTGTTTTAACAGCATGAGAACTATCCTATTGAGATGTGAAGTTAAAAGATGTTCCTTGGTGACGCCGGGGTGAGTGAGCGCGACCGGAGGGGCTGGAAGTTTGGGTCCCCTCCGGTGCTGGTGCACCCTGGCGTTGTGGCATCTATGTTTGAGGGTGATTCGACCATCACCTCATCCGGCAGCGGAGGAGCTCCTGGGTCTCCGGGCCTCGGGAGGCTGGAGGAGGTTGTGGAGGAAACTACGGCGATGCTAGCACCAGACACAGAGGGCAAGTCTCCACCTTGCTGTAACGATGGCAGATTGAGTGAGGCCGCTATGTCTGAAGTAGACGGGCTTCGTTCGCCATCTGGGTGGAAGAGCAAGGTGGAGTTGTTTGAAAACGTTGTGGGGAGGTCACTGGTTGTGGTTGGAGTGCTGAGGTTGCTGTCAGATGAGGAACTCGAAGCCCCTACTGTGGAGTCACAGGTGAAAGGAGGAAAAGCAGGACAGAAGTTTAAATTAAAGCATCAAGAAAATAGAATATACTTAAAATTAACAACAGATTTCATTATGATTTGGCTTATTAACCTCTGAGAGACTCGATCTTCTCATTTTTGGCCTTTTGTACTTCGTCTGTGATCTTGGTGATGATAAAGTTTTGTGAGCGCATCTCCCTGATGGAGTCAATTAAGGCGTCCAGGCCCCGGGGGTTTTCGGCCAGGATATCCAACAGCATGGCTGTCCTCTTGGTCTGTGTGGTCCTGCAGCTGACTTCCTCCGCATCGTCTCGCGTCAGGATCCTGCGAGAGCGCAGGTAGTCGAGGTGGCGCTCGGCTCTGATCTTGTCACAGAGGTAGTGCCGCAGTCTGGTCAGCACCTGGAAATTCACAGCAGCCAAAGTGAGGGAGAACAAAGTGAGCTTTCAAGGCCCTCAACAGAAAGGGTTATTCTTTACATATGGACAGGGAACCAACCAAAGAGCAGGTGAGTCAATTGCATAACCTTGTCTGGTTCATCTTTCCATGTCACATAGTTGGCTATGATAGTTTCAGCCTCTGCTAATGATTTTTGATAATGCAGACTGACCAAACCCTGTCTGTAAGGTTACAAAAAAATGCACTCAACCTCCAGTTTATGTAGTCAAATCTTACAGAGGAATGGGTGTTGATGTGGGCACAGAGGGTGTGGCGGTTTATTTCCTCCTTTTAACAGGCCTTTTAACGCCAAAGGTACACATTAAGTGTCATAAGTGCAATTTCCACATACATTACCATTTTAAAATGTATTTAATTGGAGGCCATGTGTGGCTGAAGTGTCATACTCACGTCTTTTTTAATCTCTGCCATTTCATCTTCAGTGAGCTGAGGAACATCCATCACCTTTCACCCGCAAAGTGAAAATCCAGGTATTCCGGGCGACGAATGACGACTGAAATAAGTTAATAAGCTACTAACAATTAAATAAACTACGTCAATAAGTTACTGTAAGCGTTAACTGATTTGGCGCTTCATTATCTGTCGTTAAAAAGTGGAGAATCTACTGTCCATTCAAGTTTTGTGTTTCATGAACCGAAATCCCCGGACTTCCTGATTGTGTAGAGGTTTTACGTCGACAAGAGAAGAGAAGTAACAGAGAGCAGAGTCCCGGTTTCGCACTCACAGCTAACTTATGAAGGTATCAGCAAATAAAAAGTCAGAATTACTACATTCATGATACTTCCATAGCGATATTAGAAAAGGCTGCTGTTGCCCAACTTCCGTGAATCGTGTTGACCGATTTCAAGTGCTGAACAATGTTTCTGATACAGGTGAAGTGCTATTCCGATAAGCCCCACTGGATGACGCTGCTGGACCTCCTCTCTCTCCACACACACACACACACACACACACATAATACATAATACAGTCATAATACATTTAGAGATATGTTTTCCAGTTTGGTGGAAATTAACTAAGTACATTTACTACAGCACTGTACTATAGTTGGGTAGGCTATTTCTAATTTATGCTCCATTACATTTCAGAGGGAAATATTGTACTTTTCACTCCACCACATTTATCTGGCAACTGTGGTTATTTTTCAAATTAGGAATGTGCATTGTAAGGTTATAAAATAGCCTACCATACAAAATGCCATAGAAAAGTCTTTGTAGGGCTCCCTCATCATGTTTCAGATGTCTGTGAGTTGTTGTTCCACTAGAGAGACATCCCCTAAACTTCTCAGATGGTTTCATTTAAATCACAGTTTGAGGAGATAAGATAAGATAAGATAAGAGAAAAAAGAACACACATTTGTGTAGCAGAACTTCTTTATGGTACATTTTTGCTCTCCTACCCCATTGATCATCTCACAATTCTCCAGGTTTATCTTGTGACCTCTGACCTCTAGGTTGGGAACTAAACGACCTAACTGTAGGCTTATATAAAGTAGGTAGAACTAGCTGCTCCTGAATCAGCTACAACTGTGTGCTTTTTATTCATTGATTCAATATTATTAATCTAATGATGTAATATATGATAATTTATCAGTCACTGGGACCAAGCACTTGTACTTTTGATACTTATAGTATAGTATTAAATACTTTTACTTAAGTACTTTTGAATGGTACTTTTCCATAGTAAAAAAAATACAAAAAAGACAGGTCTTAAAACTAAAGCAAAGCCCTGTTTTCAATGGCAAAAGTACCAGTGAACTGAAGAATTACATACTCACCAAACCAGGATGTGACAGGACGTGACAGGATGTAACAGGATGTAACAATCCACAACATGGTTAAAATTATACAAAATTAAAATAAATTAAAATTACATGTGCAATGTAAATGTGGTTTTATAGACTTATCAGTTATGACACATTATTGATTTGTGTTGTACACGATCATGTTCTTTGATCTGAATGAAACTGAAAGGCCATGGCATTAGATGGCCTTAAATGTATGACAGACAGCAGCAGTTATAAAGTTAGCAATAACGGTAAACTGTTACTGGGGTTTGGCAGGGAAAGTGTGAATCAGAGCACAGTGAACATTGAGTCTTCCTAAGTGCATCCTGAACTGAAGTGCATGCAAAGAACTAAATAACACTCCAGTAAACTTGAAATAAACTGCAAAATGGCAAAACATATTCATTCAAGATCCACTCACTTCCCTCTAATCATGATACGCCAAGGACTGTTTGAGGACGGGTGCTCCCTGAGGAGATTGTTGTCAGGCTTGTTTTGTCATGTTCTGCAGTGTAATATGTACTGTGTAACTGGAAAACACCATCCCCAAACAGAAAGATATGCTAACTTTAAATCAGACACAAGGCCATCTGTTGCTCCCTTGAAGGTTTTTCTGTATAATGATAATGCTTTGAAAGAGAGGGGAAATACAGGCTCCAGTATCTGCGTAGCTGCCGTCTCATCCCAGCAATTTCTGGGAGGAGAATTGCAACCGAAATATGCCCTTTAAATGTCAACCTGTGTTAAAAGGTCAAACTGTACGTCAATCAGGCTCTTTGGAACAAAAAAAAATATTTGTGTAATGGCTACAAAGCACCTACAGAAACTGAAAATATATGTCCACAGAAAAGATTCATGGTGATTCATATTATTGATGTCAAACAGCAGAGAGCAGTAGCCTGGAAATAATTCTGAATCAGCTGTGAGATACTCACACGAACCCAATGTACTGACTTGTGAGTGGCCTCTGCAGGGAACAAAAGTCAAAGAAAGGGAGTCATTTATAGAAATGATGTAATGAACTGGATTTGCAGTCATATCTAGACAGCCCCTACAGACATCCTTGTCTGTGGTATGACCTGCTCTCACATAACAGCCAGAACAAGCTTGTCTCAGACCCACTGTGGTTTTACTGTGGAGTACCACTGGGGAGGTTTGTCTGCCTTTCCGTTCTCTGTGGCCAATCTTTATGAGACACAGAATTTGAATCCCACATTTTGTCTAAGTTTCTCTCTTTTTCCATTTTTTTTTTTACACGTCTTCTTTTCTCTGAGCTATGTGCCCATCCACCACTCAATTTGATTGGCCTCCATGTTCCATTAAATGTAATCTTCAGGGCCAAGGGACATGTAATTAACTAAAACTCTTAATTTTAGTAGGATGCTGCACAGTTTCAAGTAGGCTATAAGTGGATAATAAATACAAGAGCCTTGTCTCCCTGATAGAATAATCTCCAGGATGGGTAATTATATGTTTCGTAACATCTCTTGTAAAAATATATAAATCCAACTTTATATTTGCAATGGATGACCACATGAACTCAGCAGCAAGATGAAAGAAAATGCTTCAAATATGGTCTTTTCATTCTAAAATGTTTATGGCTGGCAGACTTTTAATAGATTTATATTTACTTTCTTCCCAGGTGGTAGATGCAGAGTGCAGGGACTTGTACCAATCATGTCTGAGTGTGAAGTATGGAGTTAGAACATTTAGCTTTACTCAGCATTGAGTTAGCCCCTTAGCAGGGGCAAACAGTTAGCCTGACTTTGTCCAAAGTTCAAAAATACTCCTGCCAACATCTCTAAAACTCAAGTTATATCTTTGTTTAATCTGTACATAAATGTTAAAACAATTATTGTTGTTCTATGGGGAGTTAGTCTACATGATGTAACTATGTCTTGGCAAAACAGCAACCAGGCACAATTACTTCCTTCAAGCCTGGTCACGCCAGCATCATTTCAGTTCAGATTCACTCGTGGGGTGAAATTAATCCACCAGTTTAACTTTGATGAACTTTGACACAAGCCAATTTAGCTGAAGTTAGCAAACATACCAGCGTCAGAGCTTTTGTTCCCTTCAATAGCATTTTATTGTATAAAATGATGGACCATTAATCTTGAGAACAAAATGCCAAGGGGAAGTAAACAGCCAGTACAGGGAGCTCTTGTGACTGACAAACTAGCATGTTCCCTGCTGGCTTGCAATTTAGGGGTTAGCCTGCCAGCAAGTAGTTTACCAATTAGCAAACCTTCATCGCCAGGCCTTTAGAACCACATGTTCTGTGAAGATGTGGGTGAGTTTTGCTGTGCCGCTGTTACCAGGCCAATCTTGTTGTCCCTTTTCCTTGACCAGAGAGCAATGCTAGCTGTTTTTCCATGCCTCCAGTTTTTATGCTAAGGTTAGCAAACAGCTTCCTGACTTTTGGTTCATGTCATGTCAGAATTATTGTATTATCATATTATCACGTCAACATCCAAGTCCAAGTTTGCCTGAAAGGTCAGATATATCCAACACTGGCATTTAATAATTCAAAAGTGACTGAAAGCCAAACAAATGTGGATGTCAAATTAGACCATTGCTCAGTGTAGACTAATTGAAACCAAATTTCATGGATATGTTTTTTTCTATTGATCTTCTCATTTGACTCTCACTAAGAAAGTGATTAAGTTCTAAAATATTAAACCTTTAGTAGTATACGGGGAGATTTTTTAGTTTAAAACCCTGATTTGGCAAACTTCTACCTTGCTTCAGGAAATCATTTAAAAGTTTAACTCATCTTAATATTAGAATGAACATAGTTTAAGATACATTTACATGCTGCTCAGTGGGAGTGGGACACTTATGTTTTCAGGAACAGAAAAGTTGAGCTTCAAAAAGGTCAGTAAAACATGCAACTGAAGTCCTTTCCAAGCCCTCCAGCTGCCTGTTATATATCCGATGTTCCTCTTACCTAACATGGTTCTGCAAATTCTTCATATTACAGCTTTGGAGGGAGAAGTTTCCACTCCGAACCACAACAGTCAGCGATTTCCAGGCATCAGTGAATGCACGGAGCTCACGCTTGTTCGCGCTTCATCTGCCTGAGTTGGCACGGACTCAAACTGGCTCTTGTAACCTCAGTTAGATAAGAAGGAGGATGTGCCAGTCTTCACTGCTCAGCCTCTCGTTCTCACAGGTTATAATGAAAGGAAAGGCATTTTTGTCCTTGATAATTTTCATAGTTCTTTGATTTGGATAAAAGAGGATGCTTTTTATCCTGGCAGCTATTTCAAAGAAACCAGCAATGTTCATCCTAAGAGGAATGTTGCTGCAGGCATTGCTCAAGTTTTCTTTTTTCTGTCTTGTTTTTTTGGTGTGTTTCTCATTCTGGACACTCTCATTCAGGCCGAACAAAGGATTCCTGAGGTTCAAACATTCCAAGAGGCTCTCCTCTCCTTTTTGAAATATTGAAGTCAAACAAACTCTAATCCATCCCCACCTAATAGGTGACTGAGGTGAATTTCATCTGTGACTTTTAATGCTAGCAAGGTTAGAAAATACAAACACTGATCACAGACAACGGGCAACAGTCTAAACACGGCTTCGTCTGAGATAGAAATTCAGTTGGTCATAGAAATATGTAGCTTCTCTCCAATATTTATGTCAGAACTTGTGGCGCCCCGATGTTGAATCCCTTATGGGGCTGCTCTCACATGCATAGGGCTGACAATGAAAGTTTTCAGGTATCAGGTATAAATGTGCTTTTTTTGCCCTGGAGTATCACATGCCACCAGCAGTCTTTCTTTCATTCTTTTTAGTTCATTTAACCAGGCTAAATATATAATAAAAATATATTTTACAGGAGAATGAAGCAAAAAAAAAACAAAAAAAAAAACATTGTTACGACAATCAATACAATTAAAATAACACAAACAGAAGACATTCACACAACACAAGAAACAGAAATAATATCCAGGTAAGTTGCATATAAAGGTATGAGTTTTAAAATAGTCCAAATGAATTATAAGCAATATTGAATTAATATTTACCAAAACAGGAACTAAATAATACACAATATCCTGCAGCAAATAATTTAAGGCATTGCTTAGATAATATATTATTCAAGTTTCCAATACAAAACATGCAATTAAGACATGACCCACTTTTGCATATATACTATTTGTTACAGAAAAAAGTTCATTTCAGAAACCTGTGTGCTTCATGGTAAGAAGAGTTAGTTCTGGTTCATCTTCATGGTGATAAACAGAAAATGACATGGTTAAATTGGAGCGAAAGCCCTGGCAGAATGGAAGTTAGACAGGGTGGTTCTTGGCTCACTGAGTGAGAGGGGGGGGGGGGGGGGGTGGGGGGGACTTCTTTTGGGCTTATGGGAGGACGCATGGAGAAGCATTCCTATCATAGTTTCAGGACACCTCTTCAGCGAGTATAAAAGGAGATGGGGACTCCAAAAGAGGGAGAGCAAGCACTCGTCAACTCAAAGAGACAGAAGACTATTCACTCAGGAAAGAGCGCTTCTACTTCTGAGGATGTGGAAAGTTGTTGTCATTGTGATCCTCTGCGTTACACTGGTGAGGAAATAATTGCTCTTCATTCATAAGTTGCTTGCTTAGCTGTTATAAGATGATTACTATTGGAAGCAAACTTTTGATCAGATGTTGTGTCTTTCCTCAGGTGTCAGCCTCATGCCCGATGGACTGCCAGTGTCCCTCTGAATCCCCCATATGTGCAGCAGGAGTCAGTCTCATGCTGGACAGCTGTGGATGCTGTAAAGTTTGTGCTCGGCAGCTCTTTGAAGACTGCAGCAGGACACAACCATGTGACCACACAAAGGGACTGGAGTGCAACTTTGGAGGTGGATTTGGTTCTGCTAAGGGCATCTGTCGAGGTGAGGTGACTTCTCTTCTTATCTCAGTTTCTCATTCATTTACTCACTTTGATTTTGAACCTCACTACTTTCCCTCTTTCTATAAATCAGCTAAATCAGATGGAAGAACTTGTGAGTACAACAACAAGATTTACCAGAACGGGGAAATTTTCCATCCAAACTGCAAACACCAGTGCACTTGCATGGACGGTGCTGTTGGATGTGTCTCTCTGTGCCCACATGAGTTGTCACTGCCCAAACTGGGTTGTGCCAAACCCAGGAAGGTCAAGGTCCCGGGACGGTGCTGTGAACAACTCATCTGCCCCGAGGAAGCAAAGCCAGAGAGTTCTGCGGAGAAGAAACACAGAAAAAAGGACAGCAAAGACAGAGCATCTGAAGACGACCTCACAAGCAAGAATGAGTTGGCTCCTGAGTGGAGAGGAGGATCCGAGTCTTTAGCTGGTGAGCACTTTTACTCAGTGTCCTCTCTGCTGTCTAGGAAGGAAACATAAGGAAATATATGTGAAATTTCACATGTAGCTACATGTGCATGACATGTCTTGATTTCTCTTACATTGTCATCAAATGGTCAGTTGTGTCAGCTAACATTTTCAACCTTCCTTTCTCTGATCAGCTTTCAGGAGTCACCCAATTGGCCACATGGTTGCCAGAGGAGTCGAGTGTGTGTCTCAGACCACAGCTTGGTCACCCTGCTCCAAATCCTGTGGCACTGGAGTGTCCTCGAGGGTGACCAACAGCAATACCCTGTGCAAACTGGTTAAAGAGACTCGGGTCTGTGAAGTCCGCCCATGCAACCAAATGGCCTTCGTCGGATTGAAGGTATAATCCAAACCTTTTATAACCAGATTTTCAGCTAATTTCATAAAGATACAGTCTGATTATTTCATTACGTTGGTCTGTACAGTTAGCATCCTTTGTGGAACTCTCTAGTTACATTTAACATATGCTTTTTATGTTTTTTTTTCTTTAACAGAAAGGCCACAAATGTAACCACATAGAAAAAGCCAGCCGTCCAGTTAAACTGTCCTACGCAGGCTGCCGTAGCCTTCAAAAGTTCCGACCCACATACTGTGGGTCTTGCACAGATGGGCGATGCTGCAGGCCTCATCGGACCCAGACGATACCTGTGCGCTTCAGATGCAAAAATGGGGACACCTTCAGCAGGATGGTGATGATGATCGAGTCTTGCAAGTGTAACTTCAACTGCTCCGGCAGCAACGAAAACACCCCTGCCCTCTACAGACTTTTTAATGGTATACACAAAGTGAAAATGTAAACTTCTCACTTTAAGTGGAAAGAAGATCCAGACAGACAGATAAAAAAAAAATTGCACTGTGAGGTTTCAGACACCTACTAGGATGAATTTAGTGAACTGTATTGTTCATGATTTTGCTTCATAACACTGGAGCCTTTTGGTTTGCTTCTTTGAGAAGCTTTTTTTTTTTTCTTTTTTTTTTTTACATTGACAAAAATCTTATTTTTCTAGTTAAACCAACATTTTATTGTTCTCCACTTTAATTTTTATTGACATACCTATTTAAGCCTCTCTTGACAAGACATACCACATGTAAGCATGGAAATGATGTGAAAACTATGGCAGCTACTAACTAAGTCCTTACACAATATGTCGCCATGTTTCTGTTGATTTACTGTACTTATTCGTTTTATTTATAAGACAATAATTTTCCTACTTCGCTTAATGTATTCTTATTGTAGCTTCTTATTAATGTATTCTAATCATTGAATATTGTACCATAATACTGGTTTGACATCCTGTTCTTTACACTGTCTTGTATGTAAGTTTGCTGTTAAATTGTCAGTTTTGTGATTCGCCTTTTCACAAATAAACATTAGAAAACCCATTAGAGTCGACCAATTATTTTCTTTTAGGGTGAAGAGTGAAAATATAGTTTGCCAGTTGGAATAATCAGAAAAACTAAGAAAAACTAGCAAATTCTCAAGGGGTCTGTTATAACAATTTTCAATAGGAAATGAGCTATACTGTTTCAGCTGCATATGGCTGACCCACTTCTGAGACGACCTACATGTCACTGAATAGTTCAGGAAATGACTAGTGTAAACCTCAGAGTGGTTTTCCTGCTGTCGGACAGATGCTATATGCAAACCACAGAAGTTTGTTTTGTGAAGAAAGTTCTAGGGTAGCAGGGAATTATGTAAACTTTCCACACAGATTTATTATATGCAAAATGGGGGATGATCCCACATGAACAGTCAGATTTGGATGGATTTCCCTTCACATGTCATCTTTCAAAAGTCAACAAAACTGCAAATTGATCCAAGTTGGTGTTAGTCAACTGTATGTGACCTTCATAAAATAATTTTAATACAAACAGTGAAGCCTCTGTTTTTGACTATTTGCTCAGCAGAATAGAATTTGTAAAAAAACAAAACAAAACAAAAAGACAAATAGGTCACCCAACTCATTTGAGCCTGATGAGCTCATAAGCCCAGGGTGTGTCCATCATGCCGCTGCGTTGTGATACCAACCAAATTGCCAGAAGTCAGATGTAAGGTTATTTTCCAGCAAACAGCAGAGAGAAGCAAATTCCCAAAGTATGATCAACAGAATTACGTAAACGGGCAAGACCAAGAGACTGAGAACAAGAGCAAAGGAAAAACAGGGGTACTGACGCACGCACAGATGAAATGATTCCATCCCCTGACGGAGAACACAATAGAGCTTTGTCTTTGAGAACTTGAGAGGAGCACTGCTCACCCGGGGGAATACGTCCGTTGCAGAGACACACCACAGCCTCGCAGTGGTTCTGGAAGATTGTAGTTTATTACCATAGATACAGTATAGGACCACAAATCAAGCAGCAACAGGAGAACAAGAACATCCAAGTGCAGTACAAGACAAACTTAGTTCAGTATTTAGGTAAATCATGCTGCAGCAGATACCACTACCTTTCTGTGCCCCTAAGCCGTGCTAACATTAAAAACTTCCATTACAAAAGCATGAGAGCAAAACCAGCATCAGTGGTTTGGAAATATCCCAGTGTTGCATGTGTCTCAGCAATTATGGTTACAACCCTAAAGGCATAAGCTTCACAACTGACAGCTAAACAATTGATTTTAAGCATAATTCATCTCAGTCCAGCTGAGAATCAGAACATGAACATGTTCAATACACATCACACCTTCCCATGACTGCTAAAAATACAAAAACATACACAAGCTGTTTTTCAGCATCAGACAGTGAAATTTCCCATCAGATGCATCAGCAAAAGAATTATGATGAGTTTAATGGGAGTAAAGCTGGAGCATATTCATGTTAAAATGGAGCACCATGTTAAACGTGGTTTATTCTACCACAGGTATACTTGGCCAGGACATATGCACCAACGTACTGTTTTGTTTTAAAGCAATAATTGTATTGGTTAACAATTGTTGTCATAATCAGGTGTATGGCTTCAAAATATGGCAAAAAAAAAAAAAAACCTCTTCGATCTGGAGCCAGTTGCACAAAGGTAGACCTTGTCTTGCACTTGCAATAAACACTGAACTTCGTATGTTTCACAGAATCCATTTAGTAGTGACTGAGCTAAAAGACTGACAACCAACTGCACAACAGACTGTGAGTAATAAACTCCACTTGACAGAGGAGAAAAGATGGCTAACAAAACACTTCCACCTAGTGGCACATGAATTTTCCCCAGTGGGAAACCCCCTTTAATTTATATTTTTATTTTCACTATATAAAGTAGTCTATGAAATATCAGAAAATTGTAGAAAATGTCCATTAAAGTTGCTGTACATTGCTTCTCTTAAACCACCAACAGTGCAAATTCTCCAGTATCCAGATTAAAGCCATAAAACAACAGAGAAAAGCTGTAAATCTCTACATTTGTAAAGCTGGAAACACTGAATGATATAAATTACAATTAATCAATATTCAAAATTGTGAATTTAATTTCCTGTCAACACGGATGTGCAGATTTTTTAAGGCTCTTACAACAGATGAATGATTTGCCACATTGTTTAAGGTGTTGAATAACAACTCATCAAACATATTTCTCTGTTTCACTGTTTTTAGTGACTTTAAATAAGTCACTGAGTAATATTTTTGCAACACACTGTCTTCAGACAAGTGTAAAGCTGAGGCGAGTCTTTAAATATATTTATGCAACTGGCTCTTTGTCGTAGGGGAGTAAGACACAGTAGCACCGAGAGTTCACAGTCCATAATTTGCATACGCATGTTAAAATGTTATGTAACGTTTCTTATGACATGAGATAAAAACAGGTATTGAAACTTCTCACAACAGCAGCAGGTTTCCCTGACATCTGGGGGGGGGGGGGTCATAGATTGTTAGCTAACTGAAGAAGTAGATATATAAAGATAGCCCAGGGCTAGAAAAAAATAAGCTTTTACTTCCTCTAAAATTGATAGACTCTTGCTTTTATTTACTTTTTTTAAATAGGCCTTATAAATATTACAGTGTACAAAAACCAAATAAATAAATAAATACAAAATTTAAAACAAACAGATGAATCCCTGATCATTTTAGAAAATATGAAGATCCAAAAGTCGAAGTTTGCAGTCCCTCATCAAACATTGTCTTATAGGAGTTTTTGAGGAAATCAACATAGTTCTGAATGCTTTGTTTGTGGCTCTCTGATTGGTCCAGGCTCAGCTGCAGGTCCTTCAGACGCACCTCAAACTGTCTCTCTGCCTACAGATTCAGATAGAGACAGTGGTTTCCCTGAGACATTACTCAACAACAGTAGTCCGAGCATGCCTACTCCATGACACTCGATTGCTTTATGTGTTATAGAAAACCACGATACTCACAGTCAGCTTACTCTGGCGAAGAAGCCTCAGCTCATTATCCCTTCTGCTCTTCTCTGCTTCCAGCTCCAGGATTTTGGTACTAAGGGCCTCTTCTCTGGAATGAGCCTGGTCTGTTACCTTGTTGACCTGGACATGTGGAAAAACTTTTAACTATCAGACAAAGTGAAACACATCACTTCCTGTGTACCAGATCTTTTTTTCTGGAAACACCTACAGTATCAAAGACTGGGAAGCCCCAAAAAAGGTTTCAGGACCTGGATGTAGGCTTGATTGTGCCGTATCAGATCGATCAGTGACAGAGCGGCAGAGCAGATGTGTCTCTCTATGGATATGTCATAAGTTGTTTCTTTAAAGTCTGAAACTGTTTGGTAACATGTTGAAAAATGCTAAAACTGGAACATTTGCATTGTTGTAACCACTCTTCTAAATCTGCTACAAAAAAAACAAACAAAAAAAAAACATTGATTTGATTGTTGCGCTGTACCTGTCCTGGTTGACAATGCTAAAAAAAGTAATATATATGCATTCAAGGCACATGGTCAACTAATGGCATTTTGTTGCAATATAACAGACAGAAGCATACCAACAAATAAGAAAAAGAAAACACTTGGTGATTGATGGTGACTGACATCAGTTTTCACTCAGACGTCACTAGACTGTCCCTGAGCTGTACCTGTTGTTTGACGTCTGATAAAGCAGCCTCCAGCTGCCGGCTGAGGGCCTGGCACTCTGTCGAGCGCTGATCCAGCTGCCGGTTACTGTAGCTCAACGCTTCCTCCTGAGCTGCGAGCCTCCGTACGAGCTCCAGGTTCTCCTGCTGCAGCTTGTCCATTTGCCTACAAACACACAATGGAATGCACACATTCAGGAAGGTAAACAATCTCTATGTTTGAATCAACACAAACATTTGACATCAGGAAAACAGACATGAGTGGATGTCTTACTTTTGAAGAGAATTCAATTTCTCTTGTAGTTGTAAATTGGCCTCATGGATGGATTCCTTCATCTCCATAGATGAGCTCAGCAATTTTGTCTGACTCTCCATCTGTATAAGCAAAATGCAAAACTCAAGACTTGCTATTTTGATATCACTTGCACTGGTTACAAGTGAATGGGGTTTCAAGATGAGGGTTTCACGTCACATGCAACTGGGTACAACAACTTGCAAAATGGACCGTTTTCAAAACACCAATTCAACATCGCGGATGTAGGTGATTGAAAAGGACTCACACGGCACAAGACACTCACAGACTGGTACATGAATACAGATGGTTACAAATCTAAATGTTTCCACTGCAATCTGAGATTTTTTTTTTTTTTTTTTTTTTTTTTAAATCACAAACATCAAAACTCACAGCAGGGACCAGAAAACAAGATGCACCAATGGACACATAGGGTTGTACTACTGCCTAGTGGTCAGATGTAGGAAAATGACTACATTTTATATCCTCTGACCACCACAGCTCACGTTGCACACCTTAACCTGCAGTTGCTTAATGGACTCTGACTTTTGTGAGCACTTCCTCTCTGAGCGCCGCAGGTTCTCCTGGCACTCGAAGAGACTCTGCTCGGCTGCACTCAGTAACTCAGGGTAAGCCATCAGTTCCTCCACACGTGTCTGCAGCTGCTGCCTCACCTGGGCTCCAGAGGGGGATGGCAGAAGGAGTATTGAGAGTGGACAAAATATTAGCCTTAAGACTAATGAAACCTCTCCCAGTAAACCCTGACCACTCAGAGATGCACATAATCCTTTAAGCGTGCAAAGATTTTCTTCTTTAGAGAGAACTTTGGCAGTTGTTAGCGTTGTTAAGTGTTTTGTTGTCCAGAATTACTGATGGAAGTTTTGGTAATTTATTCAAACACATGCAGGTCCAGGTGCACCAAATGTTATACAGCTGAAAAAGCACTAGAAAAATCTAACAGCACACTGACTGGCCATTCAGCAGCAGGAGGAATAGTGCTGCAGAGGTGCACATACTGGAAAAAGTGCAACAGTACAGTTAGAATTTGTTAGAAAATTATAAGAAATTAGTCAGGGAAAATATTACATGTTGTTAAATGTAACAGCTGGTCAGTATTAAGATTTTTGCACATTACAAGAGTTCAAAACTTTCATAAAGTATAGGAAGAAACTTTGGGGAAGCAGGAGGGTTACCTTATCAGCTGTTGTACTTTTCCCATCACACATCTCTTCCGTCTCTTTTAAAATATTTGCATATTTTATTCTCAGATCTTCAATCTCAGCCTGAAGTTCTGTGACCTAGAAAAAAAATACAGACCACTATAATCAAACCTGCTGTGTCCTTCCCTGCAGCTGAAAACTGCAAACTAGCACTGTCTCTGAATTATTCATTCAGAAATTGCAATAAACCACATTCAGTGTAAATAAAAGGCTGGTTTAGAATATGTTGATATAATCACTATGATCATACTCCTCTTTGTAAAGCACTTTTCAAGGTTTTCTAACTGCCTCAGGAAGAATTACTTACAACATAAAGTAAAAATAAAAAACTTTTAGAAAAGCACAAGAACTCCAGAATTTATGGCATAAGAAGATAGGATTAAAGGATTAGAAGTTGTCAGGAAAAAACACAACAGTTTGTAGTCTTAAAACTTAGTATGTTGCTTTGAGGTCTCTGGCCTGATGTCCAATGCTTTTTTCTGGTAAGTGTTATCAATATATTCAGAAAATAACATTGGTAGTTCACATACGTCTAAATTAATATGCCATGGGTGATTTTTTAAGCAGTACAAAATCATCTTTATGTCAATATTTATTATGTGTATGGGTCAAATATGGGGGAAAAAATTATTTTTTATGACCTGAGTCTATTCCAGAGCCTAGTTTCTTTCAGGTTAGTCAACAAAAACAAAAATAAAGAGAAGAAAAAAAAAATGTATTAAATTAACTAGCAAATGTCCACCTGATATTGACTCTGTTCGGCTTGATGTTTCCTCTCCTGGGACACAACCTTCTCCTCTATCAGTGCCGACTCACAATCATCCAGCTGCTGCTCCAACTGAGCAACAGATACCTGTAAACACACAAACAATCATTTTAGTGATAAAAGTAACAGGGAGAGAATACTTTTTTCCATTCTTTAATAATGATGGTGTAACGTGGATCCAGCAAGAAGTAAAAACAACATTAAAGACTGACAGTTGTCGACCTTAAACCTCATAACAAATGGCTTTATAAATAATTATAACAACATGTTTAAGCACTGTGTTTTTATACCTTTTTCCGCATGTGCAAGCTGTTTAGTAACTTGTACCTTGAGTGCTGCATTATTGACGCTGAGGTCTCCGTTTTCAGTGCTGAGTTTTTCAACACGCTGCATCACAGTTTCATTAGCCGCAGTGAGCTCACACTTCTCCCTCTGCAGCCGCGCTGTCAAGTCTGCGATTTGACTTTAACGGAGACGCACATTTGACATTCATCAGTGAAAACTGTTAGTTGACACATACGTGTATTGATTTCCACTGCATACCAGAAAGAGGTAGTGTGTGTTACAGAGAAAAGACCAACCTTTTCAGTAACTCTACATGAGCATCAAGCTTGTCTTTCTCATCTGTCATCTGCTCCTTCTGCCGTCTCCTGGATTCTCTTTCTAAACGAGCGTTGGCCAGCTGAGAATCCTTTAGTCCAACCAAGAAAAAGAAAGACAAAGCCAGATATTGAACAATGTGACCGTGGATAGAAAAGAGATTTTTGAAACCAAAAATAGCTATTTGGACTTCATACCTTTTCCTTCAACTGTTCATAGCATTTCTCAATGGCGGCTTCAAATCTCTCAGCTCTCTGTTTCTGTGCTCGAGTGGCTTTCTTGAGAGATTCTTTGTCCTGTGCTGCCTTGTCAGTCAAAGAGGTGATGGAGCCTCTCAGATCATCAATCTCCATCTTCTGTTCAGTCAGGGTTCTTTCCAGAATCTAGAGGACACCATGAACCCACAAGGGCATGTTTATAATATTATACATCTTCTTTAAAGGTCCCATATTTAACACTTTTTTAATGATTCATTTGAATTTTTGATATCCATAAGACAATATATTTGTGGTTTTAAGTACCAAAAACTATTTCAATGTAGTTTTACTTCCCCTCTCTCAGGTTTCAAGTAAACACTCACAGAAACCAAATCCTGCAAGGTTGGATTGTGGGACCCAGGTGGCCTGGTTGGTGACTGCTTTGTTGTGACATCACAAAGTTACAGAAGTCCTGATGGCTCATTTCTGAATATGGGCTTTGTGCATTTCTCTGTGGACTGAGCACTTTGATATTTTCACAGTATTAATATAGCGCCTAGACATGCTTTATAATCAAAAAAGACATCGGAAATCTCACTTTATACAATATGGGACCTTTAAAGTTGTTTGTCCAGAGGAACTTTGGCTGATGACACACACACGTGTTCATATACCCGTAGCTGTGCAGTCAGACGGTTGTTTTCAGCTTCCTTGTTGTGCAGCTGCCCCTGCAGGTGAACACGAGTCGCTTCCACAGACTTGGTCATGTGAACTGCAGTCTTTATGTTGCCCTGTGAAGACCAACGTGGACAAATGCTTTTAAATGCAATTATTTTTTTAGTCTGTAGGAACATCCATATCATCCATACTCCTCTATATTTACCTGCTCTTCCTTTCGCAGATCCATCAGCTCCTCAACTCTTCTTTCTGTCTCACTCAAATCTCTTTTTAAATGCTTAAGGAGAAAAATGACAGCAATCACTACATGATTGGAAAATGAAATTTGCACAATTTTATAGTACTAATGCAATAAAAAATGTTTGTTCTATTCAGTCCCATAGAGTAGATGCCTTAAGCTCATGTCTTTCAGTTATAATATCAATTTAGTACCAATGTGGCTGTGTTGGTAACGCAGTCCTTGACATTAATTTCACCAACTCTTACTGCTTCAACCATCCATACCACTACGCAGAATAAGCTATTAACCTCACATAAGAAGATTAACCCTTTTCACAGACTAAATCTTCCACCAGGTTGCCACAACTTAAGCACAAAGCTTAATTCGCCTACATGTAAATTAAGTGCCTTTCCTTTCAAGTATTTCTTAAATGTAATGAAACACTCACTTCATTTTCACTTTCAGCCAGTGTGATCTTCTTCAGTAAGATGTCAATCTGTTGGTCGGCATCAGTTCGACTGGCCTGCATAGGAAGACATGACTTATTGAGAATAAGTTAAAGGAAAATGAAAAGAAACAAAAAAACATTTTGGACACGTTTCATTTGTTGTCACCATGACTCACTATCCTGGGATATATTTAATGTAGAGTGTATTTTAACCAACCTCGGCTTCCTGGAGCCGCTTCAGTTTCTGCCGAACAGATTTATTTATTCGTTTAAAATCCTCCAACTTCTCCAGCAAAAGTCCTCTCTGCCTTGTAATTCGGCGTTTATCTACGGCAGAGTGTCTCGAATCCTTAATTGACAGAGAAATAGAAACAGGAGTTACACTATTGGTACATGAATATTAAAATGATATTTAATGTAGGAAAACTATTATGGTTTCTCACATGGAAGGACCATGTTTGAACCATTTTGATGTATGCAAAGTTGCAACAAACATACAGCAAATTCATCTTCCATTGCATCTTTAAAAGACACAAGTTGTATAGCAGCAGAGTTGGCAGCTGCTTCTGCATCCATTAGTATTTTCAGGAAAGGGCTCTTTCCACTGGCAAAGTCTCCATGACTAAATGAAAAACAGGAACACAAGAAAATGCTTTAAATCGTTTAGGCTGTGGTTGGGTGGATGTTTCGCCCCACAGATAGGGCTGTGTGTTCAAATGTCCATTCATCATAGGATCTCACCAACTGATGTCAGCCTCGGGGGTTCTTGTCTGGAGACTGCTGCGTGCCCGGCTCCTTCTCCCCAGCTCATGGGAACTATCTAGATCACCACAACTCATAGTGAGATCGTCCCTGGTAGAACTGAAACCAAGGGAGGGACTTTGGAGATCATTCTCTGGAGACATACCTGTTACTACTGACAAAACAACATACACAATAAATTAGTTTTAACACGCAGAGGAGGACAGGGAGTTAGTTCATACAAAATGGCTTAAAATGAGCTTAGTTACTCCGCATAGTCCAGTTCATTATTATCAAGGACAGTAAGACTTGGTGTCAAGGAAGCTAAGCTTACTCTATAGCGACAGACGGGACCAGGTTAAGTGGCTGCTAAGCTTTACGCTACATTACAGACAGTCACCATTCTACCAAGCAAACCCACTGACATCTACATTGTGATCATTGGAGGTTAAACCCAGTTATACCTTATAAAACAATTCCACTGGAAACATAAATACTATTTACTTACGCTTTCTTCTTGTGTCGGTTGCGAACAACGCTTCTCCAAACTGAAGAGCCCCCTCTTAAAGGTCGAACCGGATTGGTTAGCTTTAAGACAACGTAATGACACCGGTTTAGTTACTCACTACTGATTTGTTACCTAGGGCTAAAGTAGGCGGGACTAAGTTTGATTTAACTTACGAGCAGCCAATGAACAAAAGAAAACAAAGAGCCTGGTTGAAACCATAGAAACGAAAAGGAAGTTTACTGCCACGGTATCTCAGACCATCCTCAAGTAACATCAAATTACGAAGATTATTAACATTTTGTGCATTTCATTGCGAAAAACCGAAAAACTCGGAATACCATTGTTTAGATATATACTCAGCTAAAACTGACTGAGTGTTATTTGTTTCGGTGGCACAGCTCGGCAGTTAGGCTTCTTCAGTTAAAGTTAGCTGGACAGCTAATGCTTGGCGTCTGTTGAGTGGAAATGTTCAAAGCAAAAATACTCTTTATTGGTCCCAGTGAGGTAAGTAAATACCTTCCTAGCTCTACAGCGTGGCTTGTTTTTACTGTTAAACGTAGGTAACAAGATAATAGTTTTAACAGTGAAAGCGTAAGATAGCTTTTATGTGTGTAGCACATATTACATTAGCCAATAGCCCCTACCGTACTCAGCACCCAATATACGATGCTCACAAACTGATGTGTTGCAAAAAAATCACAAAAACATCAGAGGTATATGTTTGCATCAAAAACCTACGATCATCAAAAGTGCCTAGCTTTATGTGTGTGTGTTAATGTTAACTAAGAAGAAGGCAGTGGTAGAAGGTAACTAAGCATATTTCCTCAGTTACTTTACAGTGTTAAGGTACTTTTTCAGTACTTTACTTGAATATTTCCATGTTACACTATTTTATACTTCTCCACTACATGTCAGATGGAAATATACTTTGTACTCCACTATGTATATAATACACAGTATATGACATTTATCTGAGAGCTGTGGTTACTAGTTACTTTGCAGATTAATATTTTACATCAAACGTGATAAATTTATGACACACAGATTAAATTACCTTACTGTATAAAACGGTTTAAATGAGCACCACCTTGACCAGCTACAACATTAAAATTCTGCTTTCAAATGAAGGCTTAAGTAATAATGATTTGATATTACACTGAAAGATGTACATTTTGATAAGATTACTTGCATGCTGTTTCTTAAGTGTGTGTATGTGTGTGTGTGTGTGTGTGTATGAGACCTTTTTTCACAGCACACATTTTTACTTGTCATTGCAGGAAAAGCACAGGTGTAACTAATGACATTAATGATGGCTCTTTCCCCTACGGCTGTCCCATTAGGCCATACTATACACACAACCGCACCTAAATGGAATGCAGCCTTTATTAAGGTTATCAATTACACCTGTGTGTGTCCTCCTGCTATAACGTTCAAATGTCTACACCGCAATGTTACACTCCTAAAAAAAATTATTAACTTTTCTTGCTTTGACATGTCAAAATGTTAAGTTCTAGTATTATTTGTAAAATCTTTATCAGCAAATAACATTTATAATTTAAATGTAATTACATTTGTAAAACAAGTATAGTGGCAAAAGTATAAAGTTGTAAAAAAAAAAAAAAAATGTATATACTTTTCAACTCCGTAATGGGGTTAAATTATTTTTGCATTGTAAATGATGTGACTGTTGTGAATTGCCTGTCTGTTTTTCAGAGTGGGAAAACGGTTCTTGCTAATTTTCTCTCTGACACAACAGAAAATGTGGGAGGTGAATACAGTCCTACTCAGGGAGTCAGGTACAAACTGTGTGTCAACTTTACTGTTTTACACCTAGTACATACAGTTTAACTCAACTGTATAAATCATTGAAAAGATGGAAATAACATTGTCCAACTGAATGCCTGTAGCGCTGGTTTCAAATTTTATGTAAAATGAATTACCTTGGTGATTAGATTATTAGCTCTAACCTGTCTTGGTCAGCTTGAAGTACTCTACAATATCAAAAATCTTGAGGGTTGACTTACTGTTGTCACAAAAAAAACCCACATACAATTGTTTACATTTGTTTCAAGGATACTGGAATATGAATCACAACCTGAAGGCAGTGGTGACAACAAGACATGTGAGGTTGAACTTTGGGACTGTTCAGGAGACTTCAAGTAAGTTAAGTAACATTAACAGATTTTCACTTATTAAAGGCTTAGATTTTACCCTGTCCCATCTTGTGATTTTTAAGAAAAGTCCCATTAATTCTCATAATTGTTCCCCCCCCCCCATTCTTTTCATCTAGATTTGAATCATGTTGGCCTGCACTCATGAAGGACTCCAGCGGTATGGTGATCATTTTTAATCCAGATGTTCCAAGCCACCTCAAAGAAATAGAGACGTGGTATTCGATGTTCATCTCCTCTCAAGGTTTGCAGGAAAATCAGTGCTTACTCATAGCTCACCACAAGCCTGGCAGCGGAGTAGAAGACAGACGTCTGCCTTTAGGTAATCCCACTGCAGGTCTCCCACAGCTGGTGTATGGTTAATAATACTATTACTATTCTCAGCTAACATGTTCATTCTTTCTGTTGCAGCCTCCCACTTAAGCAGACTCCCACTTATTCACTCCAACCTGGAGGAGGAACCGGAGGATGTGAGACGAGCTTTCTGCAGATACTTGGGAACTGTTGTAAATACAATGTCTGAGAGCCGGGAGCGAGAGGAGATGTCGATCATTACATAGCAGCACAATTTATAAAATATGCAGCTTAATGCAGATACATTTTGTTGGCATCTACAATCTCTGTTTAAGAAACTATTACAAACACTTCTAATTTTTAAGTTATTAATTATACATCTTTACTGTGATTGAAATCTCCCAAAACCCCTTTCAAACTTTAATATATCCTACAGTTAGATGTTATTGTTCATTTTTGGCTTCTTACATTTTTATGTCTTTTTTGAATAAACATATATAACATTACTCACTCTGGAAATCAATACTCAAGAGATACTGAATATATTTCAAATTATAGACATGTTTATTTGAAAATTTGGTGCAGGTTGTTGAGAATGTAAGGATTAGATTTGCAGAGTGAGAGAGAACAGTCTAATATTTAGACGTCATATCCAACAATTCCTCCTTTGCCAATACACTCTCCAATGTAGAACCACATCAGCACCTCTGTGGTCACGAGTCCATTCCTTAAGGCATCCTACGAAAGAAATAAAAAACACTTTCAGTCAAGAAAACTGCTTTAATGACAGCATCAAGAATTACAGAAAGAGGTGTGATAGTTTACATTTAAATGAGATGTGAAAGATTAATTGTACAGAGTAAAAAGTGGTCCCTTTACATGCATACAGTTACACGCTAGGGGTCACAGAACACACTCTACAAATATATATACACACAGCAATTTATCTCATCATGCATGGTCAGCTTCATGTATGTCACTGTTGTGTATGAAGTTTGTGTAATTATTAACTTTTGATGCCTGACATCTTTGCACAAATTACCTGTTTCCGGTTGTTGGGTGTGTTTTTTTAATTTTTCATAGAAAAAACTAAGATGTCATTCGTTCACCCCGCCACTGGTATTTTATTCAGTCATTTCAAATAATCCTGACAGTTTTAAATTACTTCAAATAAGTTTCTGGGCCTCGACACCTCCATGTTTCATAACAGTCCAAGAAGGTGAGAACATATGTATTATATTTGCTCCAAATACAAGCAGGTTTACATTTTGTAGAATTAAGCCAAAAAAAGCCTATTGCTGACTTTGCAACACAGCGTTCAATCACTCCTCAATGAAAGTCAAGCAGTTGTCAAACGTGTAAGGACTCACCTTTACTGTGGTTTGTCCCAGGCGTCCTGACTGGAAGCTCTTGATGAGGCCGGAGGCAGCCTCTATGGCTTTGGGGATCTCAGCCGGAGAAGGTGGGACGAGCTCCACCCGGGCATAGTGCCAGAAGGTCGCTAGTCGTGGTTTGGAGTACGTGACAGCGGCTGCAAGTGATACAAGCACTAGCTATCTTAAGAAATACGTTCGCTAGGAAGCAGAAAAATCAAAAGAAACGGAATCTTCAAGCCTGTCTTCAAGAACAAAAGGTAACAACTTTATAAGGAAAATGTGAAAAAAAGGTGCACTGACACCTGTGCTTGTCCTATCAGAGGTCACACTGAATTTGTGTCGCTGCTAACGTGCTGTAACAACGTGACCTACCTGGTGTCATAAGGTTTACTCCACTGAATCACTTTTTAATTGGTCAAAAGAAAAACTGCAAAAAAACTTACCGCCGACTAAAGTCGGTATTTTTGCCACGAGTTTCTGTACTGCCTGAGCCATTGTGAAGACTGGCCAGGAAACCAAAAAAAAAGAAAGAAAAGCGGTGTGAGAACGTTTCCGGGTCGTTAATTTCAAAATAAAAGGTGTTTAAAATGTGAAGATAGTGTATTTTCAGAATAAAATGGCTAGAAAGCAAAGATAGGTTCAAAAATAAAAAAAATTCAGAGCAGCTGGAAAGACAACTGGACCATTATGTCCATTATTTTGTAAAGCAGAATTATTAAAGAAGCCAAGACAGGCAACAAAATGAAGAAATGGATGACTTTTTCTACAATAAAACACAATAAAAGTACAGCAGAGAAATCATCTGATCAAAGACACAGGGTAACAGCAGACGTTTTATTTCAGATTTAAAAGGGACAAAAATCAATCGAACTGCATGGGTAAAGTGGCTTGAATAATTCTGATTTCAAACAATGGAAAGGATTTAGATTTTAAAGTTACCAGTGTAAAGCACCTGGTTGGAAATCAATGCCACTGATAAAGATCTCCACACAATGTTTGTTTGCACTGTTTCCCTTTAACCATTGTTTCTGATGTGCAGAGGAAACCGATAATTGGAGCACATGAGTCTATGGAGTCATTTCCCCATTGCTAGACAGCTGGCCCGCCACATTCAGTGATATGAAGATCCAGAAATGGCCTCATAAAATGGGTTATTATATGATCTGTGTTTGGGTGTGTGTGTGTGTGTGCGTGTGTGTGTGTGTGTGTGTGTGTGTGTGTGTGTGTGTGTGTGTGTGTGTGAAAGGGTGAGAAAGAAAGGAGTACAAGCCAAAAACAAAGTGTGCTAACTTCTGTATCTGTACAGTATGTTCATGTAGTTTGTGTGTAGAACATGGATGACTAAATCATTAGTCACTCTCCTCTGACTCATCCTGCAGCCCACATAAAAAAACAAAAATAAAAAAAGAAATGGTGCCATGTGACCATGTACAAACAAGAATGCAAGTTAGACCTGTATTTTGTCAGGCAAACACCCACCTACTGGTGCCATGATCTGACTGGTTAAAGCTTTAAAGAGGGTGCTAATCTATTTTATATCCTCAAAATATCTTACACATGTGAGAAGACACTGTAATTAATGTCTCATAGTTTCACAAGACTATAGCACAATTGGATGTTGACAATTTGCAGTTAGCTGTGAGTGTTAAGTAGTAACTTGAGAAGTTCTAAGATGTTCTCATCATTTTCCAAATCCCAGCAGAGTACAGGGCAGAAATATGACTTGCCAGCTGTGGTGGACATGAGGTGTAATTACATTTTCAAAGAATCAATCACTAGAGGGAGCTCTCTAATAGTTTACAATACCAAATAGAGTTAGAGAAAGATAAAGAGCAAAAAACTGTCTCTGTTTGAAATTCAAAGAGCACACTACTTTGAGTTTTGTAAAAGCATTAGTTGAACAGCATTTTAGTTTATTTTACTCCCTCCCTCCTGTGGGATTATTGTGAGGCTTTTTCATGTTTTTTTGAGGGCATATGGTTGTCAGTGTTGTATGTTTTTGTACTTTTTCTTTTATTATCATGTCACTTGTTGCTGTATGAACCTTAATGTAAAACACATTGAATTTACCTGTGATGGAATGTGCTATATAAATAACTTTCCCTTGCTTGTCTTGCCTCCTGGGGGAATTCTTCAATTCCCTATAGACTCATACAGCCTTTGATGATTTCATCATTACAAACTCATGTTGCACACTCAAACATAGTTAGGACTCACGGGACTTTATTTTGAATTCCACTCAAATTGCCACGGTTTCCAAAAATACCAAATATGTCAGCCTGAATTATTCGGAAAAGTCTTTAGAGGAAAAAGGCATCAAACAGCATCAGGAATTTTCCATTTCAACTTCACCATAGATTTCATTCAGAGTATGTGTGACAGCCATTCAAAGTATTTTGTATACAAGCAGAGGGCAAGCACATACAGTAATGTTGACAGACAGAGTGGAAGGATGTTTAATTCCCTTTGATGATATCTGAGTAATTTTAGTTGGAATATTAAGGTTAAACAGTAAAACAATGTCACAAATTTACTGTAATGCACAGCACAAATGACAACACCGCCCTCAGTAAGGGAATAATTTGACATTTAGAAAACTCTCTTGCTGACTTCCTTGCCAAGACTGATATCACTGTCATGTGTGTATGCTAAATATGAAGCTAGAGCCTCAGACGGTAAGCGTAGCTTAGTGTAAAGACTGGAATAAGGGGGAAACAGCAAGTCTGGCTCTGTAAATATGTTAACCGGTGAGCTTCAGAGGTGCTGTAAAGTGTATTTGTTTTTACCTTTGGACAGAGCCAAGCTATCTGTTTCCCCCTGCTAAGATAATCGACCCCCAGCTCCTCCTCCTTTAATGCATATAGGCATCAATTTTCTCATCTAATGCAAGTTGTTACCCAGCATGTCAAACTATTTCTTTAAGGTAAGAGCAGGATACATGTGAAGACAAAATAGAAAATAGCTGTGAATTACTAGTTACTGGCCTATAACTTATCCTGCAAAGTGCATTATGAGAATGAACTAAATTTCTTTTAACCAATTTTCAAGAGTGTAAAAGGTGGACCTTATGTCTGTCGGTGACCCTACAGCACAATGCTCATGTAAGAGTTATGTGTCAGTTCCACACAGTGAGACAGAAGGACTGTGTGAGTCATAGAGACAGACTGGAACAGACAGAAATATACATAGACAGACGGGGAGACAAAAACAGACAGGAAAGGAGGCTGCAGTGACTGTGTAAATCTTGCCTTTCATGGTCTAAAAGGGCTAGAAAATGCAGATGAGATTAAAACAAATGACATCACTACTTCAGCCTTGGCAATCAACACAAATGCACACATTTGGTGATAGAGCAGCCGTACAGGCCAGTAATCAGTCTTATCCCTCCGGGATAGGAAGACAGATAAGGACATCATCCAGTTCTCCGTACTGACCTGTGGGGAAGTGTGAAGATGATTGCCAAGACCGAGGTGATGAAGTCATTTGTTTTAATCTTACATGTAGCTATTTCAGAATTTCCGAACCAAACAGAGTCTTTTATTGCATGACTATTCTCCCTAATAAGTATCTTCATCCTAATCAGTCTTTTTCTCTGTTTTCATTCTCTCGCCTGTTCATATGTAGTATCTGTATCCACATATCCAGACTGTGTGTAGATAATTTAAGGGAAACAAATTGCAGTTAACAATTTATATAAAAAACAATCTCAAATACGGTACGCTCCTATTAGCTTTTGCTTAACTACTTGCAGATTGTTGGAATCTGTGTTTATACAGCACAAGAAGAGGATTATTGTGTGTATTTTTACAAATTGGACAAAGCTATAAAACTCAAATGAGGAAAAGTTAGATGAGACAGAGATAGTTGATGAAATAGTGCCCCAGTCAGGTAAGCTGTGTTTGGCACACATATATCACAAAAATGCCTCAGAAGTTCTCATATGCAGATGTGAACACATTTCACTCTATATCACAAATTTTGACACATTACAAATTAAGTTGAATGTGTTTCAGACCGTTGGCACATGTGGCCTGACAATCAGATCCCACTGTGTCCTGGTGTGCCTTCACGCCTCCAAGTTCTTTTGTGATCCAATTAACCAACACAGATTTTAATGCCAAGTGTGAACAGGGTCCCTGCCCATCACTTTGTATCCCAGAGGAGAATAATTTGTGGGTAAATGTCAAAAGTGAAGCCTTGTGTCTGTGTCTGGTTTCTACTTGAAGCCTTAAAGCTGCATGAATAAATATTTTTCTAAGATTAGACTAGATATGAAACACTTTATTTGCCGTTGTAGACATACAATGAAAATATGTTTGGTCTGTGCCATATGTCAGTAACACCTTTAATATACTGTCTATTACATATTTTAAATTTTGGCTTCATATGGAGAGTGCAGATTTCTGGTGGCTCCTATACAGATGACAATAAAATAAAAGTTGACTTCTGTGTCAACAGTGAATCTGTGTATCTGTGTCTGGTTTCCACTTGAAGCCTATACACAAATCTATACTAATATATAGATTATATGTTTAAGGTATATATGTTTAAAGAGTATATTTGTTCTTTTGTTTTTGTAGTTATATATTTCTATTTTTAAAAAGTGCCCCTACTTATTATCACTCATGAAGACATCTAAGATACCGCACCTGAGATCTTCCACTTAAAGCAGCCACTCCTTTTCTCACCTTAGCACCTAGAAGCCATCCTATTTGTGAGAGATGTGTTCAGACTTCAGGTTCACACTGACCTGAAAACACTGGTCTTATTGTGCGATGGTTGCAGAAACACGGCACCAACCACAAACAGCAAATATTCCTCTATAATGTCAGCCAGACATTCAAACTTAACCAAAATCTAAATCAAACTGTGAAGAACAGTGAAGAACACGAAGAGAACAGGGGACACAATGAATTCTTGTTAGAGTCTAGCCACTGTAAAGGGGCCAATTAGAGCAAGGCTCCCACCACTTTGTCCTCTGAGGATGTCTGAGTGGTTAGCAGCAGTAATGTGTCCATTATGTCAGACCATAACCAAGAGCTATGAACCTCACGTCATATGTCTTCATTTACAGATTGATCTTTGTTCTGACCCTCATTTATAGCCAGAGGCCTCAGGTGAGACAAGCAGCTGAAACAAAGCCTCTCACCAGGGTGGCCTCATTCTCTTTTACACAATGAGGAGCTCAGCAGTGCAGACGGCCTTCAGTTTTAAGTACTTAGTCCTTCAAAATTAAGACAGCCAGGTGATGTGGTGGTTGAGTTAGTATTATATTACAGCCCCCGTGGTGAAGAGATCCTGGTGCAGACACAGAGGGGATCTGAGTTCTTGACAAAATCTCTGGCCACACTGGAAAATGGCACAGTGAAATTCAACCCTACATTTTCAGGATGGACAGGTTCTGGATGTCGCTTACTATGGCCAATGCCATGTCTCTCCTGCTTGTGGTGATTTTATTGAAATGAATGCATTTTCTGGCATAATTTTGCCATTTTAAATACAGGTGTGACTGTAGAACTGCAGTTTGCAGAGGTGAATAACTGCCTCATTAATAATGTGGGATATTTCTCAGTATGTGGATTCAGCTGTTGTTCCATTACAATTAAATTAATTCCAAACCCCCACAAACTGTGGCCTCATTCTAGCTTTGCTTTTTTTTTTTTTTATCAACTCATAAATATTATTTGCGTGTGTGTATGTGACATACGAAGCAGTGGATGTAGAGTTAGTTTATTTGCATTGGTTTGCCGGCCGTGTATGTATCATGATGATGACCCTGAGTCAGGTCAGAGGTCAGATGAGGTGGTCACTGGGAATTTAGCGGCAGAGGCTCGGCCGTGAGAGAAAGACGCTTCGGAATACATAATGGAAATTAAAAGAGCGGTGGAGCGGCGTGGAGAAAGTAAAAAAAGAAAAGGATACCTAAGAAATAGAAATTCGGACAAAGATACCGTCTACATTGACTTTAAAACTCGGCCACTCGGCTTGCTAGCATTAGCAAAGAGCCTGGAGAGGAGGATGCTAACGTCGAGGAGGAGCTAGCAGCTAACTGAGCATCAGCATTAAACAGAAGCAGAGAGCCGCAGTCCAGCGACAGACACCTGTTCACCTGCCCCACCCTCATCTCCACCTGAGCAGCTTCACAGTTTATTAGCCACAATGGCGAGAATTCATTTTAAACTGAGGACAAGGATGAGGCAACAACGCTTGGACTGTTCATCAGTGTTGGCAACAGAGTCGGAGCTCGTCCGGACTTGAATGATGCAGTGGAGGAAAAAGGCCTGAAAGAAGACGTCACACGAGGTAGGCCTTCTCTTATAATAAGGTATATTCAGTTTATGTGTCTCCCAAGGTGTTGTTTTTTGCAATGACAAGTCTTTGACATTGTTTTTAGGAATTATTTGACTATTTTATCTTTACATCTTTATACCCGGGTGGAAGTCCTGTATCATGGTCTACTTATGCAGAGCAGTATGAATCGATCAGAGTGTGTGTGAGTGTGTGTGTGTGTGTGTGTGTGTGTGTGTGTGTGTGTGTGAAGAATCTGAATCAGAGAACTGTATTGGTTGAGGTGGGGCATTATGCATCTGCCATTCAGCTTCACACTGTGGACTAATATGTTGAAATTGTTGCTGCTGGCCCAGAAAAGCATTGTTGCAATCATGTGGTGTAAATCCTGTATGATAGATTATATCTACAGGTATTGATATTGTCATTTAGGTTGTGATTAGAGGCTCTAACCTGTCAGTGTAAATCCTGTATATGTTTCCAACAGATAGCAGCCTCTGTTGAGAATTTATATATGATTCAAAACCTGGATTGCGAGTGTGTGGAGAGTGAATTGGGGGCTCTGGGCCTAAATGCTCTCTGTGCTCTTTGGAGTGGTTGGAAATATTTTCTCAGACGGCCTTTCTGGGCTCCTTGTCATGATACCGTGACATCGGTATGGTCGTCTGCTTGACAGATGAATAATTATGGCTGGCAGGAGACTCTTCTATTCATTTTCGATAATTGTGAATTTATTTCCTCCGTGATTGGTAACACACTACATGACCTGTCATGAACTCTTCTCAGTTAAACAGTACCCACTTTTAAGGCTGACAAACTCATAAGTCACACAATAAAAGTTAAATAGAGTTGAATAAATACTATCTCTGCAACAGTAAGACTACAAACAACTCATAATGCAACATCCATTGTAACAAGATCACTCTGTAGTGTAGTGACTAATGCTTATTTACTGTTGTGAATATCTAATCTATAATGTGAGCCCCACTTTTTCCAACATAATTTACAGAAGAACATACTTTATTATTTGGACCATTACAGTATATCAAACACCCCCTTTGTAATAAAGTCCTATATTTAAATAGCTGCTTGTAAATTAGCTTGAATTCTAAAATATCAGCATTACAACCAACCATGTTAAACATGCAAAGGTCAAATCCATTGCACCCAGCTGTCAGAGCTAAGAAGAACACAGCCATAATCTGTCTCTGAGTTTTGTGGAACGTACTTTGCACACTGGAACCAATTAAAGAGCCTTAAATTGCCTCAGACTGTATTTTGTTCATCTCATCTCTCACCCTGGCTGACTAAGAGAACATTCATAAAAGGATTTCAAAATGCCTCAAATATCCAAATAAAACAGATTCAAGTCCAAATCAGCTTTTTACAACTTCTTCAGTCTCACATTAAATACTAAGTTTGGACCGTTTTTCATATGTGACAGATTATATTGTTAAAGATTTCAATCCAAACCAAAAAGCCTCAGACTTATCAGGTTTGTCCTAATCCATATTTGTTAAATTTAAAAACAGTTACATCATGTTATATATTTGATGTTTTTTTGGCCTATTTTAATCACGTGTGAAATGGTTGCTGAGTTACACCAGTAAAGTGTTGTGCCTGGAAATGTGTGTGTGTCTACTCGAATTATCGAAATCTGAAATTTTACGCTGGGTTTGGGTTTAAGGCTGTCACAAACAAGCCTAACAAATGATTTATTTTCATATTGAACACTGATTGCACTCAGCACACACACATACACATACGCATACACACACACACACACACACACACACACACACACACACACACACACATCATCAGACACACACACACAGTCACACATAGACACACACACAGCTGTTGCTGTGGTTTCTCTTCGAAAGGGAAGATTATCTGTTGTCACGCGAACTGGCTTCTCCTTCAGTATAATGTTACAGCTGTGTTTTTTACTGTCTAACTTGCAATATGTAGAAGAAAGTGTAGCTGGCATGAATAGTCTTGGTGCAGCGCTGTTTTTTGCTCGTGGGAGTGGGTATAGGCTACCTGTGGAAAAACCAAGGGTTATGTAAGAGTGCTATTATGAGTGGATGCAGGTGTGTTTATAAATGTGTACATGTGCAAATTGACTTGGAGCGTTCATGTGCTGATACAACAGGCCACATGACAAGCAAAGGTACAGGTACATGACTCATAGCTGCAGAATCAAGACAGAGAAAAGGAATGAAGATGAGGAGCTAAAATCTCTCATCTGCATTTTTTGCAGGAAAGACAAAACACCAAGAACATAACAGCTTTCAAACACACATCAGATTTCTTTAATGTCATTTTTATCGTGTTTCCACCATCACAAAACTCATAGATACTGATTTATACACATATTTATTTCCTCTAATACATTATACAGCATGATGATGAATGAAATCTTTGTCTAAGCAAAAGGCTACAGTTCAGGATTCATTGAAGGAGATGCAGTGTCTACTGCTAAGTGCTAGATATAAGAAGCTCTTACATATTAATTCATTTATATAAAAAAAAAAAAAAATCTGATCTCAGGCTGGAACAATGCTTTGGGGTTTTTGTATAGCAAACTTGGTGCAATACTGAATTTAGTCATCACAAGGACTTTGTTATTAAATGACTGCAGCAGACAATGGAGGTGTGAAGATGGCAGAGACTAATCCAGCCAAAAATATCCTATTTATATAAGACTGAAGCAATTTTGGGAGTAGATTAGATGTGGTTCAAATGGAAATGAACTGGAGCACCAATCACTATATACTATATACATATACATATACATATACATATTTTTTGCAATGTCTGGCTGAATGTCAATGGCTGAACTTAATCTTCCAGATTTGGCTTTTTACATGTTCAGAGGGAAACACTTATATAAAAAAAGCTGATAAGAAGTGAAAAGTAACTTTCAAAAACACAGTCTGACAGTGAAAGAGTGTGTGTACAATTACTGTTCTCAGCACCTTGGCAGACTTGTTGGATCAGCCACACTTTTTTCATTAAGCAGCAACAGCAGTAACAGTAAAAAAAAAGTGGCATATTTCCTTTTCAAAAGCTCAAGTTTTCATTCATTTATGTTTTTGAGTCTATTAAACAGCATACATACATAGGTTACATATTGATAGAGTTGACATTAAATAATTTAGCACTGCAGCTCACAAACACATTCTTTATCAATTTTTGATTCATCGCTTGTTTCGTCTATGAGATGTCAAGATAACCCCCCCAAAATCCTCTTAGCAGGGAAAGAGAAATGGAAGAAACCCCAGGAGGAGAAACTTAGGAGGGATCCCTCTTCCAGGATGGAAAGATATGCAATAAATGTTGTGTATACAGAATAGAACGCATAGTAGATTTACAGTACAGACAGTCAGGGTGACAAAATTAATAAATATATATGATATATATATCTCATATATATATAATGTATATATGAAGAAAATTATCCAGGAGGACGTATACTTTTGGGTCCTGTCAACACATAGGACCTGAGCCACAGAACCTCCTCTCCACCATGAACACCTGGAAAGAGGACGGACTACACAGTACACAAGAGCTCAAGCACACCTTTCACATATCTATAAAATAATGAAGTTAACATATTTAAATGTTTTCTTTTGTCCTGCCAGTGGTCCAAAATCCATATTCAGTTAACTTTTGTAGTAGACTGAGCAAACAAGCAAACATCAAGCATCTTTGCTTAAAAATGAACTACAACAATTCATCAATTATCAGTATTGTTGCCTATTAATTGTATAAGTCACCTAATTGTTTCAGCTTTTGAATAATTATGTTTTCAGCTGAAAAGTAACCCCCACCTGGCATATCTACTGTAATGACATGGTGATGTCTACCTCTAATGTGACAGAAATGACAGAAATTGAAAATCAATTGAAAGCCAGTAAGTATATACTTGGCACTGTGAAAGAATTTCAATTACAGAAATGCATCATAGGATGCTAAAATCATGTCTTTATGTCCTCCATATATCGCACAAATTATTAGATATCCCCAGGTATAATGAGACCATCAAATAGTACTGAGAAAGTATGTAGCCTACAGTATATCTGGGGAAAAGAAGGGATCTGGTCTCTCTGACTGCTGCTCCCAGCAAATGTTGCATGTAGTCTCTGCTCTGAGTCAGTGTTTTCTATGTTTAGTTCAACTGCTTTGTCCTTGTTCTCAGCAGAAGTAACCCCACGCACGTGTGTGTTCAAGTACAAAGCCTCACTGACTTCCTCTCAACACTTCCCCCTGAAGGAATCTCCCTCACCAACAAAAATTATATTCAAATACTCTAAAATCGGATTTCACTTCACTTAACCCTTGAAGGAGTGGATGATCAATGATGCACACGTAAGCGGCAAATCTTACCTAGGATGCACTGTGATCTTTTATCATACATCTGCACATTTTGAGATTGGAGTGTAAGTTATAAGCAGCGGTGGAAGAAGTGTTCAGGTCCTTTACTTAAATAAAAGCAGCAGTACAACAATGCAAAAATAGTTAATTACAAGAAAAAGCACTGCAGTCAGAAACTTTTCCAGAAGCAAAATGTACCTAAAATATCAAAAGAAGAAGTTACTTTCCACGACTGATTATGAGTAAACAAACAGTAGTAATGTTTAAGGACTTCTTCATGAACGTAACTCATCCTCAACAATCTCCTTGTCAGTTTTCTGAGTAGTCTTAACCTTCATTTAATACTCTTAATTATATGACTTGTTCAAGGGGAAGTCTGACGTATATTGCTCAAAACACCAAAAGAAACTGAATGAAGGCATGTCAAACAATTATTGAAACACGCTGCATTGCTTAAATGACACCCATAGGAGTCTTCCTGGAACCTTTTCGCAGCACGATGTGGAGAACACAACTGGAAAAACTCTGGTCCTGTGATCTTTTAGTAATACCAAACCAACAGAAGCAGATTTCCTCCATCACAAGCTTTACAGTGAGAGCTTTAAATTTAGAGAGGATGTGTGGGTACATTTATGTGAGTTCTGTGCTTCCTCAGCTCTGATTAAGGATGATTACACTTTGGCTGTTACTTGGAGATTGGCCTTGAAGAGGCTTTGTGGAAAAAAGTGTAATGGCCTTTTGGCATAGTAAAGAAATAATTCAGACGTCAGTAAGAGAAAACACTTACACAGTGCTAGCTATATTGGTACACATGCAGTACACGGCGAACACTGATTACACATACAGATTATTGTTTTTACAGAGTGTGGTATTTTAATTGGGCAGAAGATCCATTCCAGTTGAATGGCGATCCGCCGCTGTTTCTAAAGGGCCTAACTCCGGTTCCTGCTGAACTGAGCCAGTACTTGTTTAACATCTAACTGTAATCAGCTCAGTAGGCACAGGAGGTTGAGCCCAGGCACCTGCACCAACCTGGTATCACCACAAGGGGAAGCAAACAACAGGTACACTGCCACAGGAAGTCTGGACATTAACTTAGAGACATAATACTGATACGCGTTACACTCTTACCTCAACAGAGAACACCTATCATTTTACTCATTTTTTAAAAATTATTCAGCTATTGTTTCTGGTACAATTAATTCAAAATAAGGTGCCTTTTTTAGGTTATAGTGTTGGTTCACCCAATTACAAAAGACATTTCCACACCTGTGTCTGTAATATCTGACTATGTAGATAGTTTTTTAAAATGTGCTCAGCTTTTAAGTTATCGCTGAGATTTCTGCTTCTCTTGCATTAAGAAATAAAATAAAAAATGGCAACATCTCTTCCCAGAAACAGTGTTCACATTACTCCAGATAATCCACAGAACTGTCAACAAACTGTCAACAGGTAGACATGGGAACTACTAAACGCAGTCTCACGTCAGTTCATGTCCAGGAAAACACAAAAAGGCAACAACAATAACAATTTACAATAGACTATATATACTGTATACATACACCACAGAAATGTTATGTAATCAATACAGAAATAAAATAACATGGGAATGGCGAAGGGAACATAATAGAGATGTAATTTAAAGCCAGACAAAACAGATTGTATTCTTGATTTTGATATATTCTGATATGGATTCCAGCCTTGAAATTGTCAGGGAAGGATTTTCACAGTTTGGGGCCATAGTGACTGAAAACTGAGCCAAACTGTAGAGATGGTTAGTAACTGCCATGTGATTATCTAAGTGACCTGGTTGGAACATATTTTCTGATGACACTGCTTAGGTAAACAGGATTAGTGCCATGGAGACATTACCAACCAAAAGATTAATCTCCACATAAATGAATACTGTGCCAAAATGATCTTATCCAGTGTGCAGTGCAATGTTAGCAGCACTGTGTGGTCAAGCCCCATTTACAAAAGTATTTTTTTCCTAAATACATGAGTGTCTGCACATTTACACACACACACACACACACACACACACACACACCCACACACACACACACACACACACACACACACACCCACACACACACACACACACACACACACACACACACACACACACAATCAGTGCTTCCCCTTCATGACCACCCAGACAGTAAATGAGCTCAGGGTTCACAATTACATTGCTACTTGTTTTCCCGATGGGACATTTCCTGTACTTCCTTCCTGTATGAGTAAGCCGTCCCTGCCTCCTCCCTCCTACCCGCTTCTCTTACCCATCTCTCTTTTTTCAGGGTCCTCATGTTCGTCTTCTCTGTGGATGTACCAAATAATGTTGTTTTTCGTCCATCTGCTGTCAAGAAAAGATAAAAGGGATGGTCAGAGAAGAAGAATGCAAGTGCATTCCTGAAAGTCTTTGAACCTTTTGTGCTATCCGACATAACAGAGATGTATGATGCTCGTTAATGTGACATGAATAGTTTGTTATAGGGACGATTGTTAGTCTTCTATAGTATGTCAGTTAAACACAACCAGTATGTCTGTGTGGATATACAGCAAAACACTTGTCATTATTGGGAGTGGGAAGATGAACCACAAAACCCAACACTAGCTACTATGGTCACTTCCTTGAAATAGTGTGTTGTAGCAGCACTTTTCATAAACGCCTTTGATTCCATGTTGACGTCTTACAGCTGTTATAACAGTGGGAGTTAAAAGCTGGAAAGGCTTGTGAGGAGCGGAACTTAGCCACTGTGAACACAGGCTTTCACTGAACTGTTCACGGAGCGAGCTAAGTCCTGCGCCTCCACAAAACTCTGGACAAACACATACTGAAGTGCACTGGTTATCCTCTTCTGTTTGTACTTTTTCTAATGTAGATGCTGAGCAACAGTAGACATGAATACTAACACAGGAGTTCAGCATTTTGGGAAACATGCTTATTCGCCTTATTGCCAAGAGATGGGAAAATATATGAAGCTACAGTCAGCAGCAGACTAGCTTAGCTTAGCACAAAGAGGAAGAAACAGCTAGCCCGGCTCTAATTAACATGTGATGTCTTGTTTAATACACACAAAAAGTGTATTAAACAGTGAAGATGTGAGTACGTTACTGTACCTGGCCAAGAAATAGTAATGAAAAAATAATATTGTTTTTTCACTTTGTTTTTTGTATGGATAAATAAATGACATATAATCCAGCTAGTTGTTTCCCCGTTTCCAGTCCCCCCCTGCTAAAATAAGCTGAACAGATGCTGGCGTCAGCTTCATATTTACCATGCAGTCATGTGAGTGCTATTAATCTTCTCATCTAACTCTCGGCAAGAAAGCAAATTAGAATACTTCCCACAGTGTTTAACTGTTGCTTTAAAACATAAGGAGATTATGAGGCTGAATTCATTTTTGCAAGGGATTTGTCATTAAACATTTAGAAAAAGATTTAGGGCAGTGACTTCTGCTAATGTCGGCATTGCAGAGCAGCCGTCAGGTGTAGGAGACTAGCGTGGGTTTCAGCTGTAGCTGGTTGGAAATCCCTGGCAATGTGATTTACATTACATCACAACCAAATCACTCTGCCAGGAATCCCTCCAGCTAAACCAACCATTCAGTATCCTGTTTGGGAAGATGGACACACGGAGGAGGAGTAGGAGGAGAGGAGGGAGCAGAGGGAGGGCAGTGGGAAAGCTGCAAGCAGAAACACAGAAAATGACTAGAAATAAAAATGTTTGTTATGGTGAGCGAAGGTTGCAGGGGAGGACAGAGAGAGGAAGGGGGGGGGCTGCAGGTGTCTATCAGAGCACACATCAGCGAGGCAGAGCACATTCATCACTATGTAATTATGGGAAACACACACACACACTGTTACACACACTTTTAAATGCTAACACATGCACACCCACTCACACCACGCATGGGTTTTCTTTCACTGATGCACCTGGACAAACAGAACTGTATTTTAACAGCTCTGTTCTATAGGCTGTCATTGACTGAAGTCACGAGGGCAGGTGTTTCGACGAGTGTTTGTGAGATTGTGTGTGAGTAATCATTCATGCTTGTGCATACATCTGTTCCCTTCAGAGGCCTGCAGGTTTACAACCTGACGTATTAGATGTTCAGTAGTTTGTACTACACTGTTTTTATAACAGTGTCTTTGAGTCATCTCCTTGCTACATGAAATGATTATTTTGATAGACTGGACGGTTTTATGTGCCTGAGGTGCCTTATAGGCAACTGTTACTATATAATCTACAGTGATAAATAATATTCTGCAATTTCTTGACTTTTTTAAGTGACTACTTGCAGCCTGTAGCTACAATTGAAAATATAGCTCCCTCTTTTTTTTTTAGTGCCGAATAAAACTACATGTGGTGTTTCTGGATTTGTCACCACAAGCTTCCTTTCACGTAACGCTCAAGTGAGCTGGTAAAGAGTGGAGGAAAAAAGAAGAAGGGAGTGCCCTAGAGGAGCTCATGCAGTTCAGCAGCAACATCAAATAGGCAAAAAGGCATCCATTATTCAGTATGGCACTCAGACGATTAGGCACACTTAAGCAAGCAGTTCTTTGTCCTTTGAAGCAGCTTTTGAAACAGACTGTCTTCATTGCTTGATTAAAGTTGAGTCTAAAGTAAGTTGACAACCACAGAAACAGGAGTAAAGGGGTGCACGTGGCTGGCCTTTGCAAATATTTATCTCAACACAGTGAAAGAACAGGAAATATGAGTGACCAGTCCAGAGTAAACAGTGGGCTTCCTCTCACCCCGACACTGATATTCTCAGTTAAATGTTTCCGCTGCTGCTGCTGGTCAGAACTTTTGGAACTGCTAATGCAGATTCATTCAAACAGAGAGAGAGTTTTGCTTTAATCTATGTGGAGAGCAATGTGGGTGGTGGGAAGTGGTCTATTCGATTCTGCTGAAGGTTCCACACACACACACACACACACACACACACACACACACACACACACACACACACACAAATATCATTACCTTTGCAAGCAACACATCACATAAAAACCTCTGGCCTTGGTAAATTCGTAAATAATGGCAACACCCCTGCAAATAATAAAATAAACTTTATTATATTGTTATTATTACTGTGTGTCTTGGGCTGTTTATACTCCGAAAAGCCCAAGTCATTAATATTTATATGCAGTGTTCAGCGACACTCATGCTTTGATCAGGGAACAGGGGAACTTAACCACCTGTCATCCCACTGTTTGGCTTTCTCTTCCAACATTAAAAAGGGGGGAAATGACAATAAAAAGAATTAAAGTAACTTTAATCTAATCAGAATTTGGTTTGTTCATTTCAAACCTGCAGTAAAACTGAAAATTGTATCACACTTAAGCATGGAAAAAGACAAACTAGTAAAGAAAGCAAAGAACAACTATCAAGCCTTTAAGATGTTATAATCAATATGTTTTTATTAACTATGGATCAAATTACCATTTGTGTGAAAAGAGTCACACATAGTGACAAACCCTTTAACATGAACAAACCAGACTCTGCAGCTCCTCTTGGCATTTTTGTGTCTTTCAGCTCATTGTTTTGTTTTTTCCTGCTCGCAGCTTTACTGTTTTGGTTCAGCCACACTAGTCTCATAATTATGATTTCTAGATGCAGCAGGCAGCTGTTTTCAGAGAAAAAGCTCAGCATCAGTCAGTATGCACACAAAGTTAGCAACTACCTACTTGCTAACATAGTGGAGCATGTACATGATAAAAAGCCAGATATTTCCTTCAAACCAGAGCAAATATCAGATGTACATTTGTCAGACAGCGAGAAAAATTAATATTTAAAAAAATGATATTAATGTTACAGGTGACAATATGTCACTATTATGGGTTTAATTGTTTCAGGCATCTTGATGTGTGCCTCTTGACATGTCAGTGGAGCAGTAGTTCTCTAGTCTTTCTCATTCTTTCAGAGCTGGCTGACAGTAATAGCTTCTCTAGCTTCTGGGCTCAGCTTTGACAGCCAGTCACAGTAACTCAATAGCTTGGTGCTGTTTGCCTGTCTCCATCTATGTTTCCATCTCCCTCGCACTCTCTCCATCTGTTAACTGCCAGCCTAGAGTGGTATTTTTGGATAGTGATGTGCACTAATGCAGTACTACTGCACTGCGTTAATGATGGCGTGAGTGACAAACCTGCACATAGGGATTGTTGAGCTGGTAGTTCCATCTGCAGGATTTTTTGGACACACCTAAAGTGACACACAGCAATTTGAAGTTAGGAGGGAAAAAATCCAAATTACCTCCGATTTTAACCTCAAAGGGCTGATCACATGTCCCCAAACACACTCACTCACATGACAACATTAAAATAAAATCTTACATTTCAACCAGTATGAAACTTGTTCACTCCTCGCCTGTGGCTGCCTCTTGGCTATGGCCTTTTTGACAGCTAAATGAGCAACAATTGGCCTGGCCAAGCTCCAGACCGCCTGAAATACTCAATAACAGCAGGAAGTACGTACATGACTAATGCCCTCCACACACTGTGTTGTTTTCTGTTCTCTCTCATTTTCCATCCTTCATTCTTCATGCCACAACTAAGACTGAAGGGGTGAATGCTGCCCATCCCAACACGACAATGTTTTTTTTATTTTTATGAAAGGCATAAAAGATGTAAGAAACAGACATATGAGCCCTAAATTAGGGTCTTACAAATGTTTAACCTTCATCTCAGGTCCCAGGGTTTTGTTTAATCAGTTAATTAATCACCAATCAGCCTTCAAAGCTTAAGGGGGGGCCCTCATGACAAGAATTTTTCTGAGACAAGCTATATGGAGAAAAGGTAATCCTTAGCAACCACCAGCAGCCCTTGCACCCAAAATGTTTCTCACCACACCAAGTGTTTTCAAAATGTGGCATTTGCAGCAGCACCTCATTTGAAGCTCGTCTGCTGGGCTATATCAGTAGAAAATAATAACTGAATCCCTCTATGCACAAGTGCTGGCATGTTCTTTAGAATGACAGTTATAAAATCTGCAGAAAATTGTTTTCACTCGCCACTTTCATCAGGTTGAAAAGTATGTTTGAACCAGAGCACTGCAATGACTGGCCTTAAAGCACATCCATTCCAAACATCAGCAGCCACCCCTTCAATCAGGGAATGCATTAACCCGACACTCAACGCGTAGATTGGTCTCATGTATGGGAGGCCTCACTGGCTGTCTTTTTACTCTCTGGAGAGCTACCAGCCAGGGTCCTTCTCTTGTGATTACCCCGTGATTTTAACAGCCTCAGCTGTGCTGTATTTTGGCTAGACACTTTTTTTGGGACTGGGCCAAGGGCACACATGATTGGCTGGGGTCTGTCTGGGGCTTGCACATGGTTGGTTTGTCCTAGTTTGACCTGTTCAGTCACTTGCGCTTAAAAAAAAAACTTTGCTCATAATGTTCAAAGGTTTGGATCAGAACTCTGTAAGTCGATCTGTTGTCAACATCTCAAGGCGGCTTCAGTCCAGAGCCACAAGTGGTGGCGCCACAGTGTCCATGTCAGTGTGGACAAAGGAGGCACTGCATTATCGTGAATCTATAGGAGGGTTTCCTGAGCTGCCGTTACACTTGGCTTTGTGCCCAAGGCGGGAAGAGGGGACAGGAGAAAGAGAGGCAGACACAGGAAGAGGGAATAGGGGGAAGTCAGAGCGAGAAGACATGACGTATGAGTAGACAGTGAGATTTTTAACAGGACTCAACAGAAGAGCTTTAGAGACGGAGGGATTTAACTTCAGATAGCCTGTAGCTACTTTTAGGATCTGTGTAAGGCATGCAGTGTTTTAAAGGACTAGCCAGGACTTTTTAGTAAAATGAAGCGAAACAATAACCAGAACATTTTTTGTGGCTACTCTGCAAATCAGCGGAAGATGAACTTCATCGACATCACCAAACATGTTCTTTTGAATTATGAGCTGTTTCAACTATTCATCAATTATGTTTAGCTGTTGTAACCACTTATCCATTACTTTTAGCTCACTACTGTATTAGCCCAAATACAAAGTTGTCCTTTTCTGGAAATTTGAGGTTAAACAGTGTGGGTCATCTTAAATTCGACAGGCTCGTACAAAGAGTGTTGATTTATGGGTTGCTTTGCTCTGCCTCAACGTTGCTTTGCTTGTGGGTGTTTCCTGTTCTTTTTTCAGTCTTTCTGAGTTATTCAGCCCCTAAAGGTATTTTGTAAGTCCACTTTAACTAACTAACATGAAAACGAGTTCATAGTATCTCCTGACATCTTCACTGCAGAACTGAACTGAGGAGAAAATCTATCAATCTGACAACAACCAAGAATTACAGATGTCAAAAAAAGACAAATCACAAATGAAAAACACTAGCTGCCAAGGAAAATGATTCTGACCGATTCCAAGAGCCTAACAGGAGAGAGTGTGAGTCTGTGACTGATAGACAAGCTGCACAAATGGGATTTTTTTTTTTTCATATTACTGTACTCCATGTTTCACTTATGTCACAGAAAAGGCTTCAGTGAAGAGGCTTCTCCTCTGCTTGGATGAATGGGATCTTTGGGTAGACTCTCCCAGCAGGACTCATGTGAAAGTGTCTTCTGTCCCCAAAAAGCGTTTTTCACAAGAAGCTGCTGGAAATGGGGAGTCAGCTTATAATCAGGGTCATTGTATAACCGGGCCAATACAGTATTTCAACAGTTTATGAATTGCATTTAGTTGCACACTTATACTGTATGCTAACCATTCGTCCATTACTTTTACTGTTTGTCAATTACTTTTAACTGTCCATTCGAACCACTCTCTTTTAACCATTTATCCATTATTTTTATCTCTCTCTTTTAAGAGCTTATCCATTTTCTTAGCCAAGTGTTTCAGCTGTTTTTCATTGACTTTTACCTGTCTAGGTTTACCATCCCTCCATTACTTTTAGCTGATATAAAGTTTATCCCTTACTTTTAACAAACTATTTATGAATCCATTATTTTTTAACTAACCTAATTAACTAAACCTAACTTAACTACTACTAATGAAATTGTAATTTCTATCTATTTAGCAGCGCTATTCAACAATCATTCCACACACCCCCTGGCAACTGTAGAAGTACGGCTGGTTGAGACATGAAACAGCAGACAGCCCATAGTTGGTTTCTGTCATGTTTGATATGTCCTGTTTCACTTATTATACAATGCAGGGTTTTTTGTCTTTTCACAATAGTTCATTTATAACCATCTGACAAACACTGACAAAGCAATGACTCTCATCACAGAGTTTTTCAGTAGAATAAACTGCTCTAAAACTTTCTTTGATCTTTTGTTTCATAGGAAAAAATTTGTATTTTTTTCTTCCCCATGCTTATTATTAGTTATTTAAATCAAAAGTTGAATAGTATTTCATGATGTTTATTCTCCAACTGGAACATAATGATTTCATAATTAGATGCACGTTCCACAGCTCTGCTGGCACACGATTTAAGGTTTTAAGCCTTCGAACGTCCAAACATAACCTGGAACATATATCTTTTTCCAGATAAAGCCTCAATTGTCAACACATGCGTAAAAAGCCTAAAATTAAACCTGATTACAAACCATAGGATTGGGAAGGTTCACATTTGCCTGTGAAATAAATCAACAACAAAAATAATTTGGTTGAGGTTTGGCCACTGCAGTCAAATCACTTCTGTAGAAACTCATTGGCCCCTAAATGTCTTGCAGACCCACGTCTCAGCAAATCTGGAGGCAAAACAGTCCTTAAGGAGTCCTTAACTTAACATTGGACCAGGGTAACATATGCCTTTTCGAGCTTTTTGAGGGTTCCTCTGTGGACTCAAAGTCTTGGATCAAGCCCAGACTGGAAGACCAAATTAATGCTTTGGGTGTTTGGAAACAGACCGTTTAACTATGAGGCCCTTCATCTGCAGAAGATACTGACCAAGGCTGGTTTCACACTTAATATATATTATATGTACATATATATATATATATATA
>NW_019174546.1:4553318-4763584 GCF_002260705.1 Seriola dumerili | reverse complement strand
AGCTTGGTTTCACACTTAATAATATATTATATGTACATATATATATATATAACTATATATATATACTATATTATATATATATATATATATTTTAATGTATTAATTAAGGCTACAATAACTGTTATTTTCAGTAATGATTAATCTGTATTTTTAACCCATATCCATAATATTCAATTAATAAATTAATTGTTTAGTCTATAAAATTGTGAAATTGTGAAAAATGTCCAAAACCCAAAAATATTCAACTTACAATGATCTTTAAGAGAGAAGAGTAGTAAATCCTCATGTCTGAGACACTTTAACCAGCAAATATTAAACCCAACATTCCTTGAATGTCTGCCACAATTAGAAAAACGATCGACGATTCATTTTCTCTCAATCAATAAATAAATAAATATGTCAGTGGTAATGATATTCCATACAAAGGACTAAAGTGACGTCTTTCAGCTTGCCAGTTTTGTCAGAAACTTTTTTTTTCCCCATCTGATCACAAGAGTTGAAATTATTACGCTTAAACACTAACATTAATAATTTTGTTTGTGACTTAATTTGTATAATTTATATTTCTAAATTTATTATGAAAGGATGTCACATGCTTGATTTAGTGCACTCAGGCGTGTTTAAAAGTATTTGGACATGTTAGACATAAACAATTGCATCATACAGTTGTACCCAGAATTATCGTCATGAACTCGAGCTGAAACACATTATCAGACATCTTCATTGGTTGTGTGTTTTCTGTATGTGGCACAGTGTGTGCCGTCGGTCAGAAGACCTAATTGTTTTTTCCTTTTTTCGTTGTTAAAAGCCCTGACCTTTACAAAAAACATATACAGTAAAGTGTATGAGCACCCTAAACACACACACACACACACACACACACACACACACACACTACATTTCCAGACACTGCCAAACACAGAATTAATTCCGAGGGTCATGACTCTCGGCAGTCAACCTGTAGCAAGTGTGTGATCCACTTTGACAAAAAGCTCAGGATGAGACCAACCTTGAGCCAAACAGCAGCAGCAGTAGCAGCAGCAGCAGCAGCAGCAATCATACTTTCCCACACATAAATGAAGGTATAGGGAGTTTATGGGGCTCGGAAAAATGTAATAAAAAGCCTTTCTGTGAATGCAGCCATCTGTGAAACTTTAAAAGAACTTCCTGTAAACAAGACTGAGGGGAACAAATCCTCTCACACTCGTCCAACACTCCACCGCCGCCTAGAATTAGCCTTTCATCTTTGTTTTTCCTCAATTTAGTTTTCTCTGCTTTGCTTTGAGCCTTGGATCTTTGACTCTTTCTCTCTGGTTTCCTCTCTGTCATCTCTCCCTGTCTGTCTCAGTCTCAGTTGTCTTCCGCGCTCTCCATATCTTCCTTCCCTGACTTGTCCTCAGAGCACCTTTCTGACGTAGATGTGCCTCTTTTTTTGTCCTGAATCAAATTTCTTCAGGATGCTGTTTTTAATTTAAATTATTTCAGATTTTTAGAATCATTAAAACTATTATTGCCAGTTATTTTGGTGATAAATTATACGTTTTTAAAGGCTTTTTATATTATGTTTAATAGGATATGACAGATTAAAATATGCTATAATACAAAATACTGAGCATTGAGTGACCTATCTGAATACAAAAACTGATCTCCAGTTATGAAAATCTACAATGGCCTTTTGTCTAAAAGTGAGATTATTTCCATATTCTTTCGAGCAGCCTCATGACGTATTTGATTTAGGAGAATTTCCCCAGTTTCCTCTGTGTACAATGAATACCAGGCTCAATACAATTCAATCAGCAAGGTCTGGACACTGTCTCAGTACACCTCCACTGATGTGTCGTGTTTTATTAGCTCCAAAGCTGATGTAAAGCAGTTTTAAACAACAGTACGCTGCAGACAAATGTCATGAAATCCAAGTATTTTCTGTTTCTCCTAGATAGAAATGCAATTAAAAACAAAAAAAGGTGTCATGTTGTGTATTGTTATACCAGCCAAAAAGAAGTGAAGTTGAAAAATGTGAAATTTTAGTTTATTTAACATTTATATTCCACGATGAAGCAAAAACTCTTGACTGCCGTAAAAATATAAAAAAGGACATTTCGTGCTTTTAACATATAATATAAAATATGTTTGTATGATATGTGTGAAATATGACACACGTTGCTAAAAAGGCTAAGTCACATCAAAAGAAGCTGCAGATACCTTGAATACAGACTTCATGTTACAACGTATTTTCATGTCAGCAGCAATTTGTCATGATGACATGCTGCTGCTCCTGTCTGTCCTTTGTTCAGGGCTTCATTTTGTTAAACCAACTCTGTCTCCACACATTGCCCCCGACATATAGGCTGAGGCAGGTGTGTTTTTTCAGTCAAAGTTTGGTGTGTTTTCTCCACTTTTCTGGACAGTATCAGTTTAATTTTTACTGCTCGCTGAGGAAACCCAGATAGACTTGTAAAGCCAAATGGGCAAGCAGTGAATTGGGGGGAGACCAGTGTGTGTGTGTGTGTGTGTGTGTGTGTGTGTGTGTGTGTGTGTTTGTGCGTGCGTGCGTGCGTGCGTGCGTGTGTGTGTGTGTGTAATTGCAAAGTGATGTCAGGTGGAAAAGACTGGCTACTTCCTTGGTCTGTGCCAACTTGTAACGTATGGAGGGAGGAAGGAAGACAGTGAGAAAGAAAGAGTTGAGCAGAGAAGCCACATGGTCTAAGTTTCATATTCTGATTTCTACTCACATGCTTATCTGAATTAACCAAATCCCCTCTTAAAAAACATTCCCCCAGTTAAAGTTACAGTTAAACATGACAGACCTCCGGTGACATGAAGCTTGATAAAAAGTGAATCCTAGTTTTGGAGAAAAGTAATGCTATTTGTTGATGAGGAGAGCTGAGGAAGGCCCAAGAAACGATGAATGGAGAAGCCAATTATACTCCCATCAGTACAAATGATGAGTTTGGGCAAAAAATAAAAGATAAAAAAAAATGGTAAAAAGTATGCAAAAGTATCATGAGTATAAATACAAAAGCTTTTCATATGAAATTGTCGCCAGAAGAAATTTAGCAGCATTGAAACGGAGAGTCGAACATCCTGAAGCCCGCCACGTACACCGCAGATCTGATTAATATTTACTCATCTACTGTAGTCACTGACATCGAAGTGGGCCTTAGTCGTACGGGTTCATATCGTACGAGTCCATATCAGAACTCAGATTTAAGCAGTATGACGACAAAGTAAGTTTAGAAGTGGAAGACGGTGATATTTACAATTTTTGATACAAATTTTTCTCTCTTTGTCTGATCAAGTTTTAATTTTTGTGATGCAAAATCAAGTCTCAATCCCACACATGCACATGTCATGTCACATGGATGTATTTCCTGATCAAATTAGCACACCGACAAACAAAATAACTTAATATATCTATAAATATGCAAACATATAAAGGTTGAAAAACAATGAATCACCTCTGAATGAATTCATTTTTGGAAATCTTGGGATAAAACATTTGTAATTACATATATTTTAGATTCAGAAGAAAGTTGCAAGAGACAGTCTCGCACTTCTGTAATGCCACTGTGGAAACTTCTTGAAACTATTCCACTAAATAAAGTACATATCAAGAGAATTTTAAAAAAGCACAACTCCCCAAAACGTGTCATAAATGTCCAAACTCCCTCAACTCTTTCATTTTCACCTTTCCAACTGCCACCACCTGCAAACTACACTCACCTCTGAAACTTTAGTGAAGCAGAAATTGTTCTCATACTCACGTCTTTTAGTGGAGACAAAAAGAAAAAAAAGAAAAAAACCCACTGATGCCTCTACACACTCAAACTGAAGAGATCCAAAAGTCACAGTGCGGCACAAAGACGACACAGGTCACAGCGTACAAACATGTTGCCTACAAAAGCCTCCGAGCTCAAGTCCAAGCTCAAACTGTGCTCCGAGCGTTGCTTTGCTCCACCTCCTCCAAACTCCTCTTTTAGCTGAAGGGTGTGGACTGAGTCAAAGCTAAGGCTATAGAGTCCACATCATTCACACAAGTTTGGCTCTTGAAAACCACACCCAGTGAGAGAGAGAGGGGGGGGGGGGAGAGAGGGAGCAGAAAGGGAAACACTGAAGTTTTCCTTAAATAACAACAGAGGAGGAGTGAGGAAACTTCTGGTTTCAGGGTCATCCAGAGCCTTGAAATAACCAGGCAGCGGGCTCTGTCATGAAAAGAAAATTATGACGCAGAGCAGCGGTCATTTCAGGATGTTTATGTTATTTGGCAGAAGCGCTGTACTTTTTAAGATGGCGGTAGGCGTACGGTGGGCCATGACGTTAAACATCAGATTACCCAGATAAAAGGGATTAGTTTGTGAATGTGTTTGTGTGTGTTCGTGCCTCCACACGCTCCTCTGCGTCTGCACATCCGGCTGCACGCCGTGTATATTTGTGAACATGTGCATACGTTCATGTGTGTTTGAGTAGGCACGGCTGCGGCCTATAGTTTGGGGCTGCCCGCGCCTCCACGCTGATGGCAAACAGCTGCCATCTCTTTCCTGTCTGAGTGGGTATACAATCCATGCTATATTGCAGTAATCATACAGTATGACTACATCTGTTTGGCGTTAACCAAACATGTGCAATCCCAGAGCAATTCTTCTGCCCCTGCCGTTTATTTGATCTCACTTTATTATAACATAAGGCCCTTTGGTGGCAGCTTTCATCTGAGGGGGTTTTACAAAGCAATGAGTGCAAAGTGTGGCCTGGCGGGAATCGGACTCCTATTCCTGGCAGTGTCAGTGCCACGTTACACCTTTTAGATCTCAGTGAGTTTCACAGCTATGGATTAACGTCGTCAAAACTCACATGGACCCATAATTTTCCTCAAAAAGTTGACTGAATCCATGAACCAACCCGTGCCAAGGGACTCTAAATATTTTCCTTTAAAGGATAAGGCAGGCAATATTGTATACTTTTGTAACCGTCACCAAATCCCATGAAAAGACCAAAACTAAAGTATGTTACTTTGTTTCCCAGTACTCCCAACTTCCCTTCTCTGTCCTTGGCAGCCCAGCCCATGTGTTCCTACTGAAAATGTAAAAACGAGTCACAAATATATAGTTTTGTGTTATAAAAGAATGAATAATTGCACTGTGGTTTTCAGCAAGCATTGCTAAAACATGAGAAAGTAGTGCATTTATTGGGAACTCTTTTCAGCAGCATATTGATACATATCTGGAGGATTTACAGCAGCAGGGAATGAAAAATGTATGTGAAATTAACTCAAAATAAACTACAGTATTCATAGTAATGAAGGAACATGTCACCTGGTGCAGTGTTGTGGCTCATAGACAGTGAGGCAGTGGAGGTCTATGGGACAGGGAAATAAAGGCTATCAGGCTTTGATGACACAGACAATAAGAAAAATATAGAATATATCACCAGACTATCTCAAAGACCACATTCATAGGGTTTGGGACACTACACCAGACTAAAGCTAATTTTGCTTATCTGTGTTTGATGGGGTCTAATATCAATGTGGATACTTGTTACTTTACTGCAGGGAACTGCAATAAGTTACCATTGCACATTAAAATAATAAGTAACCACCTCATTATAAATAAATACAATTACAGCAATTGGGAAACATGGAGATGCAAGCTTATCATCTTAACTGAAATTTGTATGTATTTTGTTTTCATAAATTTATTTTGTGATGTTTGATTTTATTGATGATAACATACTGAACGGATTAAATATGTGGAGTTGTTCTAAAAATACATCTTAGCTTTGCATCACTGATATGGAAATAAATCATAAGGCATGGATGGATATGATGTCAGATAAGCTAAACTAAAAGTCTCAGTAAAGCTCAGCACTGAAAGCTCTTAAAAAAATATCTTCTATAGGTGTTAAATCAAAGCAAAAACACAAATATTAAAAAAATTCCTGTCTGTACTTTAAGAAGAATAACTAGGCTTTTTTTGGCCACATAAGAAAGACTCAAGATTGATGACTTTGTAGCTAAGGTGTGAAAACAAACAACTCCTTTCCTCAACTGTTTAATATTTCCTTTCCAGGGAGTTCCTCTGGCTTATGTTAACAACTCAATTATGGCAAAGTTCATACTTGCAACATTTTAGGAGTAATCATTCATAAAAATGGCCATCGAAACCAGAGGTGGTGTTTGGAAGGTAGCCAAGCTGGGTGATATTTGTCCATTAGTTTCTATGTATGGCCAAATATTATGTTGCTAGGGAACAGTCAGCCCTATCGAAGTTATCAAATTAACATTAGCAGCTCAGCGAGCGGCAGCAACTTATACGTCAAATCTCATCATGTCCCACTTACAGAACCATGTTCCAGGCAAAGATGCAGAAGCTGCCGCTGGTAGTTGAGCTGACCACCATCAGTGATACCAAAGCCACACGAACGGTAGTAAATGGTGTTTATTTGTCTGGCCGACATAATTCACTGTGACTAAATAGATGCTGAAATATTGAAAAAGCCTTTCCATGGAGCCACATGAAGTTCTATCTCACAAAGGAGGGTTCAAGAAAAAACTACAAAAAGTCTTATTTGGTCTGGCATGTTGCCCAGATGGCAAGTGAAAACAAAGGCCACCTACGCACACACACTATCAGTGACAAGAGAAAGACAGCCAGACAGGCAATCCCACCAGAAACACTTTCACCTGTGCTGCAGACAAAGCCGAGTGCTGGGAGCAATGTGTGAGTGTGAGATATTTATTTCCTTTGACGTTTCCATTAAACAGTTCCTTGCACTTTTGCATAGTTGCACTTCTTTGCCTTACAGAACTGATGTTTTTAAGAAAGTTTGGAGTATGAACAGTGTATACTTTGTGTGTGTGTGTGTGTGTGTGTGTGTGTGTGTGTGTGTGTGTGTGTGTGTGTGTGTGTGTGTTCCTGTTTCCCTGTGTGTGTATGAATGAGTCATCCCAAAGTGACCCCACCCTATGTGGGCGGTTGATTTGGCGGGCTGGGAGTATTTGGCCTGTGTCAGTCTGCCTGTCCCAGAAAGAACTGCTCACATAACTGGCCTCTTTGTTCCAAATGTCACTCCCCTCAAAGGAAGGAAAGGGATCCCGTCGCTGCTTCTCGTGCCCTTTCTGTGTGTCTTTCTCTGTTGCTTTGTGCTGCCATGACTGAGCCCAACCCACAAAATATGACTGACGGGTGGCTGTTACTCTGGGGGTGTCACACTTGTTGTAAAACCTGAACTAATAGCGTAATTTTCTCATTTCATTTGAAATAAAACAGCCTCAGGGTTTGTCTTGGGAGCTTATTAGCACTCACAGAAATACAGCTTTGATGCCAAAAGGATTATCTGTGAGTTCCTGAGAAAAAATAGGATTCTAAAAAACTGAATAGTTAGGAGTAAATGCACTGTGTGCCCCCTGTTTCTTCTCAACTTGTTGATGCTTTACTGCACTACTTCTGCACATGACCAACTAAAATCTTGTGCTTCTGTGGCAGCGTTTGAAGTTGTTTTGTTTTGAACTAAATTTAGCTGAGAGTTACGTAAAGGCCAAAATGCATCATAAGTGATGTACTCCAGCTGAAGAGAATCAGGTTATTTACTAGAATACCCGTGGTGTCAAACGGTTTTAAAACCACTTCTGTGTTGTTTGATACTACATTATAGCATTACACAACATTCTCACATACTCAGAATCATATTCACAATTATGTTTTATTCATTCTCAGTTACAAAGTGACAGTAGTGTTGAAGTGGTCATTTAAAACAGAGCTCATCAACCTGTTTTGCACAGTTTATAAACTGGCAATGTTTAGGAAAACAGCCTGTAGTGGAGGGATTGTGTTTTTATGGCCCAAATTAAAGTTAGGCTGTAAATAGGTGAAATGTTTGAATGGTTTTTGTTTTATTCATCAACCTAGTTGCAACAGTACAGGAACCTCAGATCAAGAGGCTATGTTGCAGACTAATGACCTCACCGATGATGTTCTTCTCAGTTTTATATAGCGTTTGTTTTTTCAATGTTATGCAGAAAGCAACAAAACTGTGCCATGTTTGAGGTGATTAATGCACAAATAAAGTTATATAAATATTATTGAGTAATGTTATTTTTTTCTTCATGGCCTGGGAGCAAATAATCTGTGGCCTGGTACCGGTCCATGACCCGGCGAGTGGAACCACAGATTTAAAGTGTTTTAGTAACTCCAAACCATTAAAGGTCAGCACTAAGCTGCTAAGGCAATATTCTAATGCTGCCCCCTCTATCACAGTAATTTGAATCATTGAGAAACCCCTGCGTTGACTCACATTTTGTCGTATCACTTCCCATATTTTTAAAGCTGTGTCATTGTGCAAAGATCGAGGCACAGCAAATGGAGTCTGGTCTTAAAATTCCCTAATTACTACTGTGATGGGAACAGAGTGCAGCATGACCTGTTTCAGTTCGCTGTTGCAGCACTCTCATCTACCGTGCCCAATGTTAGCAATGTCAGCTAAACTACTTTTGAACCAGATGGTGGTACAACCTGTTTTCAGTGACAGTGAGTCTTCGGTAGACAGGGCTATCAGCTGTAAGACAGGAGAGATGCTGCGATCAGAATGCACACGGCTGATGATTAACAAAGGCATCAAAACATAAGTCTATGTAAGTTATTTGTTATTTGTTGACTCTGAATATCCTGATTTGGCAAAAAATACTCCAATGGATGTACTGTACTTCCCAAAATCATTTGCTACCTGGGATTTGTTAAACTTGCTCGCGTGTCCTCGAAATTTCAGATCAGCCGGTAGGTTCCTACCTTTCCTCATATATCAGGCCGATGTTCATATTTCGACAGATAATCACTCATCAAATCCATGTGTTGCTGTCACCATCCTGTCATGTGGATAGCTTATTAGCTAGAGATGACACTCAAATCTGTTTTGTAGGTTTTGGTCTAATAGAGCACAAGTGCCTCTTCATACTGAATCTTACAACAGCTGCACTTTTTAAAGCTCAGTTAAGGGCAATTTACAACATTGTGTCAAGTGTCCAGTTAATTTCCCAGGTAATGACTTCATTCATTAGGACTAAAAGCCTCTTGGGAGAGAGATTACCTGACAAGTTTAGAACAAGGTAACGTACCTTTCCTTAGAAGAAGAAGAATCTTCTGCTGTGCCCTTGTGACCTACTCCTATGCACACCCCATAATTGAGTTAAGTGGTTTATTCTTGTATTTCAAGATGAGGCTGATTGAGTTCAGTTTTTGTGACAGTCAAGACAAAGAGTTGGCTTTGGGTTATTTGTTAAACACAAGGCTGCAGAACAGGTGTGGCCATCAGTACCTTAATAATGATCTAGAATGGCACTCAGTAGAGCGCATACCTTTGCCAAGGCCAAGCAGTCCTACACACGTCTGGATTATTATCTGGATCTGCACAAAATTGTACAAACTGATAGACCTCAATACCACAAATATGTCTGATTTTCTGATTTGAAATTGACAAGAATTTCGATTTCAAAATGTTAAGGAAAATTATTATTTTTTAATTCCTGTGTCCGCCCCTTTAACAGGATCAGCCGGCCCCATCCCTCCTCCAAGTTGAAATCAAGTGCAGATCGGTGCAGCACTTTTTTCTGTAATCCTGCTGACAAATAAAAAAACAACAGTCACAGGTGTAAACATGACATCCTTGGCGGAGGTTATAATGTAGATAGCACCTTAAATTAAATGAAGTGTTTTAAAATTAAAATGATCAAAACACAACACAAGACAAGGTTTGAAGCAGTAATGCAATAATGAAAATAGTGAATTATGAATTTCTTACACTGAAGTTAGCATGCTTACCCGCTAGCTTTTCCATTATTTTTCACTTTCTGATACCAAGTCACTGTCATGTCCAGTCTTCCCTAGTAGTAGCACTGCTCAGAGGGAGTATTATAACCTCTTGTCTTGTAAACGCAACAATGGCTGAAGCTCTTAAATGGTAAGTAAACAGCTGTTAAAACACATATGTTTAAATTTATCTTTCATGTTCCTATGAAACATGTTCTTCAGCTGCTTTATAGGTTTTTTTTCCCCTGATGGATTGAGTTACATATTGTCTGTCAAGCGCTGCCCCAATTTCACTTGTGCTCATGTCATATCATGCCTTTTAATTAACATTTAACAGAGAATACAGCAATGCATGTCAGCATCAGGTCATAAACCAGTGTACTACTGACGTGAACAAAGCAGGTGTTAACCCTTGAACGTCAGTGAATCTGACAGTGTCAATACAGAAATACTGTAATTAATTAAAATTACTTACTGTTATAGTCATTAAACATGCCTTGTTATTTTCATCACAATATGTCTGAGCTGCAGTTGATAGTTGCACTTTGCTTGTCGTTTGCAGGATAAATGTATTGCAGATTAAGTGTAATCACGTCTGTGTTGAGCAGTTAGCTACAGTGGCAGCTGCAGTTACGCTGCATAGTGGCCTTGTGTATTGAAACGCTCCCGCTTCAGCCCGGCACCATCTGTTTCTGGCAATGGAACAGTTTTCAATGTGTCAATTCGTCAAATAAACTCTGGCCTGTAAGAAAATAAAGAGAGAAACATTCTCAGACGCACAACAAGCTGCTGTGGGAGCAGTGTGGCTCCAGTTCATTCTGTTCCCAGTTATGAATCCGTGCTGCTCATGCTCTGACGTCCCTGTCTTTGAAGTTTCATCTGGGCAGAGGGGGTGAAGACCAGAGTTCTTGGCTAGCAGGGAAATCAAGTAAGTGTGCGGCCTTGTGGGCCTCTTAATTTCCCTTTAATACCTACCATTAGTTTTCAGTTCTGAGAGTCCTGCCAGCAGCTATCCTGCAGCAAACATCATCTAATTGAAATGTTTACCATAGCAGCCACCAGTTCCAAATGTATGACATTTTTAAAAATACGTTTGCTGTTTTCTCCTATTTGTCATCCCCATGTCTATCTGTGCATCACTCTAATTGGCAAACTAGCTTTTTGTCTGGTTTTATGCTCCCACAGTCAATACCCTCACACTGGTTATGAATACTGAAACAATATGTATATGAGAAATCCTCAAAGGAGCTGGAAGCACAGAGAAGTCAATAAATCACCCAGATCAGGCCTGCACATTGAAATTCATAAGCACACTGATGTTCCGGCAGCATGTGCACAAAAAGAATGGACCTATTTTATTTTATCTGTGTTCTTGTGCCAGGGAACATTAAGCTTTCTCAGTAGTTAATAGCACAGGAGTTGGCAGGGCAGAAAGGTCAAATGTAAAATGTACAACTTAAAGGCAATCTGGCAATATGGAAACACTTAAACAGAGGCGTGTTGGCTCCATTAGTTCAACACTGTGTGCACAGCCGCTGAGTGGAGACAGCAAACGTCTCACTGATCAGATTTAAAGGAGGCAAATTATCTATGTCACCTGAATTGGATTACATCTGAAAAAAGAAATGAGACATGCCAAAATATTCAACATCATGCTAGTTGAGTGAATGAATGTAAACAGTCTGGAGAAAATCATTCATATTAACCAGTAGACCATAAAACAAGGTTCAAGTTTCATGCATTTTCTCCATGTATAACTGTCTAGACAACATTTAAGCAGTTGTGAATACCGTACGTGAATCCTCTAACCCGTGAGAAAACATCTTTTGCCAAATATGGTACTTAACATCAAAAGGAAAAAATACTGAGCATTTGTGGTGGCATTAATGCAGCTGTGGGTTTAAAAAGAGGTGATTTTGATCTACAAGCATGTGTGCATGAGCATGTGCACAAAAAAATAAGCAGAGCCAGACACAAGACCAAATTCATCAGATTTTTGATGAACAGTAATTGTAGCATGCGCAAACCATCAAGGCCAAAACTAAATGACCAATTAAATGACACAATATGTTATTTGTCATCACCTTCCAAAACAAGAAATATAAGCATTTTCTGATCAGACCTGTCGGCACAATTACTTTGTTTGGTTGGACTGTTATATGTGGCTGATGGAAAAATGAATCATAACATTGTTTACAGTTTGTTTAGGTTTAGGCACAAAAATGACTTTGTTAGGTTGGGAAATAATTGTGGCCGTGCTAAAAAATTAAACAAGAGAACTTGGTAAAGTTTAGGGACAGATTGTGGTCATGCTTAAAAAGAAACCAGTGTTGATTTTCAGTCTCCAATTTCCAGGTTACATGCTTTGTTGAACTATCCATCCATCCGTCCTCTGGCTGCATCCCTTTAAGGTTTCAGGGTGCTAATAACGCTACACTACCTTTATCTCTGCCCCCAAAAAAATCTGATGATGATCTGAGATCTGCTGTCTAAGGAACTGGAACAAACAAAAAATGTTCTCGTTTTTCTTAGTGAGGACATTCGCACAACAACTGATATCTAATTGAATTACGGAAATGGATCACTCTCACTGATTTGCCAAATTAAAATGTATTAACTTTCATTTGCAGCTACCCACAAATGTTCACAACCAGAGGAAAAATCCTACTGTTTGTTCAACGTCACAACAGATGGAGTGAATAACAAATAAGGCACTGTGTTCCTTTTGGTAATTGCTTGCTCTCAAATTAAAGAAGATGACCTGACAGGCAGCTGGAACATTTTAGACATTTTGGACACTTATATCAACATTACTCTGTGATGAGTGTTGCACAACTGTAATTTTGCATTGTGGGATTGTTGAAAGAAACATGTATGGACACTACCTTCATTTTATTACAGAAATTTCTGAATGTAATACATAATTATCACACTCAGAATTCAGAGACTTAAATGCATGTTGCACAACATATATTAATTATTGAGTTATTCTGGGATCATTTCATTCGTCTTTCATGCACAATGGATGCATAATTTATATTGAAGAACACTGAGTGCCTCCTTTAGTTTTTCCTTCAGGCTGTCTTATTCCAGTGATTTGGTATGCGTACTGTAAGCGGTCTTAATAAATCAGATAGAAACTGCAGGAGAAAGCTGTACTGATGTAGTTTTTTACCAATTACTTGTGCCAATCAGTAGTAGTAGTAGTCAATACTAATCCATGGCTTTCCATGTTGCATTGTTCCAGAGTTATCACTAAACGTTGATAGAGAGACTTTAGAATCATTGTCTTGTTTTAACATTATGTGAACCAATGAGGAGGGCCATCACGTCCATATCCTGTTTGGACTGATTACAGGTTACTGCTGGACGTGCACGTGCATATGAACACATGTCTGAGCTGCAGTAAGCATTTATCAAACGCAATAAATAGGTGTACTTCACTTGACTCTTGTGGGACGAAGTCACAGAACATGTAAGATACAGACAGACACTGCTGAACTAGATTAGCAAAACAGATTAGAGAGAGATGCACTGCAAGATAGCACTTGACATTAGTCTACTGTTGTTTGCTGCCGTCAGACTTGGAGAGGAGAGAACACATGTTAACTGATATCTGTTCTCGCAGTTCACTCTCATGGTGTTTTTTATTTTTTCCCCTTAGTTCGCTTATGTGTTGGCCTGACTTTGGTTTTGTGAATGCACCTTTTCGCATATGTACTGTATACAGTATGTCTGAGTTTGTATATGTGAATTGTATGATATTCATCATAGCCCAAAATGTTTAACTGGAGATGTTCTCATGCTACAGTAATGGTGTTTTTTTTATTTTTTTTATTTAAACAGAAATTTATAACAAACCCAAGCGATTCATTCAGACAAGTTTAAACAGTATGCTGATGACTTTCTGCTATGAATCTGTTTTAATTGGCCCTGGTTACACCCGACACCCGCTGTGACTGATCCCTTTCACTGTGTACTCCATAACAGAGAGGAATGTCGTGGAAATCTTAAACATCATGAGTCATATCAGGGTTCACATCAAACTGAAAAGCATTATGTGAACAAGCAGCAGTATTATGGGTCAGTGACTCACAAATTGGAACCATTTACCCTCGGCTTTTGTTTATAATACCCTCATTGTAACTCGTGTTGCTCACTGATGGAGTATCAGGTTACAGATGTCCAGGTGACTAATTCTCCTAAAGATACAAGTTTTTAAACCCAGCTAGAGCACAGCAGGTTTAAATTATGGCACTCACTCTTTATTTGCGAAAATGCAATCTAGCAGTGTGGTCTGAATACCATCACTTTGGAGAAATCATGTGCTCTTGAGATAAAGTATGTCTACAAAGACATGCTTCTTGTATATAGCCACACAAAATACACATTATGAATTAAAACAACCCACCCTGCCGCCTTAACACCACATCTTATAATTCTTCCACCCATGCTACACAGTGTAATTATGTGTCAGCGATTGAGAGATGGATTTGTAATTACCTCTTCAAGTACCATGATGGATTTGATGGGCTACCCTGTTCTGATTAATAGCAAATGATGGATCGCTCTGAAGACATATTTTGGATAATCACCCCACCACCCCCATGCTCTCCAGATGTACGGAATAGTCTTTGATTTTTAATGCAGCCAGCTCAGACATTAAGCATCATTCACAGCTAATGCTCTTGGGAGACAGCTTTGCCAGATCTGTCTTTTAAGACCTCACTGACTTCATTCTTCGAAGCATCTCTTTCCCCCTATGTTTATTATGGTACACCATGTTCATCCTTGAAGGGAAAAGTGTTTGTTTACTATCTTTAAAATTTTCTGGATTTACTAGCAGGATCAGTTAGATTGTGCAGCATCCCAAACACATAGATGGATGGATGTGTAACTGGGGACTTCTGAATTTTGATGGCTATGTCATGATCTCTTCAGAGTTGAATTCTATGTATTCTAATATGGACAAATAATTATGTTTTTTTAATAATTCAAGTAAATAATAAAGCCCACCCACCAAGCATCTCCTGCAGGAAAATAGTACAAGTACCATCCAGTATTTGCCAAAAAATATGAGCTGACATACAACAAACATCCTGGACAAGGACAAATACTAAAGAAGAACCTTCATTTTAAGTAAAAGTATCTATTTTATCTCCTTCACAACTGAATAAAATATAAGGCAAAACAGGAATGCTAGCTTAGTTCACCGCAATGCGGTATTATAAAATATTTATATATATAATTTTTCCTATCGGTGTCTTATTTTTTTCTCATAGGGGAACACAGGATGTGTGATTTACAGAGGAGATAAGTGCTATGGTAAGAGAAAAAAAAACGATTTAATTCTAGTTGGACATAAAAAACACTTGAAACGTGCTGGAAATCTACATATTGACAGCTGAAGACAGACATTGTAAAAAAATTGACACAGTGTAGTGAACCCTTCTCTAAACCCACATAATCCCTTACATTTGAGCCTGCAAAATAGCGAGGCTTGCTGTAGTCTTTGTATGTGTGCTTTGTCATGTCAGCTTTGTCTAATCACCCAGTGTGTCTTGTTCTGATTTGTTCCCCTATATGTCATGTCTCGTTAATAACTAATAACTACCTACTACTATCTAGTAACCTGCTCCAGTTTAAATGTGTTAAATGGAGAAAAAAATTTGTAGAGCCCTGGGAAAGCTGCACTTCATTAAGTCCAGTTCTTGAGTTCATTCTTCGAATCAACTATATAAGCAGATGGTGAAAGTTCCAGTTTGGTGGATCTTGGTTTTTAAAATGATTTACTGGCAGCACACCACAGTATATTAAGATATTTCTCATGGAAACCAACATCTGCGCCAGTTCTCAAATTCTACTAATTTGAAACATGGTTGGTAAAATCTGTTTTAGCTGGAACATTTTCATTCCCGCCAAAATACTGGAAAAAACATCATAAAACCCGGGAGAAAATTATAGGCTACAGAGTAAACAATTAAAACCCACGATACCTCTTACTTTGTATGGCTGGTGCCTTGAGTATGTGTGTGTGTTTTTGTCGGCCGTGTTTTGGTTCTTAAGGTGAATTTCTTCAAACTGTAAACACATTGCCAGGAGTTTGACGTAAAATCACCACTGGAAAATCACTCGAGTCGCACCTGAATCCTTTGTGTATGACTGCCGAGAATACACACACACACACACACACACACACACACACACACACACACACACACACACACATACACATACACATATAGACATACACAGAGCAGGGTCTGTCGCGTGAGCCATGTGCTTGTGGATATCTGTTGGCATCTGGCTCTTATTTCCTTTCTCCATGTCACAGGCGCAAAGGCTTTAAGCATGAGTCATAACCCTCAGACCTCCGGGGCATCCAGGCTTGCCTCTAAAGACACAATACACGATCACTGAGAATGTCACGACCATTTTGCCAAATCACAGTAACACAGAGTCAGACACGGCGCTTAAAAAAAAGTAGTGTTTTAATGCCACTGCAGGATCGTACCCATGCCAGATGTTAACAGTTAACTAGATTTAATGTATTCAACTTTTCACATTGTGTCTTGTCATTTTGGCTTCTGTTCTAGAGCTTTACTTTTTATGATTACAGATCTTTCCTCTCAGTGTTGAAGAGTTTGAAAGAGACAAAATCACCCATGACTTATTCGTCTCCTGAGCAGACCAAGACTGTGGATTTGTTTGTGCACCACATGAGCGTGCTGTTTTTTATATCATGGCTCCTGGGATCTGCTCTGATTGCACAAGATGTCGGTGAGCACATACACAAGAAAATAAACACACATACTGAACAGAAAAGAAAAGAAAAGCCACTTAAAACATGCTTGATGTGTCTGAAACCAGAGAGCACTTGGTCCAGTGTTTGAGGGGACAAATAGATCTGAAAAGTTTCAAATGGGCTTCGTATGATATACCACCAACATACCAGTTTGATTTTTAGCCTAAATTTAGATTGATCTCCCTGTTTGAATTACTCTGTATTACATTACAAACTGATTCTTCCACAAATATTGTTTTGATGCGAATGCCAGCATGGACTTCTAAGCCTCTTTTGTCCTGTGTTTTGGACTCCGTGTGATTAGCAGTGGAAGTGTGGGAACAACAGCAGGGCCAGAGGCCATGCTTTGTTCTCTTACTGCTGTGCTCTGGTCCAGTCTGGTCTGTGGGGGCCTTTCTAAGGAAGGTGGCCGTGACAATGATGCACTGACTCACCAGTGAGTTGCACAGACGGCTTGGCAATTTCCACAACACATTAATATCTGCGTCATGATACTTGAAAATGTGGCTGTGGAATATACAATAAGCAGACTGAGGCACTGCGCCAGCTGTGCGGCAGATAGCACAGAGAGGCTACAAAGGCTCAGGCGCTGGCAGGCAAGCAGGATGTTTCAGTCCTCTATGTTTTACTGCTGCTGTCTCTGCTCTTATCTTAGCCAGGGCTGGATATGGAGGAAATACAGTAGCCTCCACTTCCAGACCTGATAACTGCAAAAGTAAAGTGACTTATGTTTTCACACAGTAACTTTTCTGTCTGTCTGTTCTGCCTGCCTGACAAATGACCAGTCAGCGGTGAAAGACTTGAGTAAAAGGAGCTAAATTACATTAAAATACTCATTAATACATTAAAAGTCAAAGACCTGCTGGAATTGCAGTATTTTGTGTTTTTCTTATTATCAACAAATCCTATGAAAAGACCAATACAAACCATGAATTGATCCTAGTATAATCTGCATAGCTAAAACCTCTTACAGCTCAGTCCTTTAACACGGTCATTTAATCATTTATTATGAGTTAGTTTGAGGCCAATTTTTTTCTTCTTAAATGTGCCCTGTTTTCAACAAAGATTAATGTTTTCACTGGGAAGCAATGGGCTGAGTGCCACAGACAGGGTAAAAGACAGGAAGTCGTAAAGTATTTAGAGATGCGTATTTCTATGTTTTTTTCTTTCCCAGATTTACTGTAAGTAACAAAAATAGAGAATCCAGTCTTATCCTTTAAGTACAAGAATATAAGTGTTATCAGTCAAATTTACTTTACATTAAGTATTATTACTGATGAAGGAATTGTGTTGTATTAAATATGTAAGCAGGATTTTAATGTTTTAGCTGGTGCAGGTGGCGCTAGCTAATTTTACTATCTTGTATTTTGTATTGTCATCTCTTGATATCCTAAAAACTGATCATATGTTTTGAAAATCTTTTGAATAAATGTTGTGTAATAAAAAGTGCAATATTTCCCTCTGAATTGTGGTGAATACAAGTACAAAGTAACATAAAAGTGAAACAGTCAAATAAAGCACAAGTATCTCAGTATTGTATTGCTGTACAATTGTTGATTAATCTTAACACAATAGGTAAATAAGTAAATAAAAGATTGTCAACAACATAAGAATAATACCTACAACACAACCAGGAAGTGATTTTCTGGACTGACGCTCTTAAAGCAAACTTGGTCCTCTATGCTGGATTTTTATTCTTCAGTGTTAATCATACATTAATTATGTTTCGCTATTATTGTATAACCCTTCAGGCCTTCAAATGAGGACCTACCAGCCTTTTACTGCTCAAAAAGGCAATATTACAAATCGGAATGAAATCTCATGCCTTTTCCTTTTATTCACATCTCCCTAAAAAGGAAGAAATTTCATATTGCTGGTACCTACAACATAGTTAATGTTCTCGCTAATCTTCAGTAAACATGAACGCTCACATAACACAAATGTACGCTTGAGTAACAATAACATTACATCCCTTCATTTTACTATTGCATTCTTGTACCCTCTTCATCCCCATTTGCAAACATAAGTACACTGCACTGAAGTAGTACCAAGAAGAGATGCAGTGTTAAAACCATGAAGATACATATTGTGTATGTATTTTTCTTTTTCATACTACAGAAATGCACAGTATAACTGAATTCTGACCAAAAAAAAGGACTTTTTTATGTCATGACCAAGTCCATACACTCACTCACAGTATTTTCCCACACCAAGGGTCAAATGCAGCAGTAACCTGCCTCTGTCTGCTTCTGGTCTGCTCTGGTACATGTCCAGTCAGCCAGCTGGTCCTTACTGTCAGCAGGACCTCGGCTCAAACGGCTGATGGCGGCCAGATGGTGAAGCTCACACACACACACACTCAGAAACACACACACACACAAACACACTCCAGTAAGATGCGTGAGTAGCACATCCTCTGCTGGAAAGGCAAAGACTTGTAGCTACCTCAGTTGACCCCACTACATGCTGCTTTTATTTCAAAGGCAGAGGAAGGGCTCAGAGGGAGAAACATGAACTGTGGCTCGGGAGTGAAGTCACTGAAATGTGTAACATCAGAAAAACACTGTTACAGATTAGGGACAAGTCATAACAACGCCAGTACACTTATGAACGAGTCATTGTATTTCTACACAAAGTATCATGTCAGCAAAACACAAAGTTTTTCAGTTGAACAGTGTTTTTCGTGACTGTAAAGCTCTTTTCTAGTGATTTTAGCCTATATACAATTAGTAGATAGAATTGACTTGATTTGACAGTATTTCTTTGTTGTTGGTTTGATTAATTAGATATTCATTTGTATTAATTATTATATTGCACTTATTATTTAAATATCCAATTTTAATATAAATATAAAATTAAAATCAAGACACTTTCAAATTTTGTCGCTGTCAGAACATCTTTTAATTTTTATTATTTCACCAAGCTGGATTCAATCTCTTTTGTCCAGATTTGTTGTATTATATACATATAATATCTTAAATATATATATATATATATATATACAGTACTGTATACAGTAGGTATGTGTTACTTCAGAAAAAATTATAAATATTAATTTTCTGTTTTGTGTTTACACACAGTTTTATAAATTACATTATATAGAAAGGTTCAGTAACTGACATAAACTTAAAGCAGACCTTGTGCTGAAAAGATGTGGCCCTTGCTAATAATTTGTGATATATGTGCAGCCTGAAAGGGTTAAAGTCAAGTTTGCTTCTAAAAAGAAATTATTCAAAATCATTAAAATAATGGAAACGCAAAGATAATTCAACTTCTCGACTTCTTAAGGAGACATTTCATTCAGCACTAACATCTGATATATAGTTAAATCTTCATCCCCAAAAAGCCTTGAGACATGTTTGTCTATACTCTGCTATTATCACCTCATATTTACTGTCGTTACTCACATTAATAAGAGGTTTGGACAGCCCTTTTCAATGTGATGTTTGACCAGCTGAACTGTAGGGCTTGTTTCCCAACAACAGCCGTAACCTCAGAGAGGAGCAACGGGCAGGAAAGAGAATAAAAGCTTTTATTTGTGTTAGTGGGAAGACAAAAGAATTGCTGTCTCTTTGACTGCAGGTCTTCCATGTTGTGTGCATGCAACACAAGATAATACATCCTTATGGGTGACAGATCCCTAAAAGAAAGTGAACTCACTGAAATATGAGCGCAGTTCAGTCTAGATAGTGAAAACAAGTCCAGTTTCTATGCTTACAGTGATTCTGCCCTCACTTTTCCCCTGTTCATTCATTTCTTGTCCTGTTTTATCTTGAAAACAGAAATGTTTTTCTTTTTTTTCCGTCTTCACTTGGATACTCACCAGTAGAGAGTATTCTGTTCTGGATGGTAGTGCCTCTGGTGAAGTGGACTGGCAGACAGCCGGGTGTTCAACTACAACCATCTGGGGATGCTTGAACATTGGTAGTCAAAAACATCTCAACTACTACGTGCTCCTTCCCTTGAAGTGTTTTTTTTTTCTGCCATACTTGTAAAACGTGTTTCTTAACCTTTTTGTTTTCTTCCTACAAATAAAAAGGATGAAGAAAAACATGTGCAATCAGTTTCCGACTGTCGTGTCTATATCTTAAAGACTTTGGAGCTCGTAACACGGAATAAAAAACAAACAGAACAATAAATAGTCTAATCCTGCGTTGTGCTGAAAACAGTAACACACACTGGGGTTTTGTAGAAATTAGACCGAAATCATAATATGAAGTCATGACATTAGTAGGAATATTTTTTTGTTTTTAAATGACATTATTATTATTGTCAACAAAGGCCATGAAAACCAGCTAAACTAACAATGCTGTAGTCTCTTAACAGTGTCTGGCTTCCTTACACTATCTGAGGCACTGAGACTTATTTAATGGTTTCAGTTTTCTTCATTTTACGTTTTAATTTGCTGAAACAGCTGGACACTGTCGATTTTACAGAAGATTACTTAAACATGAGTTAATAGTTCATTAGTCAGTGTCAATTATTGGCAAAAAATCACATGAAGTTAGTTGGCCTCTCAATATGTTCTCTAGCCTGCCTATGGCACTCACCCTCAAGACCATTTGTTCCTACGGAAAACATAAATCTTTAGAGATAGGTCATAAATGCATAGTTTTATTCTATTTTTTTTTTTAAGGAAAGGATCAATATGTTCCTGAAACAGTTGGGCAATGTAGGTTTTGGTAATGTTTTTTTACGGCAGCAGGACGATGTGTGTTTGTGTGTGACTAATGCAAAAATAAACCCATGTCCATTGTAATGAAGGAACATGTCGCCCAGAGAAACAGAGTTGCTCATTGATGTGTTTTTAATAGTTTTTGGACAGCAAAGGAGCTCTTTGTCACAGAGGAATTATGGGATTTCTTCACAATAAGCAAAAAAAAAAAAAAAAACAGAATTACACTGACCTGTAAGTCAAAAAATGATCGATTACCTAATGTTTACATGTAATATAATGCTTTGTATTCAATTTGATGTTGGGAAGAAGCAGAAAAATAAAACTGAATGAAAGAAGTGTTTCATATTGTTCACTAGTATTTATCCAGCAGCGTTTTACTATCCTCTGCAGGCACACCCTGGAAGCCTTCCCAAAACCTTTCCAGAATTAAAATGAAATTTATCTTCTTTCCCTCTTCTCTGGAGAAGGATCGACTATAAAAGGCTTCACAGTAGGGACCACCATCCATGCTCGTCATCCTGACAGTCTCTGTTTGTTATTCCAGGCAACTGCACCGCCTGATAGGTCTCCAGCACCCGCAAGCAGTCTCATTCAAACTACGTCTCTCTGATTCCCCGCCACAAACTGTTCCCCGCGACTTAATCTGTCCGCTTTCTGCCCCCCCCACCCCACTCCCAACTCCTGCTCCTTTACCCGTGAGTCATCGTTGTGGTTTGGACAGTGGATCAAGAGAGTGCAGATGGATGAATATGTCTCGAAACAGAAATGGAGTTAAAGCCAAGGGTTAAGGGAAGCCTGGATGCAAACCACTACAAAATTTCTTGACTTAATTATGTGTCAAAGTTACCATCCAGCCATTTTTTTTATTCGGTGGTGAAGGAGAAAGTGGAAAACCAGGATGTGTAATTTTTTGAATGTGAGAGGGATGGCCCATTTGCAGCTAAATCCATCAGCCATGTGCATCCACCCTGAAAGAAAAGGGTAAGTTGTGAGGCTGAGAACTTAAGAGGCAGGCTGAATATTTTATTTCAGTCTAGGTCTAAGGTTTAGAGAAGGTCTTGTGTCTCATCTGACCACAATGGGGGACGAAAAACACACAATCCTTATCTAATGAGTGAAATAACTATGAGCCATCATATCTATGGTAATGTATTACTCAATGAGCTAACTACTTGGATCTGGAAGCCCCGCCAGTTGTCTGGAAAAAGTAAGAAGCTACAAGAAAGACAAGTGGTCAGCCTATCGTATGAGTTTCAAACAAATCCCCAGATTAATTAACTCCTTTGGAAAAGTTAGGATAATCAGCGAGGCAAATGTTAAATGATTCCCCAAACTGTCTGTTGTAGTCATCCATTATGGTTTACAGGTCAACCTCATGCTTCAGCTTTGACCTACACTACTTATCATAGTTGTTGACACACATTTTCTTTTGCAACAAGGGATTAGAAGCGTGCACATTAATTTTTTCCCCAATAAAGTAATTAGGCAAAACCCTTGTCTTGTTCCTGTGTAGTTCACGTGTTTTCAGATCTCAGGAATTACTTATTAGTCTCAGCATGTTTCCGAAACTCTAGAACAGTGTTGTGTCATTCACTAAAGTTTTGTTCAAAAGAATGAATCTTTTAGGCAATTAAAGTGAACTGAATCACTTCCTGAAACGATCCATTCACAGTAAATTCAGTTGCGAGAGAATGTGCAGGGATATCGTTCAATGGAACCTTAAGACCAGACAGATAGCTTACAGACAAAGTAGGTAGGTCCTCCATTGACCCTGGAGGTAAATTACTTTGCCACAGCAGCAACACGCATGCAGTACACACAGTAATTAGGTGCTGTAGGCTTTATTGTAATAGGGTACGACTTTGTTCTAGCAGCTTTCAGTTTGCAAACGGTATCCTTATCCAACTAAATTCTCATCTCACTGTCTTATCCTTCATGAACGACTGTTATCAGTTCACTAGTTTGTGAGCTGAACTGAAGGTTTGGCCGTGTTTCAGTTCAATGAGTGGGTCTGGTCAACCAGTCAACAATTAATCTTTTTAATTAACCACTTCTAATGATTCACTACACTGAAAAGAACTGCTGTGCTCATCACTGCTTTCGAAAAATCAGTATACACGTGGGTGTCGATACTGAATGTATTTTTGAATACCGTTGTTATTATTATCAGTTTGTTCGTGTCCTTTATACCTATTCTGTTATTGGTTCATTTTAGTTCATAACATAAAATACCTCTGTCTGAGTATGAATACCGTATATCCAAGGAAAATCTTATGGTACAACATACTGTGTAACATTACCGACTGATTTTCAGTGTTACCCAGCATGATCATTGTATAGTGTTCATATTCAGTATATATCAGTTTTAGAAATTATGATCCTACTTTAAGTGTCTATTCTCAGCTTTTTATTCATTTATTCTTTTCAATTATTATTTAGCTTTTGTTGTTTTTGTGTTTTATGTCATTTGGCAGCTGAAGCGGTGCAATTTCCCCTTTGGATTAACAGAGTACTCACTCCATCTATCTATTTTACCTTGGTGAGTAAATTATTATAGAAATGATGACCAAAACTATGGAAGTAAGAGCAAAGCTGTAATAAACCTGAAAAAAAAAAACTTAAAAGAAATACTCATTATTTAGATATATTTGTGTAAATTGGGTCTTATTTTGTAGTTTTGACCTCCTTTTAGAACATTAAGCTGCAACACAAGCAGTTAGATGATCCCACCACTTGAATAAACCTCTAATTTTACCATAATTACTTGGAAGAGAAAACGAAGGGAAATGTGATAAAGGAATACCAAAATTACTGTAAACATCAATTAGATTTTGACCTGCTGCATGCAGTTTTTCCTACAGAGTGGATGTTTTTAATGGACGTTTCACAAGCAATCACCCTCAGATTCACTTCTGAAAAATAAACTTAACAACAGTTTTTATGATTCCTGAATGATCTGGTCATTAACCTTTTGGCAGTGGCCAGAGGTGAGGCAACAACACCTGCAGCCAATCTCACTGACAAGATTTTTTTGAAGACTTTGCGCTCAATTTTAGCTATTTTTCTATTTATTAGAAAAATACAGCAAACATCCACATAGGTATTTGTATCACTTTGTCTCTCATGCTGGTTCAGGTACAGACTGAGTGTTTGGGAGGTCTGGTGATCATGATGCCAGCGCACTGTGGTGTTTTGGCAGCCACATTTACAGGCCTCATGCTTCACGTCTTGTTGAGCTGTGGAGTAGAGGGCAAATTTAAAAGTTGAGTTTACAAGCCACAAGTGGCAAAATACTTCTCATTATGCACTGAGCATCACATTTAGCTCCGTTTGCTTCTCACTCATTGTAATCTCTAACGCTACTTTGGGTGCCATCAGAAAATTAGCTGTCAGGATGATTAGTCTCGAGATCTGCAGCTCTCAATGACTTGCATCTGCTTGGACAGACTTTCATTCATTTAACACTAATAAGGTTTCCCTCCTGGAGATGTTCATTTATTTTTCTATAATTGGGTGTAGTTTTCATGGCCATCCATTCAATTCGGACTAATTGGTGTATTTTTCATGAACAGACTTGACAAACCGGGCAAATCAAATAACCACCCACCTTATAGTCCCATGTTCAGATATCTCATCTTTATCTGAAGCTCATGAAGCTGCTGGGGGTTAACGTAAGCCAGATCGTAGTTAATCTCTGCTTGAGTCAGACCTCATTATAAAGCAACAGGGGAGAGATGCAGCAGACCCGGGCCCCAGATTGCAGCCCTGTCGTCTACATATGCTTGATGTGGGAACATTGGTACTGACAGGGACATATATTGTTACTACTGAAATTGCTATGTAGCACAGACTACCTTTGTTTTGGTTTTGTTTTCCATCAGAAAGCCAAAAAAAAAAAAAAAACTTTGAGAAAAGAGGCCATTAATAACCTGTGCAGGAATATTTACCTGCTATGTTTCATTTTTATGACTTGGTTTCCACATATTTTCCCAAAAAACACAAAAAGCATGACTCAAATACTAGTACTATTTAGCTGTGTACAAGTTGGGTTGTTACAGTGCAAATCCTTTACCACTAAATGTGTACATGAGGCTATCATTTTCATGCCATGCTCTTTTTCATGATCAAATCCAGGAGTCCCCAAAAATGTTTCAAACGGTACATCACGCAAAACCTTGAATTCATCGCACTATACAAGGTTGACGTATTTTTATATTTGTGATGGACCTATTATTTTAGATTGTAGCGGTGAGTGTGAGTTATTTCTTGTCAGCTTGTATGACAGAAAGGAGAAAGGAAAAGTTGTATTCACTTCTTGTTTTTATTAGATCCCATGTGGACCACTGCCATGCTGTTTGGAAATAATTGGTCAGGCCTTTTAGTAGTAAACTGCAGAAGCCGGCAGATGAATCACAAACATGTGACTACTTGAAGTAAAAAAACAAACAAACATTTTAACCCTTACTTTCTAGTTTTTTTTGCATATTGTAACTTGAGATAAAATCTTTTTCATATACGGAGCAAGCAAGAACATCTACCTTTAGAGAAATAGTTTGACATTTGGAGATGTATACTTATGTGCATTCTAACCAAGAGTTAGATGAGAAGATTGATCACTCACGGTACTGTACAGTAAATATGAAGGTGCAGCCAGTAGCCTGTTAGCTTAGTTTAGCACAACAACTGGAAACGGGACAATAGCTAGCATGACTTTGTTTGGTCGTTGTTACACCAAGGTTTTTGTATGGATTACCTTTGGAGGTATTGGTAGGTGGATTCTGTTACCTTTGGACGGGCTAGCTGTGTCCTAACTGTTTCCAGTCTTAATGTTAACGTAAACTAAAGGTCTTCATATTTACTGTACAGAAATGATATTGGTATTAGTCTTTTTATCTAATTCTTGAGAAGAAAGCAAATAAGTGTATTTTTTCAAAATGCTAAACTAATGAAGACTAAAGGGGTCAAATGTAACTCTGTAGTATTGAAGCACTGATTAAAATGCACCATGATCCACCACATGTGAAAAGTACCCAAGACTTGGTAATGTATCTGACAACTTTACAACTACAGTTTTGCTCAAAAGGACTCTGACTGAAAGCGACAAATTAATAGTTTTTTTTTTTGACTGCCAATGTGGTATTAGAGGTGCCTATTTAAATTGTCCACACCCTTGATACCCTCTCTCAATTTCTCTCCCTCTGTGGAAAAGAGGGAAGTGTGCCATCCGGTTACTGGAAGAGCCAGCCGACCATGTGGAAAGTCTGCTTCAGAGTGGCATTTTCTCAAAAACCCGGTCATGCACACTCATTCTTTAGCATGTGTCTGAATGTGTGTGTGTGTGTGTGTGTGTGTGTGTGTGTGTGTGTGTGTGTGTGTGGGTGTGGGTGTGGGTGTGTATTTCTTTAGATGTTTGAAGGGAAATCTTTCTGTCTTGAGTCACTGTGTTCACTCTGCTCTGAGCCTGCAAACCTTCCCTGTTGCACGTTTCAAAAACAGCATGTCATAAATCGGTCCAATATGGATTTTAAACTAAACAGGACTTTAAGACTTGGTCATGTGGACTGTTAGGGAAGCAGGGTAGTAATGCATGAGCTCTACTATGCAGCACCAAAACAGCATTCAGCATTAACTTATACATAGTCATTTGTAAGTGTAATAACTCAAAGCTAATAAAGATTGTGTGCAGAGTGTGATGAGCCGCTGGACTCCTGCTAATGGATGTAACATTAAGAAATAAATGGAAGTAACATTATAATAATCCATTGGACTTGAGGATGTTGTTGTGACTGGAAAGTAACTTATGTCTCAATGAGAAAACATAAGGAAAGTCAAAGAAGGATTAGGTTTGATGAAGTGTATAAGGTTCATTGACTGGAAGGATATTGCTTCAAAACACTGAAACAAATGTGGAGTGGTTTGTTGATTTCCTCAGGCTTTAACTTTATGGAGTTTTGCAGTCTTTAAGAAGGACATTATTTTCTGATGGAGAGAACAGATGTTTCCAAAACACTTCTCATTCATCTGAAGACAGAATCTAAAAGTATTCTTTGTCAATTAAAGGGATCAAAAGAAACAAAAAGAACTCCTACACACACTGTTTTGCTTAATGCCGACTGCATTTATTTCCAACATTTTTGGTCTACATCATCCTTCATCCGGTAGAAGAAACAGCACAACAGTTCCATATATAGTATATGTAAATTATCTAATCAGACATCTTGAGATGTTTGCAACCTTGCCAGCCAAGTAATTAGAAAAAAACAACATAAAATGTCACACTATCAAAAGGATAGAAAAACACACAAGTGCCAATATTCATCTTAAGCGCCACAAAAATATGTAGTATAATAACACCAAACTATCTAAAGGTTAAGGAATTAGAAAAAAACAAACAAAAAAACAATCACTATCCATAGCTTATTGAATAGATACATATTTTTCATGTAAACAAACCCTCATACTCTTTAAGGAGTAAGGAATAGGTTGGTGTTATTATAACCAGATAAATAAAATAATTATAGAGTAATGTTCAGTCCTGTGGGTGACAAGGTCTGTAGAATAAATATCAAAGAGAAGAAATCTTAAAACTGACATTTTTTTTATACTGACACAATGGTTAATATGAATCAGAATTTGTTTTCTGTTTGTGAATTCAGTTTGTGATTGACATTCATATTTGCCATTTTTGTAAAGTTTATCATATTCACCATTGCATAATATTTTCAAAATTCCCTGCTTATGGTTTTTACAGTTAAAAATACATTTTCAAATGAAGCTAATGATACATGAGAGATGTGTGAAGGAAGCTAGTTTGAACCACCACTTACTTTAAAAGCAGCCATGAAGTAACCAGGTGCTGAGAAGTGCTTCGGGAAAGTGCTACAAGATCGAAATCAGAACATAGTTTGTCTTGTGCGTGATTATCATTTGAAAAGAAATGATGCTGTGAGTACACACCACAGAGGAAAACCTGCTTTGCGTGTGTGATTGGACAGTTGTTTTCAAGTTGAATGCTCATAGTCTTGCATTTGACTTGATGGCATCTTGTGATAAGCCTTTGCTTTTTGTAATGGCATCAGTGACATTCAGTAAAAATCGGCTTACCGTTCATGGTCAGTGTGACTCTCAACATGCTGAAACCTGAAAGTCTGTTGATTCTTAACAGGAGTTGACAGGACATGTGAGTGCAGTGAGTTAACTGTGGAGCCTTGGACTATCCATCCATACTGAAGATGTGAACATGAACATATTGCTGAGGGGTTTTATTGAGATGTTAATGTGTGCAGATGAAAGCTGCGGAAAGTGTATAATCCGGGAAAATGCGTGACCATGATGAATGTGAACATAAATTAGAGATGATAATGATGATGTACGATTTGTGGTGCATCTAGCACTGGGTACTGTTACAAATCACTGCTTATGATTTCTGTCCAGATGAACTCTTTTATCACTCTTCAGTACATGTGTATGTTTGAACGGAGTGCACCATCCATTTAGCTTAAATGTTAAATGATCACTCATAACGTAAAGGGATACTCAGGCTTTTGAGACGGAAACATTCAGGGCCTGTTGGTTTGAAATGTGTCACTAAAACGTTTGTATTTTGGTACTTGGCGTCATTTATATTAAAATGAAATGAAATGGTGACATTTTGCAGCAGAAAAAAAATCTTCTGCAGCACAATTAACTTAATATGATTTGTTCATTCAGTCATAGTTTCTCCAAGATATAGCAATGTGCACTGCTACCAAGTCGTCATATTGTCCTCCCCAACACTCAGCTGGAAGAGATGTATAGGTGATATATAGGCAGATATAGACCACGTTAAGCACATGAATGAATGGTGTAGAAATGGATTATGCTGCAGGAGAGGTTGAGAGGAGTTGCCATGGCTGTAGATTTTTTTTTTCATCATTGTAATTGTATATTATATGAATTCAACCTAGCAGCAGCAGTTTTTCATGACATAGCAAACTGCAAATGATTTACAGCCACCTTTTAAGCCTATGGTGGGCGAATGTTTGATCCTGCAAAGACAGAATTGTAACAGAGTAACTTTCAAGCAGAGCCGGACTATATCTTTTCAGCAGCTTTACAAGTTCAATAGCTCACAACAACACACACAGTTCACACGTCCTTCTAACACATGCAAATAATCACAAAGGAAATACATAAAGGGATCATCAGTTAGATGAGTAGATCGATACCACTCAAATCTGACCTAACAGAAAACCTACCAGCACCTGTACAGCTCACGTTAATCTGCATAAAAACTGAAGCTCTTTCTCCCAGTTCCCAGTCCTTATGCTAAGCTAAGCTAACTCGCTGCTGGCTGCAGCTTCATGTTTAGAGTACAGACATGAGCATTGTATCGATCTTCTCATCTACCTTCTTCTCATCTTCTCATCAAGAAAGTCAATAGTGTATTTTCCAAAATGTCAAACCATTCCTTTGCTTAAATGAATTTAAAATATTTTTAATGATTTATTTTTGCTATTTTAGACTGATAGTTAAACACACACACACACACACACATACACGTTTTGCGCACACACAAAGACATTTCATATCATTTATTTGATTAAAAATCATATTTTACTAACCTAACCTTACACAGAGCAATACATTAAAATATTCAATAGAAAATGGCATCCATACATCCAAAGGTATCAAGTTGTAAAGTGGGAAGTTAAGGGTATGAAGTGCATAGTGTCTTTGAGACCATTTGTTCACATTTGCTCTGGCTGTTACATTGAAGTGCCAGAAATCAAATGTCAAGTTGTGCTTCTATCTGTGTATTTTTGCCTCCTCTGTGCTGTGTGTGCATGTGCGTGTGTGTGTGTGTGTGTGCGTGTGTTTGTGTGTGTGTGTGTGTGTGTGTGTGTGTGTGTGTGTGTGTGTGTGTGTGTTTGACAAAAAAAGATAGGGAACTGGTTGAGTGACTGGTAGGTGTGTGTAGGGGTGTGACCCTGGTGACTCATCCATCAGCAATGTTCTTCTTCTAGGTGAATGAGTCACAGCCTTCCTCTGTGGGGAGATTTCTCTTTCCAACGGATATTTGCTTCTCCAACGAATGTCTGCCTCACTGTCAGTGCAAAATCTGAACCCAGGCCGTTTAAAAAAAAAAAACAAACGTACAATTGTTTGAAATACATGTGTCCTGTCTATTTGCACAGGAAATTATGATTTTTATCCATACAGGTATACGGAAATTGTTTTAGATGTAAGGACCGGCTTCAAATGATTCCTGAGTGGCTTCATTTGCATTTCTTTCTTTTTTTTTTGTTGCATAACTAAAAGGCCGTAACAGTTAATGCAAAACTAAAAAGAAGCTAATGATAAGCTGCAGTCACCTGTCGTCATAGCCAAAAAAACCCACCAAAATAAGTACAAACCAGCTTCATTTTTAGATATGCATCATGTTTTTTACCTCTCAAATGACCTTTTTATCATATAAATCCATTAGGACGAACAACACTGTAACTAAGCTTTACTTTGTAAAGAGAAAGGAGTTATCACACATTAGGTGTGTTTACCATTCACTGCATTCCTGATTGGCTTACTGAAAAAATATCAGAACCACTGACTCATTTTGTTTTCCTTTTGAGGGAAATTAACACTTTGGCTCGCCCAACTTCTCCACTTTCTTAGTGTCTCTTCCCCCTCTCCTCTCCTGTTTCAGATTCTCCTCTTGAGCTTTGCTTGCAATGTAAAATGGTTTTGCAGGCTGAAAGTTATTCCGACACAGGTATTGCCCCTAGAACTGTAAATATGTTCAGTGATATGAGGGCGGTCATCATGGTTGAAGAGTTCTCATCTGCTGTAAATAAACTCAGAAATGAGTGTACTGAGATAGGTCTACATTTGAGACAGGTACTGAGCTGGAATTTAAGATTTTCCAAGTCAAGGCAACAGTTATCGTTTTGCTGTTCCACGTATATATCAGTTTGATATCCGGTGTACATACAGAAAACGCTATTTGTATTTGTTTTGCCACTGAACCTCCATTTAGAGCAGGATGCATGTTTCAACACACTAAGCCGCTGTTGCTGGAGTGGCTAAATGAGCTACTTGTTGAGAGTACCACAATGCTGCTCTGAGAAACACAGGAAGAGAGCAAACAAAGAACAGCACGGAGCAGACCTGGTTTTCTGGGGGTGTCATTTGGAAAGAGGTCACACAGGAGGTTAGTGTGATCGATGGGCTGATGGCTTCCCCTTTGTCTCTAACGGGCTGAGGGAAGGAAGAGACGAAGAGAGGAGAAGAGATGCATCAGGGCAGAGGAGGAGGAAATAAGCGGGAGAAGGAGACTGAAGACAGATTGAAAGAATACATGAAATTCATGGACGGTTCTGTCATCTCACTTTTAAAGTTCAAACTGATATTTGAGTTTCCCTCATGTTTTATATAAATATAAGCTATGATGATTCTGCAGTGTCTCGCCCTCAAGCCTCCGAGTGGACAGCAACTGACTTACATTTGAAGGTCAGTGTTGCTAGGAGAATTCCTACTGATGCTACTGACCGGTGCACGTCATCGCCCTGTATAGCCGACAAATGATGAAACGAGATGTTTTATTTACAGTGGGCTCAACACACTGCAGAAAACAACCATATACAAAACTCAGCTGCAAATACTGAAGACATGTATTTTTGCTGCGCTTGTTATGTCAAATTAGTGGAGCTGTTCTGTTCTGTGTTGTTTTGTTTTTGGGCTTTGTTTTGTCTATATGCATGTGCTTCCTTACATTGCAGAGCACTGAGCTGTAAGGGCCACTATAGTTTTCTCTGTTTTCACAATAAAGAATATAAAGATAGACTTTTTTTCAACAACCACATGTAACTTTATGTCCTCATATTAAACATTTGGTTGGACACATCGTGCTGTTAAATTTGTATTCCTCTTGAAAAGTGGATGCCAGCAAGCTGGGCTAACTATCGTCCCTTCAAAACAATTGCATACTCGTTAACCTAGCTTGCTAACATAAGTGCTGATTCCCACTGTGTGTTTTTCTTACATATCAATATAACCGTTTCCAGGTGTGGTGACAAATAACCAGCCTGTCAAAACTCACAACGGTTGGTTGTCCTGTAACCACAGTCCACCGTATGGTTATCCAGGATTCAAATCACAACACAATTAACTGACGACCTCAAAAATGAAACAATGGCTAAAGCTGCTACCTTTTAGTGTTTCTGACGATGTCGTAACCAAAAATCACTCTTCCTGGATAAAATCATTGTACGGACTTTATCACTGTAGAAATATAAATGCAACTTAAATCTCTTTCTTTTTTTTTTAAATATAGTGTTTGACCAAATAAGCTAAAACAAATACGTATGTAGTTATTAGCAAAAACAAATTTGAAGTTCAACTTTTAAGTTCGACTTGAAGGGCATACTTTTGTGTTTGAGTGTTTCCCAGAAAGTATTTATTTCTTTAAGGTATTTACTCATCATGTAGCATCCCCAAAAAAAGAGGGAGAGGGAATGAAATAATAAAAAAGAAAGAAATATCTGGGAAACACAAAAAGCAATAAAAATATGAGGAGAAAAAAAGAAGACAATTAAGGGATAGATGAAGATAAATTGAGGCAGTTATAGATACAGGAAAACGGGGTGAGGGTGAACACACCGTCTGCCCTCCGGCCGTTGCACATGTTAAACCATCTCTTTTAATAACCTTGTCATTTGGGTTGCCTGTGGCTGCTAGCCGTTTTAGCAGCAGGGAATTAATGTTAGTGTTCCCTGGCATCTAACATGAATATGATTAAAGTTCTTTCAAAAGGATCCCTGACTTTGCTTCATACTCCCTTTTGGCACCTGAGATAATGGCTACAGCCATTTAAACAGAGAAGAGACAGCACTTGTGGTTCTGACTGAACAGGCCTGTGGCAGATTAATGACGTGGGAATGAGAATTTCCAACGTTCTGAATCTCAGTGCTCAGGATTTTTGTCAATAGTGAGGAGTAATTGTGGGCTTTAATTTAAGGAATTAGTAAACCAGTTTTATTGAAAATGACGGCAGAAGGATGTGGTTTTCTTTGCTGTTAATAAACGCAACTTCAGTTCAATTTTTGAGGAACAAAAACAGTTTAAAAGCTCTCAAATCATCCAAATTTTTTAGTTAGGTTACTAAATACCAGTTTTGATTATTTGTAGCTTGATATGGACTCGGACTCGGCTAGCTGTACGTTATATGATTCAACGTTTTTTTAGAGATTTTTTACAGGTTTAATTGTCTTCATATTTCTATCACATATTTCTTGATTTCATCCATATTTCACTCTCTGGTATTTTCTCTTTTTTCCAAGTATTTCATTCTGATAAGGTTCTGTCATCACGATGCCTGTTGTTTATGTTTTGGCAGACCCTGCAGAACAATAAAGATAAGTGTTTATAAGCTGACTGGCTGTTAACACCCTCTCACACATACTTTACTGAACAGTACTCTGTTTAAATCAGTTGAATGGGGAGCTTTTGTTTGCTATGTAAACTCTGTTTATGTATGGTAAGCTACAGTATGCTGTATATTTTGTACTTTCCCCCCCTCCACCTGTGTCAGCTTTAGTCAATTAAAACGACGTGTGCCTGGTCAAAAGTATTTTTATTTGACTGCGTCCCTCTGCAAGTTGTGTTGATTCATGATACCATACTAAACCCTATTATAACAACAAATATCTAAAGCCGAAGATATTGTATAATGTATTTCAGGTCATGAGAGTGGTCATGTCTTTTGAATGGAATATCTCTAGACAGCAAAAGTCATTCCAGTGCACTCACTATGGCCTTACACCTGAGCAGCTGTGTGTGAACTGCAGAGTAAAAAAAGAGGTGCACGTTAACCGAAACCACACACGCGCACACATACACACACACGCACGCAAACACACACGTACACACACATACACATACACACACACGCACAGACACACTCACTTGCACGTACATGCCAAGCTTGTTCCATTCATGTAAATGTGTGGGTTGTGTTCAGCATAGCTGCTGTCTGGTCACCCCAAATCCATAGCACTTCTGTCCAGTCGGAGACATGTGGTTTTCCTCTGTGAGGTTTCAGACGTCAGCTGCTGAGACTCAGGTCACTACTAGAGAGTAAGAACTAGAAATAAATAGAAAGTGACATTTGAAAAATTCAACAATTGTGTTTTTCACAACACAATGTCCCCTTTATAAGTTGCTAAGATTTCACAAGGGATTTTTTTTCTTCTTTAAAAACGTTTTTCAAATGCTGACAGTAAATCACCACCAACAAAATGCACCTGCACTGTACTGGCATGGCTGCAGAAGTCATGACAGATATTTGAAACATGGAAAAGTAAAAAAAAAAAAAAGAAAAAGAAAAGAAAGAGAAATAGAAATATAGAATTATTCTTATTCTTATATATTCATAGAAAGTACATTAGATTTGTTTTGAAAGCATTTATGACAACCAAATTACTGTGCATGCATGGCTTGAAAAAGAAACACTATTATCATTACCCTCTCTCCAAACACTGAAAACTACACAGAAATAATTAATCTACACATGGTGTGTTTAGATGATTAACAGTCACAAGATTTAGTTTTTAACTTTGTCAGATGATTACCAGACAGTGTCCATCTGTCATTTAAATAATAATTTGGTGAAACAGCCTGTAAATAAATTAAAAAACATAACATTTCCATCACCAATGAAAAAAGAAGGGAGGCCTTGTTTCGGTCATGGTGACGTTCATAAGCGCAACTTTGAAAACTTCACTTTTTTAATGTGTTTTCATATTTTGTCGCCTTTTTCACATGGAACAAATTGCTTCTTTTTGCATCTAACAGCTTCTTCCTTTTTCGTCAGTGTGCAGCATTTTTTATTTTTTTGATGAGATGGAAATGTTGAATTTCGTTCTCCTGACACTACGTGAAAACCCTGAATTCAAGAGCACAAACCTTTTCACAACAGTTTGTCTTGAATAAATGAAAATAATACATCGCCATTTATTACTGACATTGAAATACAATACTTTACACACGATGTAATACTATGAAAACATAAACTAAAATTAGATTTAGTTACAAAATTTTCCCTGCTTATATTCAGTTATAATAGTATATTATAATAGTATATAAAAATGATAAAAATATAACGTAATGTTAAAAACAGATGCAGGTTTTGTTTTTTGATGTTATAAATCAAAAGTTGTAAAACTGTTGCAAAAAAAGTTCATACATAATCAATGGAATAAATATTCAAAAAAATATCAGAACTGAAATGGCATATTTGAAATTTCCAATTTGTCATTAATCAAAAGCATAATTTCTAATCATTCATAATGCTTTGTAATAACTTCATAAAATAGCTCACTTAAATGGAACTTTACTTTCCTGTAAAAAAATATTTTTTATATTTTATTTCTTTTTAGTAAGATTAATTAAAAAGTACAAACCATTGCAACATAGGAATTTACTGCTGCTGATTGAATCATGATATAAAAATGTCACCATTGTCTCAGATACTTGATACCCATGTACAAACCCCATCCCTCCCTTAAGCCTCTTTACTTACAAAAAGAAAAAAATCTTCAGATCTGTCTCCTTATTGTCAGTTTTACATGAAAGTCGACACCTCAGCCTGGCTGCACTGAGAGCAGCAACAACACATTCGGTACATTGTGTGATGAAATATAAAACTGTGTATCAAGTTAATAGCAACTAAACAAATAAGGTAATTATCAAGACCACCCTGATGGATTACAAAGCAGATGGAAAAATTTAACAAATGTAGACACACACACGCACACACACACACACACACACACACACACACACACACACACACACACACACACAATTAACGATTTCCTGCAACTTAACAAATTAGCAAACAGCCCAGAGAGGTGTTATTCTTGAAACACATTGTTACTCGGGCATGTACATTCTGTTTGTATAATGTAATAAAAGTGAAGGAAGTTCAGGTGATATAATCCCAAATAGTCATGGCACCCGAACCCGTTAGTGTGTCATTTTATGTTTCATCACCTTATGTTTCATCAGCTGTGCACATTTTAACACTTGCGGTGTTTTGGCGACAGGGATGTGTTGTGGTGGAAAACATTGAGGAAAAGGTAGATAGTAGTGCCAGAGGACAACTGAATGATAAATTCCACTGTCTGTCATAAATGTGTAGCCTACTCCTGCTGGCTGAATATCGCATTATAAATTCCATGAATTTCATCTGTCTGCTCTTTGGTGCGGCTGCTAAAAATACTAAGGGTGACTGGAGTGGCCACTCTGCATGTATTTGATAAAAGATAATACATTAAACACATAATGTTGTGTGAAACTGGGAGGTGTGTAATACTTGGGCTTTGTCAGGCTTCCATGAAGGTGTAATCACACATACACACACACACACACACACATACACACATCTGATCTGTGCCCAGACAGGCGTGTTTGTACTAGACAGAGTGGCTGCATTTTAAGTGTCTCTTGGCACCATCACTAATGATACCTGCCCTGCTCCAGGTGGTTTGGCATGCTCTCCTACACACACACACACACACACACACACACACACACACACACACACACTGTATACACAGACATACATGCAGACAACGAACACATGTTGTCAGTGCTATGTGACAGTTTGAGTTAATGTGTTGAAAATGAAGTGTTATTGTGCCTCTAGCTGTCTTCTATGTTCGCATGTATGTGTGTGAACATATCTTGAAAGCCGGAAAGTATGAAATGAATGAAAGTCATGGTCAACTTTCTCATCTCTACCATTGCGTATGCACGTCTCACAGTTTTTTCTTTTATAGCACAGCCAAACGAAACACAGCAGATACCTCCCATTAATATTTTATGGGAATGGGTGAATCACTCGTGAGGAGCATGACAAGCTCACAGCCAGCGAGGGATGGGCAGGCGGTGTGGAGGATGGGTTAGACGCTCACATATTGGCCCACACCCAACACAAAATATTAGCACATAACATCCAGAGGCCAGTAACCTTCCGAAGCTTCGCAATTTGCTTATGGCCAAACCACAGTGGATCAGACCAATGAGTGTTCGTCTGAGGGAGGAAACTGGCAGCTACGGGCGTGTCTTCGGATTGATAACATCCAGGAGCGACTGTTTGTTAACAACAATGGCGGCTCCTAAAGAGGTTAGCTTAGATGATCCATAACTTATGTCAAAAATGGACAGTATATCTTCACTGAAAGAAGATCCACGAGCAGCACCGAAGGCTTTTGTCTGTACAAAATATGATTTCACTCTTTTCCCGACCAGCTCGTGATAGATGATGATAGACAGATGGTTCATCCAATCACCTGCCAAGAATCTTTTGAAAGCCCTTTTCCAAGCTGCTCCCAACAACGACTTCCCAGATGGTTCTGTGTAACAAACCACCTGGTGCGTCAGGTTAAGACACCAGACTACAGAGAGAAATGTGGACCAAACATTTTATACAGTTTAAAAAGATTGAATTGAATAGATTTTTCTTAGGTTTAAACATTCAGTTTCGTTTTTAATTTTTCTATTTTTATGGTACATTTATTACATAATATGTATACATACATTTATATGCATCACCAAATGGAAATAGTTTGCACCACATTTTTTATGGAGACTTACTTTCGGTGAGTAATTAGTAATTATCTGACTTCACACACATACACACACTCTTAGAATAACACTGGGGAAAATATAAGGCTTAAGTTTCACTTCACTATTTAATTGCTTCCATCCAGTCTACCATTTAATTGCCTATACAGTGGAGAGTCGATGGTCTGTATAGTTTCCGTAATCAAACTGACATTACCCCTTTACATGCAGTTGTGCACCACTTGATGTAACCTCACCTATTTATATGTGTGTATGTGCTATAATGGGTTAGAAGAGACAGCAGGGGGATACAATATTCATTTTCAGCTCAAATAAACCTGGGAAATGAATACCTGCTCTATTGCACCTCTCTTCTGCACCACTGAGTCTATACGTCATACACACACACATATGCTATATGCCAAACACACACATACTACGTTGTGTTTATGTGCTCATTGCTCCATTTATTTTTAGACCAGAGGCAGGATATTGGGTTTCATTAAACGTCCCAGACTTATTTCTATTCCTCTCTTCCCTCCTTCCCCTGCCATTCCTCCACCCCTCTCTCTCTCCCTCTCTCTCTCTCTTTCTCTCTCTCTCTCATACACACACTTGAGTCCCAGGGGCAAGGTGGTGGTGGTGGTGGTGGTGGTGGTGTTGGTGTGGTTTCCTGCTTGTGTTGTGACGTGAGGCAGTTCTGCTTGCTGGTAGAAAGGCCTCTTTGTGCCTGACCGTCTCTGCCTTTCCCCTCTTTTCCACCGCTGACAATTATTTTCCCCTCCAACCCTCAGCTGACAATTTGGTGTGTTAAGCTGCTGTCGTCATTCTTCATCTTGAAGTAAGAAAGAAAGAAAGACAGAGGGACAAAGATGGAAAGAAAGAATGAGACAAAAGGAGAAGGAAAAAAAACAGCAACAACTGTGGGTTTATATTTCAGCAGCTGCACCTTCCATTTTCACTGTTGTAAGTGTGATGACGGATCAGGGGGCTCACAGGCTGGAAATAGCGTCTGATAGTTTGGGCTGAAGCTTCTTTTCATCAGCTTTATTTGCTGTATTTTACCATCCCAGGCCACCCAGAACTATATTTTAATTTTTGTTATTTTATATTTACCGCGAGGCCTTCAAGGCAAAGACCACAAGGCAATTTCCATCTCCACACGACAAGGGAAACATTTAGCATGTAACACCCAAATTTGACTCACCAGCCAGTTTATACAATTTGCTACAATCTTCTGAGCCGAGAAATCTTTCAGCTGAGTCCAGTTGCTCCATTACACATAACTAGCTCTGTCTCGTGGGGCCCCCTGGATCATCTGAAGTGGTTTCTGGGGCCAGCGCAGAATCACTGGTGTCAACAGTCATACTTGTGTTTCTGTTGTAGTTTGAGCAAAGACTACTTTTTCTGTCTTCACAAACACACTTGATACACATGCACAATAGTTTTCTTCCACAGACCATCCACCATTGCCAAGAAAAACTGCCACAGATCATTAGACCTCTCTGTCAGATGTTCTTTTCTTTTCTTTTTTTTTTTTCAGTTTTTCTCACAGTGATTTTCTGCTTTGCAACCAAAGTGTTTCCCCAAGTGACACTGGCTCTCTGTCTCCCTCTTCAGGAGCAACAGCTTGTCAGCTCTCAGGAGATCATACCACTGATATTTGCATCTTGTCTTTCTTGTGTCAGTGGTTCCTCTGATTGCTACTACCTCGAATATATTAGGAAGCCCTTTTTTCTTGTTGTGATTCACTGTGGTGTTCCTATCGTGTGCTGCAGAGCCGAGGAGCTCCTCTGGAGGAGAAAATCTCCACTATCCCATTTAAGCTTTTTAAATGAGCTGAACCATAACGCTGCCACACTCATCATGCTGGCAGGAATGAGACAAGAGATCAGTGACCCCTGTGACACATGCAGCTCTCCAGTATCCCACAGGCTTTGGCTTACATGATGCTTAATGATTGATTCTGACTTTACCCCATAACTTTATGCTGTAAGATGCAATTGTGAATTGCTTTGCACTCTTTGTAGTAAACGCTTTGTAATCTTTCATTCTTCCAGAGGTCTTTTACTTTGTTGTTAAGACAGTAAGTCAGACACAATGAGAGTTTGAACTTTGGTTAATTGTCTCTTTCCCTTAGTGATTGATTTATTGCCTCTGTTTAGCCCCAAAACTCATTTAGGCATAAATACAGCTCTATTCACTATCAGGAAATAATGGCTGTCAGAGTGACATTTAAACAAATTTTTATCTTCCATCACAGTTCCCATTTACTGTCAAGTGGGGAGGCTTGGTAAATAGTAGCCCACGCATCCCTCTCGGCTTTTCACCAGGCCATTTTTCATCATGGTTGCTACATTTTCTAATCTGAAGATTAATCTCCTGTGGGAGCCACATGTTCAACCAGGTGATTTATGACATCTTGAGTCTGTTAGACAAACCTCAATACTTCAGTTGGATACACTGAACAGATACATACTTTTAAAGGCTACTGACACAACGTAATGATCCACATTATTTCCTTCCAGTTGCCTAAAGGGCCGCTGCCAAGGTAACTGAGATCTGCTGTGACAACAGGTGAGATATCTCAGCTGAAGTGAAGCCCATAGAAAAAAGAAATGTGCTATTTGTCTGTCAGAACCTGAAAAGTCCACATAACAAGTGTAGGCAGGTAAAGGAGGGATGACAGGGATGCTGATGAATGATCATCTGTCAGGAAGATGCGAGTCTGCGGATGTCAGTGTTATGCTCTAAATCAGAGGGCAATGACTCCCCCAACCACCTCGATACAGAACAGCAGAAAAAAAAAATAGCATTAGTGACAGCAGGCAGCTGTTTTCAGCAAAAAGCACTGTATGCTACTGTATGCTACCTGTACAGGAGACAGACAAAGTGTCTACCAGGTGAACATAGTGGAGTATTTAGCAGTAAAAGAGACAAATATTATTGTCAGGGCTTGGCGAGGGCCAGAACAAAGTGGACTTGAATTCCTAAAGTGTTCAGAATAATGAATCCTAATTTTGCTTGACTGTGTAAATTGACAACCATTAGCTAAGTCATTCATCATATCACCTTTGTTAGATAATCTAAATGTTGTTTTTTAGCTTGTTGTGTTGCCTCCAATTGGCAAAAAATAATAATAAATGCAGGTTTAAGTGTTGTCTAATACACTTGTATTTCACATCCAGTCTGCCCAGTCAGAGAGACAGGGAAGATGTCGTGGTAGCAAGGGATACAGCAGCATCCATAGCTGAGCTGGAGGAAGGAGTAGAGGAATGTCGCCGATATAAAGTGGCTGCTACACAGGTTTGAAGCCTACTCGCAGTTACTACTTCTTCATCCTTTCATCTTGGGACTGAGGGCAGGCTGAACGCTACAGTGACTCACTATCGCCTCTTGATGAGCAGATATAATAATATAATATATAACAATATAAGTCCCTAATTTAAAACTTATCGCTTACCGTAAAAATGCTGGATTTCTTTTAAGGAACTAAGTCAACAAAGCTGCAGCTGTAAAGGAGCAAAACTAATTAGCTTCTACAACCTTGATATCACAAAATAACAAAATTTAAAAATAATAAAATTTTCATATCATTCTCTAGCATTGTATATTTGGCCATCTAAAAAGTGACACCATCATTTTTTGCAAAGTGCATACAGCGCAAAATGGAAGTGGATCAACAAGGAAAGAATGGCCTGTATCTTTAATTAACAGAAAGAGACCACTAAATGAAAATACCCAACAACACAACATCCTTCAGTAAAATGTAAAAAGAAACATTTGATTGAGGAGGCAAAAAAAGCACTAGCAGAAGAACAGGACATACTTTAGCTGAGAATTCAGTTTTTGGTTGTTTTCTTTTCATCCAAAAAGTTAATGATACAACCATGGTAGAAATGAGCTGTAGCACACTTCAACAGTTTGGATATTTAATTAAGTTACGCAGCACTACTAACACAACAAGCAAGCTCCATCATTGAACCATAATGTGTAGATATCAGGTCGTTAGTGTTAAATGTTGGGAAATGGGCATTTCTTGGTTTTGACTCACTTGGAGGGAGAATTAGTCTGCTGCTATTCATTTTGAATGAATGAGGTGAACCACTTATCACGTGGAATGAAAGCCAGCATGGAGTTTACCCATAATGTCAAAGTCAGTGAAATGGAATACATGGACTAGAGAGATTAGAGTCACATCTTTAGAAGGTGTAGATGACTGTTGGCCACTCATAACTTCAAGGTGGTTGAATGATCACAGAGTTTGTGATTTGAGGATTAACCCTGCATTCATGTGGTGTCGGAGTAATCGAAAAAACGTTGTTGATATCATATATAAAAACATAGGGGATGAAAGTAAATGTTTGGTTGATGGTGAGGAAATTGTGCAAATTCAAGGCCGAAAGAATGACTTTCCAACTTGGGAAATGGGACCATATGAGGAGCATGTGAATGCAGCATAATAGTGGTGTGAATTAACAATAATCTGTGTATAATTAACATAAATATTGTCTAGGATTTTGTAGAATCTTACAGTACCAGCGCTCTGTCTGGTGGCGAGGGGGACTAGATGTAGATGTTGTGTGGAAGTTTGAGCAAATGCATGTTAAATATCAAGTCTATCAACCATAACAGAAAAGATAATTGCATATTTTCTTTGTTCTTCTTTCCACTTTGTTTTAAACAGACTTGAAAACTGCCATAAATGTCAGGTGAATGTTTTTTGAAAGCAAAACTGTGTGGTGATAATTACAGGAATTTTATGGGGTTATTTCATAGCCTGCACAAAGGATTACAAAGCCTGAAGGACCAGATTGTAAAGGTTTAGGGGTGAAAAAGCCTTGGCAGTTTCCAATAGTTTGAACTTGAAGCAAGATTGTGTTCCTGTAAAAAAAACATGCCCATAGGTCATTTGTGAAAGCAGCTTATAACATCCCCAGTTACATTTTAATGGTAGACCTCTTGCAGTCATAGTAATTATGATAGGCATTTGTTTCTTGTGTGAAACCAATAATTAACACTGTTTCTTTTATCAGTAGCTAAATGAAACAAGGAGTAATACAATGCAAACAGAAAAGCAAGAAACAATGAGTCAGTAATTGAATGGCTTGGTCTCAAATCTGAAAAATAGGAAACACAAATAAATATGTGTATTGTAGGTACTGAAGTTTATTACAGAACACAAGCATTCAGCTTTATGTCATAATGTTCAGACAGTATATGCTGAATTCTCGCTGATTTTTTCATGTTCAGTTTCTTTTCTCTCTTCAGTCCAACCTTACATAAATCTGTTTTCTCTGATCATGTGACACAATTAGTAAATAAACAAAGCTATTGCTCAATGCTTCATATAGTGGGTAATTTTTCTGTACAACCAAGACAGTGATTGTATTGAATGTAAGATTAGACAAGAATCTAATTCACATAGGAAGTCCACAGCCAAAAAGAAGTGCCAAAATCTGGCCAAGAGGTGAGACATAATAATAGTTTAAAAGGGCATAAAGGTATACACTTAGAGGCAGGTCACCGCTGGTAGGCATTTATATTGTTGCGCTTATTTGTACATGTAAAAAGTGATTTAATATCTTTCATGCGCTCGCCTTCACCTCCAGACGCTTTTAGTATTATTTGAAATGCCAAGTCAGAGCACTTGTAATTGCATTTTTGATGTTGGTGTGAACGCTACGCAAAGTCAGGCCTTTAGCTTTTTTATTTTGATAAAATAATGATGCAATTTCTAAACTGATTGGATGTTTTTCTATCTCTTCCCAGTTTGAGAACTGTTACATCTACTTAATGTTCTGCAGACATCTGAAAATTATTGGCACAACTTACCACTATTCTACTGATTATTCTGCATCTGTACAAGGTAAATGCGTAACACCTCCCACATCCTGTCTACTTGCTGTTTCTTGCAGCCTTTATTAAGCTCAACCTGGCACTGAGTGATGTAAAAGCCTCCTGTATGGTGCATGATTTTCAGAGCTACAGTTAATTCAGTGCTAAATAGACAACAATGGAGTTTGGACTCATCATTGTAAGGTCATTATCACCAAGTACAATGTGGGCAGATCTTCTGATCAGGAATGGTGAGTCATGGTTGCTGAAAATCAACAATGGGGACTTATTTAATGAAGGTTTCCATTGGGCACCATAGGACTGTTTTGCATGGATGATTGGCAGTGTCATTAGTTTTGCAGTAGGTTGGTCACAAACCAAGCTTTGAAAACAGTAAAATTTTGGTCTGATGACTAAAAAGTAAAGAGATCACCAAATTCATGACAATTAATTTCGTATGAAATGTGTGTCTGTACCAAATTTTTGATGTACTTTATGTCATAGACTAAAATCTGAAAGCTGAGCTGAGCTTGTGTTAACCGGAGACCTAATTTTAAATTCTGATTATATCCTATCAACTATACTATTAACCAGTACTAGAGTAAATACTCCTTGATCTGCCTGACAATTCTACAATAGACAATTGTTTTTAATTTACTAAATAGAATCTAATAATTTACTCAGAATATTAACCAGAAAGTCAAGAAGTCAAGTTTTTTAAATTGTTGACAAGAAGGAAACACATTGTTTCCAGATGATTTCCTGTGCAAATGTGAAGCATTTATTCAGCCAATATGAAGTTCTACAGGCGCTCTACAATGTTTACATATCTGTTTGCTGGATAATGCATGATTGGCACCAACAAAATAAATTATATAATTAATGGTTCCATTACATTATCACCTCTGTTCATAAGTTAGAAGTAAAACTGCACATAACCCTGAGAAACGGTCAAATAATCACTGCTTGTCATTTTCACCACAACATTCTTGATTTGAAATGGCTTAACCATACATCTAATGGCAACTGTATTTTATTGTACAAGAATGTTAAAGCTGAACTCAAGAACGGACATATAACAGAGTCACAATGACAGAATAAGCGTAGATACAAGAGAATACTTAATGTAAATCAGAAAACATACATATTATTCATGACTTTGGTCCAAATGGATGTACAGTACATTGCTCCACGTGGAGGAAATGCAGCACAATTAGCATACATTAAAAAGCAACAAGCAGTCATTAGCATTCAATTAAATATGTCCTAACATGTTTAACAGCAGCACTTCAGACCTTTTATTCCATGTCATTTATTTCATGCTGAATTTGCTGCTGACACTGAGTGACACTTCTTTTTGTTGGCTTTTCTTAAAAATGTAATTATAGATTGAGGTCTAATCATCTCCAATCAACTCAGAATCATTTTAAGGAAATGGAAGTCGATTTGCTTTTTTGAGCAAAAGCAAACTCTGCTGTGCTAGAGCTTTATTCAGGTTTATTCATGTGCTACTGAACAATGTAAGATTACATTATATTTAGTTACATCAAGGTGGCCATTGCTGAAGACTTAACAACTTGCTAGTAAAATATGTTAAAATGTTTTCTTAATTAATAACAGTCCTTGAAAACCTTTTTGTTACCAATCTATGGCTAATTATAGCAGCCACAAGCACCTTGGATTTCCTTTCAAGACACTTTGATGTCATTCAGATGGAGCCCTGATCACCAACAGAATCTACAATGCAAATGAGAATTGCATTAACAGACTTTTTTGTGCCATAATTGGAAGTCTGATTTTGTGTGTCAGCATGTAAATGGACAGAGAAAGGGCTGCATCTAAAAAGTGGAGAGCTGGCAGCTGATCTATAATTTTATCAACAATCATAAAGCTGTTTTCTATTGTAAGACAGCCGAAGAGGTTTTCCGTCAAAAATGTTCTCTTCCAATAGGACGCCGGCCATACGGGGTGAGGGTGTTTTTCAAAGGTGTTTCTCAGAGAAGATGTGACAACTGATTACAATAAACAACACCTGGAATGCGTGTCTGTGTATGTGTGTGCATGTTTCTACAGTTGTGAGCGATTGTGTATGCACTTGTATTGAGGAAGGCGTGAATGTTTGTATATCTGACACAAAAGAAGGTAAACACCGTCTATGCTTCACCGGTTGTAACCCGTACTTCAGCCAGCCCACACTCATCACGTTTGGCAGCATGGAAACTGGATGCAGGCTGTGTTTCGTTTTATTCTTTCCAAAGAGAAAAGCACTGTGTTACCCTGAGCTCACTGTTTCACAGCTGGTTGAATGTGATTAAAGAAGAAGGATGGAGGCTCCTGTCAGTGTCTCCATTGCAGACACTAGAGAGGTATTTGAACTTTGACAGTAACCTTAATGCAACCACTGATGTTTGTTGTGTTATGTTCAGGCGTTTAGGTTGGGAACTGCGTATGAAAAGGAGACGCACTTTACCTTGCAGAGTCACCCAACAAGTAATCAAGATACAGACATATTTTTCAAGGAATAGTTTGACATTTTGAGAAATTTGATTTGTTGCTTAGAGTTAGAAAAGAAGATCGATACCATGCCCAGGTCTGTGCCTTAATGCCATATTCACATCCTGTGGGAATGATGATGATGATGGAGGTGGAGACGATTTGTGAGCATTCACATCATCAAGTCAAGATGGTTGTATAATTACAGAGTTGGTCAGGGAGTCAGGGTTAAATTGACAATATGGCAGTATATCCTTTAAATTTGGCAGTAGGGCTGGGAGATCTGATCTTATATTGTGGATGATCATTGGCATATGATCTCTTTTTCAGATGAATCGTACAGATTGCATTATTAAAAGGTGCTATTTTTAGTTTTTCCAAAGGAGCAGAACAAGAACAACTGCCACCAGCTGCAGTCCAAGATCTGCAGTCTGCTGGACTGAAGTTTCAAAACAAAACACTTATAGCACCTCATAAATAAATAAGTGCTGTCCAAACAAATACTCCACATGAACTAAGAAAAAAGTGTGATTGGTTGTGATACAATTTGTAAAGAGAAGACACCATTGTGGGCGAAGAATTTTGGCAGGCAAACAGACATCCAAAAGAAGCATCATAGCGGCAGAACTATACAAACCATAACTCAGAACTTTCACAATAAAACCAGAGCGGAAACAGGATGCTTATCATGATTAAGATCGTGGATTGGGATTCCACCCAAAAAGACTGTCATATGATCTTTTTGCCAGATCGCCCTCCCCTATTTGGCAGTACATTGACCAATAAACCTTGGCTGACGTGAGGTATCCATGTTTGCCTGTTTTCCAGTTTAGAGTTCAGAGTTGACACGAGTGCTGTTTACATGTTGGAAACTCAAATAACAATAACTCTGATATGACAAGAACACATGTATGGAGCTGGAGTTAGGAGGCAATGAGCTCAGCTTAGCATACGTAAAGACTCGAAGCATGTCAAAGTTCAAAAATATGTCTTCCAGCACCTCTAAAGTTGACTAATTAATTTATATACAAGCAGAAAAGTAAAAGTGATAGCTTGTGGTTTTCTGTGTATGAGTTATTTGTTGTAATTATATCTTGGAGAACAAGAGCCACATTAAACAAGCAAGCTACAGGTTAATTATTATGCTTCAGATGTGCTCCTATAGGCATATTTTTGATGAGAGCCAGGCGAGCTGTTTCCCCTTTGTGCTAAGCCTTTGTGCTAAGCTAAGCTAATCATCTCCTGGCTCTACCTTCATATTTGTGGTATTAATCATGTCATCTAACTAAGTCAATAAGCACATTTCCAAAATGTGAAACTGTTCCTTTCCCACGATGACAGATACTGAAAGTGTGAATTATTCCCTTTTCACTAGTGTCAGCAACAGATGTCAACCACATTTTAAATAATTAAAAAAACCTGTTCATAGAGTATTAACTGTCCATTCAAAATGTACATTCAATGTTCACTACAAAGGCTGGACAGTCCACACCACAACTGCAGAACTTGTCAGATCTTATAGGGACTGGGACTCCCCACCTGCAGCTTTCGACCACATTTTCCTCTTTTGTCATCAGGTATGAAGGACTCTGTTATTAGGCCAAGGTGTTTAGCAGCTCAGTTGATGACATGTTGTATGAACAGCTGGTTTTGGCAGTGGAAAAAGTAACACATTGTGCCAAACACAGTGAGTGTCCATCTGTTTTATGAGTCAGTGTTTACCCACATAAATTTGCTAATTAATTGCATTCATTAACATAAATAAAATGTGTATGCCAAACATTGCCTCAGTCATAGTCCATTTGAAATCAGCAAGTTGCTCTATTGTGGCCATGGCTTTCGCTTATCGTTACTGTGGATTCAAACATCGATCTCATTCTTCCTATTTTTTATTGTCTGATTCAGTTTACTCCGTTATTATTGTTGCCTTCCTCTGCAGCAACAAATTTGATTTCAGCGTTGGCAGTCCTTGAAGCCATGCTGCTGTCTCTGACCTTGTGCTTGAACAAGAAGGGGAAGGTTTTCTTGAAGGACTTTTGGAAGCTGGCTCCCATGAAACCATAAACGATGGGGTTGACTGAGGAGTTGGCGTAAGACATGCAGTTGGCCCACGTCTTGATCTTGTATGTGGCGTAGTTCGGACGGTAGTTTGGATAGAAAGACTGGAAGAGGACGAAGATTTGGATGGGTCCCCAGCAGATGGCGAAGAGGAGGACAATCACTACCACCATCTTGGAGACTTTGCTTCTGATACTTATAGTTCTCTCAGACAGCAGGTTGACCTAAGGAGCAGAGGAGAGGAGAGGAACTTTTTTACACAACACAAAAAATAAAATCTGCAATAACTAATTTTTTTACCACTTGGGGGCAGCAGAAACAAGCTGTGAACACAACACGCAGGTTGATATGGTGAATTGATAGATTTGCTCATTTACATATTCAAAAGATATGTGGCAACGCAGCAGTTATCATTCACTTGGAGTGTTTTTTTTTATGTTTGAGTGTGTGTTTTGTTTCTACCAGCTCTTGAGCTTCTAAATGCTTCACTATGCTCATCAGATGGTCGCTAACTGTGTCTGTCTTTCTGTCTTTGGTGCTGTGTAAGTAGCGTACAGATTTTTACGGAATACTCTGTAGTTAATATTATCTATTAAAGAAAATCAAAAGAAATGTGGGATCATCCAGTATGTTAGTTGAATGGGATGTGTTTAAACACATCTACAGAGTGACTGTATTACCTCTTTTTTGGTTTGATTTTTTTTTTTTTGTTTGTTTTGCAGTTCTCAGTTTTTCTTTGCATGGTCTTTGCAGTTTATTGGATGAATGTTCCAGGCAAAGAGCCACAGCCACAACCATTTAGATTATAAATTACTCAAGTCCTTATTTGTCAACTAAAAAGCCAAACCTTTCTATTTTTATTAACAGGCAATGTGAACTCCATAGAAAACAGCTGCCTCCTGCCGCCCAAAAACATTATGAGAGTGATGAGTCTGAAGTAAAAGCAAAAAAACCAAAACGAAGACTTGAAAGATGCTGAGAAGTCCTTAGAGCCTTAGGGGAACTGCAGCCAGGCTGTAATTTTCTCTGTGTTTGTCACTATGAACAAAACCCTTTTCATTACACGTAGTCATTGATCCATTTTTTTTAAACAATTGCTCACAGCTGCTTTAAAGAAAGGTGCATTAAAACACACATTCAAAGACAGCCAACATTAAAAGCAAGATAACGAATATTTGAAAAAAAGGACCGGTACTACCACCATACAAAGAGGAGAAGAAACTTCTAACCAATTAGCTCACATTAGTTGTATTCGGCCACTTAGTTGTAGTTGTATCATAAAGTTAAAAGCAGTTCCCATTAAACACAAAACAAAGCGAAACAAACCTTGGCCATACCTGATAGTTGTTGTCTACTGGTTCCACAGTGGGCTGACCCACCCTCTTCACCATCAGAGTGTAACAGAAGGAGATAGTGAGGACAGGTAGCAGGTAGGCAGCAATAAATTGGTAGAGGATGAAAGCCCTCTCATGTGTTTTAGAGGGAAATCTCTCCATGCAGTACTGCCTTGGACCGTACCAGTAACCCTCCTCTATACGCTGGTACATTAAAATCGGGGTAGACAGGATGAAGGAACCTGGGCAGGACAAAAAACTGTGTTTGTTGAAGTAGTTGAAACCCTACACACTTTATTTTACCCATTTTATATTAAATTGGGCCTGATTATTTATGAAACTCTTAATTATCACAATTAATTAAAATGATTACATGCAGAAGAAGTGATAAGAGAATCATTTTTTTATGATAGGAACAGGGCAGACCGATCCATATGCAGATGCTGACGATCATGGCTACTCTCGGGGTACGGTGGCGGAGGGATTTCAGAGGGTAGACTGTGACATAACAGCGGTCTCCACTCATGGCAGTCAGAGTGATACAGGTGGCTTGGACTGTCACCTAAGAAAGACAGTGAGACATATGTGCAATGTTTTAGCACTGCACTCTGAATGTGTTTTGTGTCAGAGACAGCAGAATGCAGATTCACTTGTAATTTAGTGTTAGTACTACAATGAAAGCCCAGGGCAGAAGACACATTTTTGATTGGTTTTCAAAAGCAACGTGTGACGTCAGTGTCAGATTTTACATTTTCTCAGGATCTTTAGAAGATTTGATGTGCTGCATAATGAGGAAGACGAAATGCCCATAAGAAAACATTCAGAATAGTAGTGGTATAGTAGTTTTCGTTATCCCCTGATAAACGTAATATTGTAAAACCAGATAATTCCCTTATCTACTGCAGTGATAATTCTTGTGAATCTGTTTTTTCTTTTTGGTTTGAACACAACCTCAGAAATTTGACTCTGGTTTGTTGATAGTTTTATCTGTACGCTTTCGTTTTCTGTTGATAACCAGCACATCACAGTTTCTACATCTCGCAGTAAGCGGATCGCTTCCTGTGAGGCAAAGGATTCATCCATTCAAGTCACTTGTGCTGCACATGAGCTTTTATTTGTCTGTTATTATTAGGCAATCGCAGAGGCATTAACGCTTGCTGTGACTTGGCCAGGAGACATTACAAACTCATCATCGGATGGACTGGATTGCTTTCCTTAGGATGCTGTGTCTTGTGGTGATTACTGTTTGACTTCACCATCACTGAACTTTGAATCAGTGTCACATAATACATTTTTGCCTTTGTCTTCCACTATGACAAACTACACAGGATAAAACAAGCAGAACTCGTTTTTGTTGCCAATACAATGTCCATGTCTGTCAGCTCTAGTCATATCAAACGCACTAGATTCAACAAAAACACTGGAAGATATTTATTTATGTATTGTTAAAGGTATAACTCTAGATATCTGTCAATGTAGATTTCCAGGGCTTTAAACTCTCAGGTCTACATGTTGCAAGATGAAAAAGAATGCAGTTCTGTTTCTAAATAACCTGCGACGACGAGTTGTGTTTTCTCAGAGAGTCCATCACAAACTTGAAAGATCTTCTAAACTAGCTCAAGTGATCATATTGCAAGAGAAATTTAGCCCCCACTGCTCTAATGGTGTCCAGCCTTGTAGTTATTCGCTCCTCATTACAAAGCAAAGGAGAAGTTCAAGCAACTTTTTTTTCTTTATCCTCAAGAAACCAGCTTGTCTTGTTTTGCTAATGAGCTTTCATGCTATGAATCTGAAAAGCATGGGGCATACAGAGGATGAGAAAGATGGGAAGCAGAAAGGAAACTGCATTTGTCGTGAGTATTTTAATTAGCGTATGAACAAATAATTCAATTTCGTTTTTAATGGGGTTCAATGATGCTTGATTCAATTAAATTCTGGCACATCAGAAGAATGCTAATTCAAGGCCAAATGCAGAATTCATGTCACAGTAGGATTGTTTAGGTATATTTGCAGGTTTGACTCACCCAGATCTTGAAATATACAAAATTCTAAATATTCTCAATATGAAAATAAACAAACATTGTCTAGAAAGACTATTTTCTTCTCATACACATCTGTACACTGCTTTCCCTCAGAGCAGAATGAGAAAGCAAACAAGCCTCACACTTCTTTTCATCCTCTTCAGAAAATGATATTGTGCTCACTTCAAATACATGGACCTCTGATGGTCATACTATATTATATGTAGGTAATTCATATCACTTTGAAATATGTGCAGCAAGGTGAGAAATGAGGAGTCAGAAGTTCTCGCTGCACTGTTTTCCAAATGGAATCTAATTTTGTCCCTCTTTTGTGTATGAATCTGCCTCTTTCTCTCTCCTCCTCTTATCTACGTCCGTTAAGCTAGCACCCACGGCCTCCAGAGGTTTAGAGCAACACATCAGGGTTTCAAAGGATATAATGAGAGAGAAAGAAAAGGGTCACGATGAGTTCAGTGTTGAGGCCACTGAGGAAAATAGTACTGCAGTCCGTCAATTTTTAAGACATCTGGTACATAAAGAACACACTGCCTTGTTATTTTTGATACATAATGTCTATTCAAAGGAATAGGTTTGGACATTGGAAAGAGACTATATTTAGATCATAAGCTGAGCAGTGTATTCAATAGCAAAAACCATTTCCTCTCATTTCTTTTAGTGATGTGGGGAAAGATTGAATTGTGCAAGGTGGATCTTTTGATGCACAATGTATTTGTTAAATCAATAGGACATGATTGTGTCTTTAGAGGCTTGGACAAGAGAGTGCAAATAATGAAAATAATTCTGTGTCTTCATGTTTTATTCGGTGTCATGATAAAGAACTGCCTCCTCCTTGCTTCTCTTCAAGATCCGTTTAAATAATGCACTTTAATGGACAAATAAAATATCTAGCTACATTAAGACATTCTCATTTTTAATAAGTAGAAACAGGTTTTCACAGATAATGTTCGTAATCAGTAAATAGTGAATATTACACAAGATAAAAGTAGTAACAGTATGCTGCACACTTGTTAATGTTGATGTTGTTAAAGTCCTACTGGTTACCAGTATGTACATCTTGGCTGTATCAGTATTTTATAGTGGTTTGTATCTGTTGTTTTAAATGTAATGTGTTTAAGTTGCATTCAAAGGAATAGTTTCACTTTTTTTAAAACATGATTACTCACTTTCAGCTGAGAAGATCTATATCTGAACATTTAGTGCAAAATTTCTTTGATTAATCAATTCGTTGATTGAAAGAAAATGGATGGGGAACTATTGTGATGAATAATTACCATTTTTCAAGCAAATATGCAAATTCATTAACAATGAAAATAATTTGTTGCAGCCCTAATGTAGTGAAACAGCTAGTCTGGCTCTGCCCAAGGCAAAAAAAGCCACCAAAGCTTACTGATTTATTACATTATATCATGTTTGTTCAATCTATACAAAAAAACAATTGATATGAAATTACAGTTTGTGATTGTAAGTAAGGAGTTACTGTGCTGCCACTTTCCCTATCTTGGATCCATTTGGTGAAAATGGTCATACAAGGTGATGAGAAAATAAAATGAGAGATGTACGTAGGTCTTTACTTTCAAATGGACTTTTTAGAGTATTTTTTACACCTGCTCACCTGTCTCTCATTCCCTGACTTCCACACCTGTTTCCAATTCTCCAATCAGCTCACAGTATCGATACCAGCCATCATTCTCCAGCCACATTGTTGTGTATCATTCATGCATGTTGTGCACCTTGTTTTTGCCATCCCCTGACCTGTTTTGTGAGTGATTTCAATCTCTTCCATTGACATCACTGAACCATTCCTGGCTGCCCGGTCTGTGTCTGTGTTTGGCTCCTCCTTCCTGTTGTGTTGTACAAACCGTGAAATAATTTCTCCCAAGGCGTCAAATGACCTCTACTGAGAGAACATGTTCCCCCACGCCTCCTTAGATCCTTATAGCTGAGATCAACCGTAACGTATAATCATGTAAATGTGATAATACTACACCATCCTCCACCCTGGACCTGCTGTATGCTGATGCTATCAGGCCTGACTTTATGGTAGTTTTGATTTTTTTGTACTTACTCACTTCCTCTTTCCTAACTGTGTATTGTGCAGTTGCCACAGAGCATTTTTCCCAGCAGGGAATCAGGGATCGAAGTTTCAAACAGAATCTTCTGATGATGATGGATGTAAACACAGCAGGCATGGGTCACCACACCTGCTGTTCCCCTCTGGTAGTTTTCATTAACTGAAATTTGGAGACCGTTCTTAGGTTAACAGGCTATATTTCTTAGAGTGGTATAAAGAGTGGTGAGTTCCCCTGTGTCATTATACTCAATACAAACCCTCAAACATTACCATTCTCTCGGGTACATGCAGTAATAAATGGTGGATGGTCTCCCTTCACAGTAACTGATTAAAACATAAAAAAAAACAAAAAAACATGCAGAGTTGGATGATGATAACAGGCAGAGAAAACGGCTGGGTGAAACAGAACTTGTCTGTCATATAGCTTTGTGTTTAAAGCTGTATGACAGACAAGTGCCTTTTCCATCTTCCAAAAGAAATGTTCAGACTCAAGCTACAAGTCTCCATGTTCAGATAAAGAAGAATAAACTAAATCACACTAAAACCTTTTAGCCTCTCTGCCTGCTTGTGTCCCTGCCCTGCGTCACACACTGACATCATAGTCTATTATGCTAAATTATGCTTTTATGCTCAAACTAGCCATGTATATCTTGTTATTCTGCATTTTTCCTGACAGTTTGTCTCGTCCTCCCTCCTATCTACATAATGAATGAGGTACACTTTTAACTACTTGAAATTTACTGCACATTATAGTTAAGCTCAGTTTCCCAAAGGAAGGTTATGTCTTATTTATTGTTGGTTTATATTTTGCGTCACTTGACAGGTTGCTTATTAACTAAACGGGAGCTGTGGTAACCCTCCTCTACTTTTAGACTCTTAGTGACAGTGTGGCCTTTCCAAGCTATTTGGCTCTGGGTGCTCAATGAACATTATTTTTAGGGCAGCCAGCAGTTATTAGTGCTTTGCACAGTATAATTACAGTTTAACAGAAAGCATGGCAGTTTAAAATCTGAGCATAATGCCCACTTATTGTCATAGGTTGTCCATTTAAGGATGTTCTAGTTGACCTTCCTCTTTGAATAAGCAGCATGGAGTCAGCAGGTTGTGGCCTTGGCCCAGCCTCCCCCCTGATAATTCATGTGTCCAAAGAGAGGAAGTGTAGGCATGTAATAACAGAATGCAAAAGCGAAATGTAGGTTTACGTCTCCAACATGTGCCAATAGCAAGAAAACACCAGTGTTTACTACCTGCCTGTGTATAAAGTTTGTGCTGCAGACTTCTTGCCAAGACTGCAGGCTGTTTTTAGAGCTGAAGAGATCGATATTTTTGGATTTATAATGGATATAATAAATTGACTTTTTATGTAATGATAGTCACAGAGAGTTACGCCCCTACTCTGCAGTTCTCTTCAGCACTCACTGCTCTCATCAGTCCTTGTCTCCAGCTCTGATAAACCCAGCTCCTGGTCAGCACCAAACAACAGCTGGACAATATTAGAGACCAGCTGTTGAACATAGTGCAGGGCCATATATTTTACATTTAGCTTCCCTGAGTGGTTGTATTTCAAAATTTAAAATCTAAGAGGAAAGGGGAAAAGAAAATCCAGTGAACTGAAACATAAACTACTAAAAGGGCTTTAATTAAAGCCACACTGATCAATAATTTATATCAACAAAGGATCAGATGAATTCATGTATGTGACAAACCCACAGAGAATTAAAACCGAACCCTGCACCTGCTCTTAAGTCTACAGAGCATTTTAGCATCTTTCAGCTCATTGTTTTGGTTTTATGACCTGCAACTTCACTGTTGTTGGTTCACTCTCACCACTCTCATCAGCAGGGGTTTTTACTGAAAAAAAAAATACTTTGATAAACTCCCTAAACACTAAAGAGCAGACAGACAAAGTGAGGGACTATATTGGTGAACATAGTGGAGGATTTAGTTATTTACAGTTACAGATATTTGCTTCAGCAGTTGGTAGACTAAAGCAGTGCTGCAGCAAGACTAAGTATTGGACTTTTGCAATGTGGCAGGAAACACAACTCCAAATGAATGATATTGTTGCTTACAGTTTGGTACGCTGCCCCCAAGTGGCCAAAACAGTAAAAACACACAGAAAATCAATTATTGCTGCACCTTAAGGTGATGTTGTACAGACCTGGGAATTAAAACTCCGAGAATTAATTATTGTGAGTCATTTCACTTGTTGGTGCATTGAACAGTCGCCGACAGACAAGGTAAAACTTAAGAGTCTATATAGTCCGAGTGGCTAACAGCCTTGTTCTGTCTATGTCTATACAGGGCAAAGCAATGCTGCTGCTACCTATGGATCAGAGCTACTTAAAGGTCACAAAACAAAACTGAAGGGGTTGTGAGAAAAGAAACAAGAAAACAAAAGATATTGCTGCTAGAAAAATGGTGTATTTTTTTCAGGATAGTTATTTACCTGCATTAATTTGTCTTTTTTTGCTCACACATACAAATACTTTTGGTTTTTGTCCCAAGAAACGTACTATTGAGGTACAATCCAAGCCATAGTTGATCAAAGAGAAGCCTTTGAGAATAAAAGCCTCAGCATCTGACACAAGTGCCACAAGGTGCAGGTGCATGAAGTACAGTATTTATAAGTGCCTTTTATATATTTTTTTTTATTATTTTTCTTTTTTATGAGATGAAGCTAGAGATGGATTGAGAAATCATTCAGGCCTCAAAACACCTGAACCTTTCAGGGATGGAGGCATCAGTGCTCTTTGAAATGGTTCCGACATGTTATGCAACCAGTGAAAAGGGTTGTGAATATACAGTGTGTTGCGTTGCTTTGAAGGGTCACAATGCAAAAATGTTGGGATCCATTCATACAGTATCTAATGTTCCCTTTCAGCCTGGTGCTGGTTTACTTTTAGTGGCATCTATGACATTCCTTCAAAATACAGTTGTCAGTTTATTGTGTAAACCTAATGCAAAAAATAATTCAGTCTAATGCAACAGTCCTGCAATTAATCCTCATGAATGTTGATTCAGCTGTAGAGGTGTGTCTGTTGTGTAGCCTGTTGACTGCATTAGTTTTAGCAATGTGTAGCCGCACTTTGTAGAAACATATTGTTCTCAGTCAGCAGTCGATGCTGGGCAGACCTTTTTTTTCTTTTCTTTCTCTGATTGTTGCATGGACATCCTTTTTCCGTCATTGTGAGTTGCATATTTTTAATAAATCAGATCCCAGCTGTGTATCTTGCACCTTTACAATGGCTCAGCAGCAGGTCTTTTCAAGCTCTGAAATTTAAATTCCTTTCATTTTAAACTCTTTAATTTCACACAGCTGAGTTATGAAACCAGAACGCATCTGGCTGCTCATGCAGAAGGTCATTAGATTGTACCAAAGCTGTGAGAAAAATTTATTAAATTATGATTATTGGGGTTTCGTTCAATTTAAGAGCAAATGGAGCAAAATGTCCTTTTTCTCAGTATCTTTGGCAGAAAGCACAGTGAAATAACACTTCTGTGGGTGTGAAAGCACATTTTATGGGGCCAAAGAAGAAGTCAATTATGATTGCTAAGGTAAAAAACATGTTTTTACCTGCTGTAGAAAGGCAACAAATTTGCACATGAAGTTGCCAAAGATCCATCCAGGGAGAGGATAGAGGGTGGCAGTGAAGGGGACACAGCACACCAAGAAGATGATGTCAGTGGCAGCCAGGTTTGCTGCACAGGGAGAAAACAGCATGCAGTAATTGTGGAGTAAAGTGTACGGCACAGTGTTGCACAGTTGGTATAACTAAGGGTGTGTCAGGTAAATGTCACATTGATTCTTTAACATTTCCAGAGGAAAAAAGACAGACATCTGACCACTATGCCACCATTCACCCTAGTGATAAACGATCTGATAGTGAAGAAACTATTATCCATAATCAAGTAATCGTTCAAGTCATTTTTAAAGCAACTATGCCCCAAATTTTCTGGTTCCAGCCTCTCAAAAGTGAGCATTTTCTTAGTCCTCTGTTATATTAATCTGAATATCTTTGGGTTATTACAGTTAGTGGAACAAAACAAGACATTTGAATATGTTGAATTGAGCTTTGGGCTTTTTATGGACCAATGGATTAATCAAGAAAAATAATTTACACATTCATTGATAATGAAAATAGGTTGCAACCCTGCATCACATCCAGTCTGAATTGATATTGTGATGATTGTTACATGAGTCTAACATGGACATTAAAAATCCATGTATAATAACACAATTAATCCTAATTGATTCTGAATTGCATTGTGGATAATTGGATAATACTGCAATAAACCTTAAACGAATATTTATCTGTTTTCTTCTGGTGCATTACAGATCTGATAGTGAGGGCAACATCATGAGATTTAAATAAATTCAGATGACGAGAACTATTTGGAAACAAAAGCGTAACGTAGTTAGAAATCTAACTGTGCATGCTTAATACACAGTATCATTATCTACCAGGAGTTTGAATAACACCAAGCAACATCTGCACAATCTAAACAAACCCAGTGCATTTTTTCTGCAGTAAATATGTTATATGTTTTCAACTTGTTAATTGAACTGTTGTTTGTGAGTTTGGTGACTCTAAAAAGGAAAGTTAGAGAGACGAGGGAGGTGGATCTGATGTTTACTTCATGAAATGCTGTAGGCACCTTAAGAAAATCAAGCGATTGTCGACTGATTGACACCTACACACACAGACTCACACAAACACTTATGAAATGCCAATTTAAATTCAGAGTGGCAAACAGATCTTCATATGTATGCACTCAAAAACATTCATGTTGAGATACACCAAGCAGAGGCTGCGCTGATAACCTTGGTAGTCTGGTCTGGATTCGCTTTCTCTCCCTCCATATAATCTGTCATTCTGACAGATATGCCGTGCGCTATCTCCTGTTTGTTTTACTTACTGATCTAATCACATTATAGTGGCTGGACCATTATGTTGAAAGGATGGCCAGATGGTGCAGGCGCTAATCTAATGTTGCTGAATATTAAACTATTTCAATTCTGTGGCCTTGAGATATTATCAAAGATCAAAATTCCTGTCACATCCACGGGGCCCTATATGAAAACAGATGCAGTAAATTACAGACCAAACCATTTACACAAGCTGATTTACATATATGTACAGTATTTATATGACATTCTTTAATTTCATGTATTTCATTATTTTTAATTCTTATTTTCTGTGGACTTGACCTCCGCCAATCAGTCATCTCTGCAATTCTCATCAAGTGACAGTGACATCACGGCTCTATAAGAGGTGCTGTAATTGACTTCAACAAAAATCAATCACCCAGGTTTCAGGTCTGTGTGCACTGAATACCAGCAGAGATATAAGACAGGTGCATGATTGATGCACTCCTTTGATTTCTCTTGTTTTACTGATCCACAGACGATTACTGCAATCCTCCTGATGAAATCTCCATGTGTGTTTCCACCTGTTTTTGTACACATTTTCTGTTTGTCTATAATAAGCACCTGAGTGGAAATTTGAGGGGTTAAAAATGTAAATGTTTACTAAACCTTCTGCGCCACACATGAAGCATCTGATCTGTGTAGCAACTAGAAGACTGTAAATTACTACAAGAAACAAACCATCACATTTGTTTTTCTGTATTCGAGGCTGGAACTCTTTTAATTACACCATCTTGTTGCTCCCTCTTCTTCAGTAATGGTTTAATGGACTCCGACTGGACAATTAGCACCACCGTTTATCTCAATGAACCGGCTCGTAATATTCACACAACATCAGTGGATGGAAACGCACATTCATTTTCATGATGTAGATTTTCTGGTAATTCTGCTAAAACTTGCAGAAACCTGACTTTTATCTCGCACCATTCCTCGCTGGGTATTTTTGTTCTGAAACTAAACGACAAATGAGATAATATCAACAACTGCAGCATCAGTGATGTACAAACTTTTTTTTTTATGTTGATTACATTAATATCATGAATCCCCTGAGTATTATATGCAGGGGATCCAAACCCTTTGCAAATAAGCAGAAACACATGACACCTGTTTTAAGCCCTGAGCACTTGTCCGATAAAAAATTCTGTCTTGCACAAACTAATAATTCCAAATGTTATGCAGCTCCCAAAACACCCCCAGCAGATAATTATTATGCCCCCTTTTTTTCTTCTTAGGTGATCAATCTTAGAAACAATTTGCACCCACTTGTGATTCAGGACACATGTCAACACCTCTCTGTTCCTCTAATGGTGAAAGTGAAACCTTTAATCAAAGTGGACATTCTTGCAGGTAGCTGGATACTAATGAAGGCAAATGAAGAGTGAGTGAAATTACATTGAGCTTCTCTGTGAACCCCGGGGGGTGTTTTGAACCCACTATTGGCATGCGATGAAGTGTTACAGGATATATGAAAGAGACATACATTAAATTATTATAAGACTTGACATTCTGGGAGCACATATATACATGATAGCCCACTGATCCCCAGGATGTTCTTTATTTGAACCTGTTTTTGCATCTTGTTTTGTGACAAAACAACCAGAAATCAGAAATACAAATTTGCATATACTAGTTTTTGCTCTTACTCACCTATGTAGAAATTAGTTGCTGTCCTCATCTGCCTGTGTTTGGAAATGACATAAATAACCAGAGAGTTGCCCACGAGTCCGACCAGCATGATGAGGGAGAAGAAGAGGGGGACCAGCCAGGCGTCTGTGAGGAAGGGGTGCTGATCTCCTTCCTCCTCCTCGTCATCGCCCCCACGTCTTCCCAGAGAGAAGTTCACCTGGGAGCCGTTGATCCAGACCTGTTCAGTTGAGTTCCACAGCTCTTCGGAGGAGAACATTTTTGACAGCACAGGACGGATGATTGTGACGGTGGTGTGAGAATAGAAGCTGAGGAGAGAGATGGTAATTAGGAGAGAGAGTGTGCAGCGTGTGTGCACCGAGTCCTGACTGACCTTAGGCTAAAGAAGGGAGAGAAAGATTGATAGTTTGAAATGGGAAAGGAAAGAAAAATCAAGACAGAAGCATGAGAGAAAAGCAGAGGAAAGTGCAATAGTGATGGGTTGAGGGGGAGGGGTTAGGCTAAGAGATGAGTCTGTCTGAGGATAAAGTGAATATGGGAAGGAAATTAATGGAGCAGTAAAAGAAAGCGGTTAGGTATCGAAGAGGAAAGTTGGCGTTCATTTCATTGCAGCACAAAGCAGAAAGACAAAGAGCATGTGGATGTGCTCGTGTGAAGAGGACACAGAAGAATAGAAGGCACAGTAGAGGAGAAAATGCATCTTTTCATCAGATCACGGTGGATGAAAACGACCCCCTCTGCTGCCACCACATCACCCGCCAGAGCTTTAAAGCACTCTGTGTTTCTGACCTGCGAGGTAAGCAAACCTGCAGGCAGCTCTGGTGATCTGTTTACGAGGAGCTGAGTTCATGCTCAGAGGCAGACAGATGTCTTCTAATTCCCCAAAGTAAACAATCCATTGTACTTGCAGCTTCCTTTCCTTGAGTTGGCTTTCACCTCTTTGTTCCACTGCCCGTAGTGAAGTTCAAGCAAGAATAGTAACTTGATTCAAAGAAGACACATGCTTGTGTGGGAGTCGGCATTTGCTCTATAACCTTGACAAAAGTATGCCCGTTAAAATGCTTTCTATTTAAAAAAAAAAACAAAAAGCTGAAGAATTATCCGTTTTTCATTCTCCAAGCACAGCTGAGTTGACTGTAGTTTGTTTCAGGGGAATCAGCCTCAACTCTACTCGAGCAGAGCGAAGAGCGAGATGCTCATGGCTTTATAGTAAGAGCAAGAGCGAGGACACACAAACGCAGTGGGAGGAGGAGGTACGTGCGCACACACAGTGAGTCTGGATTCCTGTAGGATTCCGGGATAAAAGTCAGGGTCTCCTAGCAACGTTATCCCTCAAGCCATCTTTTTGTAACAATTTGCCAAAAACCCCCTCTGCCTCTCGCTCTCTTCTCATTCTGTTGCACAGGGCCAGCGTAGATAACATGACTCTACACAGACAGGATGTCAACAGTGTCATTGTCAGGTTAAATCTCAGCTTTAAACCTGGAAGCTTGTTAATACATTTAGTGAAATAAAGGTTATTTTCCAAAACAATATATACTGATATACATCAACTGAAGGTCATTATTTCATATATCCTTGGGAACTGTCCTTTAGTGTTCAATAGCAAGACACTGAAACCCATATGGCTCCCAGTGTATATGTAGCTGAAAGGAAAAAAATGTGAGTCACTTTGGACAAAAGCGTCTGTATGTCATGCCATGTCATAGCAACAAAATCATGATATTCCATTTTGAAATGCTGTATCATTCAGGTTTTTGTTAACCATATGCTGGACCTAAAGAAGTCCTCTGCTGGTCAAAATGTTGTCAGTCAAGTCTACAATACATAGAAAGAGAAGTTGGAATAAACAAGCATTGTGCAGGTATGTTTTTTAACTTTCAATGCAGATATTTTCTACACAGGACGTGCAAAGAATTTAAAAGATGTGCTTTTAGCTTTACCCAGCAGTTTTACAGTTTTTTAAACTTAATAAATGCAATTATTATTTCATGCTCAATGCAATTTAGTGTCAATTTAAGCAGTCTTCCTGACTGCTTAAATTGCCCGGGGTAACCTACAGTTTATGTAATCCATTTTTGGCTGTATTGCAAGCAAAAGAACACACAAAATAGCTCCACCCAAACAGGAATTGTAAAATTCAAAGAAAACACCAGTCTGCTGCACAATGCAAATTAACTATTTACAAATGTGTAGAATGCACACACTACCAGGCCAGTATGTTCTGCCAGATGCGAGTACTGCTGCTTCTAGCCAAGGCAACAGACTGCACCATGGGTTTGCAAGCCAACCCGCCAACTGCAAAGCTGGGTGGAAAGAGTAGAAGTCATTTCATACCTGAGAACTGATATAATTTATAACACTGATGTAAATTATGATCTGCTGCCGAAATGAATTATGATCTTACTGTGTTGAAACGAGAACTGGGTGGTGGTGAAACACAGGGTTCTGCTTAGGACTGTGCTTCCTTTGGACAGTCTCCCAGGCATCCTGGCTGCGGCAGTTACTGGGGACTGGTTAACTACAGCAGCTAACAATTGGGTTTCCATGGTACAGAGCTTCATTTCAAATTCAATGAGCCTCATCTCCATTATGGAAAAAAATGTTTAAGAATAAACATGATTTAAAGGATGTTTCAAATGTGGTACAATAAAGTAAAATCATGAAAGAGATGAAACAGTAGAAGTGGAAAAGTTTTTTCCTTTTTTTATTTAAATGTCTTAATATTAATGAAAGCTGAAAGCTGAGCTAATAGAGTTGTGTTCTCACAGGTTTTCTGTCTTCATGTACATATTTTATGTCCAAACCGAGTCTAGAGGAGAAGAGAGACTGAGCAGCTGGTTGAGTGACTGATCAAAAGCCTGCTGCAGTGGGAGCTACAGGTAGTCTTCCATCTGCCTTCCAATAATTGAATTAATGTGTAGTGGAGTACACATATTCATCACCTCACACACCGTTTTTATGACAATGGTCATGTGATTTCAGCGGCAGTGCCAGAGAGGTGGCCTGGAGGGACACCCACATAGGTGAGACACAAAACTACCACAAGGAAAATCAAAGCAAAGACTGAAATGCAAAAAGATCAAAAAGGAGAAAAAAAAAAAAAAGACTAAGAAGACACTAAGAGACACAAAAGGGCTACAATACCACTCACCACAAAAGACCACTAAAAGATGCACAATCATGATAAAGGGACAAAAACATCAAGAGACACAAAAGGACTACAAAGTGACCCAAGAGTTTCGTTATTAGGGGATTTGGTCCTTTGTTGAAGGGGGAACAGTTTGGAAAGTCAGCTTTATTTTTTTACATTAACATATCTTCACACTTAAACAAATGGCTGATATCTTCTTTACAACAAAGCTTTAATTCAGAACTAAGTTTTTAATGGAAAAGTTAAACATAATTATTGTTTTTTCCTTTTGCTTATGCATCAATTGAAACAAAGAGCTTGTTTCAAGCAGCCTGTTTTCACATAAAAACATTAGAGTGGCAGTTGTGTATTGTGGGGATAATGACACCAGACAATCATGGGTGAAGTGGAGCCTCTTGTAAGATGAGGTGGGTGTTGTTCAACAACTGTTTACCAGTAGTGACTTGCACTGTGTGACAGAGGAGAACAATGCATATTTTTTTCAACATTTCCTCTCAATAAAGTGTAATAATTATAAAATCACTGTTTCAAAAACGCTAGCTATTCTACAGCTGGACACAATCTGTTGACACACTGATAAGTTTTGATCAAATCTTACTGTTGTCTTAGAGTTGTAACTTCCTGACATTGGAGATTGCAGAGTAACCAGCCAATAAACTGTTGGTAGATATTTGCAGTGTCCATTCGCCCTACAACAGTTTTTGCAAGCACTGTGATAAATGAATAAATCAGCCAGTCAGATGTTTTTGGTGAAAGCAATGAGAAAATTTTGCTGTTTTGCTCTTCACATTCACGTCAGAAAGAAAAGTATGATTTCCTCTGAGTGTGTGGTAGATAAATTAAAGTCTGTGTTTATTTGAATCCAGTTCCATACAACAATCCCATTTAACAAGCAGTTCAATGAAGAATTACATGTCAAACAAAAAGACACTACAATACAATACAATACAAATGCTCTTTTGTAAAATCTTCTTTCTTTTTTTTTTTTTAAAGATAGCTGGATAGGAAAATAGAAAAAAAGGTTACAGGATGACAGAAAACAGTCCTAACCTGGTAGAAAAAATGTACTTTATCTCACCCACATACTGCATGACAACGAGCATAAAAGATCCAGTTCGTCCAACAAAAGTATTGAGAGGAAAGTTCATGCTGTAGGCCGCACATTCAAAACAGAATATCCAGAGACCTTATGAGTTGTATCATGTTTCATACACACAAAATAGTTAAAGTAGTAACAACACAGGTTCCATCCTTAAATCAATTCAGATCAGATCCAATATCACTTTAATAATCAGTCAAAGCTAAAAAAAAAAAAAAACCCTGTCATACATTTAGGACGAATCCCCGCACCGTTCAGTTAATAGAGTGATTTACTTCAAATTATTATTAATGCTGCTTCATGTCTATTGGATATGTAAATAAACAACTGTTTCGCTGTATCAGCTTTAAAGTTACAATATGTCAGTATTGTGTTTAGAGGTTTCTCTGCTGCCCTCAATTGGCCAAAAAAAACAATTAATGCAGCTTCAATGCCGAGGATTAAAGTACATAAGAGAGGTTGTAATGGTAGCCAGCAGTCAAACATGCTACATCAAGCAACAAGTCTACAGCTGCAGTTTATTTTGAGTTTCTTTCATATCTTTTACGTCATATACAAACCCAGATGTGAAGGGAAATAAACAAAAAGTGTTATTGGTAGTATAGTGAATAATAAGTATGAAATAATAATATATATATGGGGAATAATGGTTTTGGCCATAGTTTCCATCAGTAAATGGTCAGAAGATCAGACAGGTTGTAGACAAGCCAACAGTTTAGCACAATTATCAAAACCGTTCTATTTATAAGCAACAGAATGTCTTCTCCCATTTGGGGAATCTATGGCAAACGTAATGGGTGTAAGTCCCCTTATCCCATTGCAAGATGCAGTCTGTTTGTGGGTTCACATCTCTGTATAGAAATGACGCACGTTTCGGTTTAGGCAAAGTGTGCCTGTCTATTTCTTCTCTCAAAATACAATTACAAGCCTCACTAGCTCGTTAGAAAATAAGCTAGAGAGGATAGTGAAGGAGAGGGGGGCGAGCATCAAAGCGAAACAAAACGCAAACTTAAATTCTGTATTTACTTTCTGTATAACGGTCTGTATTTCAAAGTGGATACTTAATTAAAAAAAAATATACAGATAAAACAAAAAGCTTCACTGCTTCCTGAGAAAATAGTGAGGAAGAGAGCAGGAGAGAGAGAGAGAGGGAGAGAAAAGAGAGCACAAAGGAGAGAGAGAGGAACAGCTGGGGTGTCGATCACCTCACAGCAAGTGGGGGGGGCGGCTAGCTCTGCTTGCTGGGCGCAATGCCTGTGCCGGGGTGGGGGGCGCCGGCGGGCCGCCGGGCGGCTAGCTCTGCTTGCTGGGCGCAATGCCCTGTTGCGGGGGTGGGGGGCGCCGGCGGGCCGCCGGGCGGCTAGCTCTGCCTGCTGGGCGCAATGCCTGTGCCGGGGTGGGGGGCGCCGGCGGCCGCCGGGCGGCTTAGCTCTGCTTGCTGGGCGCAATGCTGTGCCGGGGGGGGGGGCGCCGGCGGCCGCCGGGCGGCTACTCTGCTTGCTGGGCGCAATGCCTGTGCCGGGGTGGGGGGCGCCGGCGGGGCCGCCGGGCGGCTAGCTCTGCTTGCTGGGCGCAATGCCTGTGCCCGGGGGTTGGGGGGCGCCGGCGGGCCGCCGGGCGGCTAGCTCTGCTTGCTGGGCGCAATGCCTGTGCCGGGGTGGGGGGCGCCGGCGGGCCGCCGGGCGGCTAGCTCTGCTTGCTGGGCGCAATGCCTGTGCCGGGGTGGGGGGCGCCGGCGGGCCGCCGGGCGGCTAGCTCTGCTTGCTGGGCGCAATGCCTGTGCCGGGGGGGGGGGCGCCGCCGGGCCAGTTTGGGGACCCCTGGCTTACTGATTGAGTCTTATCAGTCACTGCGCATCCTTCTCCCAGTCTATGTTTGTCATCATCATCCCCACTTTATACTTGTTGTTGGTTCAAGCAAAGAAATGTCTGGTCTTATCTGATCATTGTTTTTGTATTTTCGACAGTATTTTCTGCAACTTAAACAACCAACTGGAGAGTAGCCAATAGGCTTCCTGTTTACACTGGCATGCACATACCCAGTGTACATGTATGGTCATGTGATACATGTTTTCAGGCATGTTAGTATGGATGAAGATTATTTCTTGTATTTACTTATTTTTCATTTTAAAATGCTGTTTTAAAATGAAAGTGTATTAATGTGGATGTAGCCTTAGACGCAACAGAAAGTTGTCTTCTTAACTTTACTAATCCCCATCTGTGTCTGAGCAGGCTTACCTCATTGTTTTCCAATAGTTTCATTTTCCCTGTCCACACTAAAAATGGGAGGCTGACATTTTCACATTTATCCATTCTAAACAGCGCTGAGGCTCACATATACACACATACAGCATATAGGACATTACACACATACACACACACAGAGTAGAAGAAGAGAATCAAAAAATATACTGTGTGGTGAATTTTAAGATGCTCACACAGTGTGGAGTGTCTTATTCGTGTCTGTGCATTTGTGTTGACCTTCTAAAACCAATCCCCAAGGACTGTGTCTGATTTAAAATGAAGGACGGATACGATGCACAAGGTCCTCATTTGACATGAGCATCCATATCCACAAATATGTCAAATATGGGAGAACATGTGAGTGTGTGTGTGTGTGTGGAGAGTGAGATATGTGACATGCATGGTAAATGTGTGTACATGTGAAGACACGTGCATGTCTGACAACTAACACAACCCTCAAGAATCAACGACAGAATCTCAATCTCATGTTTTGATGGTTTACAGCCCGAGACTTTACCGTTTTGACTCACTTTTGAGCGGTGAACATGGTAAAGCGTCTTGCCGCTAAAGAGTCGATGCCACATATCTTAATCGTTTGCGTCCGTCATAATTACCACAGACACTGGACGGCTTTCTCACTTGGACATAAACATGTGGCTGAAACGACTGATGTCTGACTCTTCACCACCAGGGGTTGGTGGGTAATGATAATATGTTACATCCTGTTCTGCGTCCCCCACCTGCTCACTAAATAGATTAATATTACGCTTAAGTCAAACTGAAATCAAAAATCTTTTGCCATTAAATCAATATGTATCTCCCTGGTATTTGTTTTGACTTGTTTATTAATTTGGTAATTTGGTTGGAATTATCATGATTAAATTGAATTAATACATTTTTTATTTTTTTTTCCCTGCAATGATAGCTCCCTCTGTTGTAGTGTTCTCCAGCCAGTGTGATTTTTTTTTTCATACCAACTGACAATGAATTGTTATTCAATTGGTGAAGTGTCCGTGTGGTCAAGCACAAAACATTGGTTATTATCACTTCATTTCAACAGGCTCTGACACAGTGTATGAGTTTCAACAACTGTCCATAGGCTATAGAGTATGTTCTCCAGTACATATTAACACTCCACAGAGTTCTGCACGACAGCATTTGTGCTGAGAGAAGATTAACAATAAAGGGGAAATACTGTAGCTGTCTGTCTTTGTTATCTACTGATATGATGTTGCATGCTACATCATATACAAATTATGAACAGAAATGAGCACTCAGTACTGAATGGCATGATGGACGGCAGACACAGCAACATAATCAACCGATCTTATTACAAAACAAATTAATACAAGAACCTAAATCGTCCCTCAATACCAGGGAGAGATGAGTCAATGAATGGATGAGGATGGATCCAGTCTGCACCACTGCACCATCTCAGGCTGAGCAGAAATAATCTGGATTTCTTTGTAAAAGTGGAGGATGCTGAAGATTATCCTCAGACACCCGATTTAAAATAAATTGCATGAATGTACCACTTGTGTTGCTGGGTTGAATAAAGTCCTGTTTGTTTTCAGGCTGAAAGCAGAAAATGGCTCTTACATCTATCATGTAATGAAATCAAAATTTTAACATTTTAGATGAGGTGGTTCTGTTTTGCTCTAATTCAAGGGAAATATCTAATGAAATCTTAAGAAAATATTATCATTATTTTTTATTCAAACTTAACAAATAAAACACATATTCAGATGATTCCAGCCAGAAGCTGTTTGCTGCTTCTCAGTCAGAAGCTGATGAGATATTTTTTCCTTTTTTAAATGGTTGCCTGGCTCTTTACACTGTCTACCTTACCTCTATCTATCGATTATTCTGCTCCTGTCAGCGCTCACAGTTAAATGATTCACTGCCTTTCAAATGTACCGACAGAAATTAAACACACATACTTCAGCAGTTATGTCTCTTAGTCCAAACATACTGTAGATAATTAAAGGCTTTAATGTGCCTCAAACAATTGTTTGATTGTCTGTCTGAAATTGTCTCACGCCACTCTTTTCTGCACCATGATTTCAACTTGAAGCTTATCCTCATTTGAACAATTTGTCACGTCTGGCCACTCTTTATGACGACAGGCTTTTTGCCCTGCCTTCGAGCTTGGTTGCTCAGAAAAGACATCGACACTTTTGTGTTTAGACATGATTCGACAACAGGTTGTTGAGGTTGTCCTCCTAAAAAGAACGGCATCAGCTGTGTCTGAGTGACAAAGCCCTCCAGCGGCTGTGGTAGCAAAGGATTAAGTCAGGTGACATTATATTCTGCCCCTGAGTCAGGATTTTCAGAGTTGACTCGACTCAGAATTTCAAGCTTCTTACCTAAATTCACCCATTAATGAAGCTGTTAAACTTTTAATTACATTAACATTGTACCCAGTGTTTTGGTAAAGATACTTTTTGTACCTTTGAGAGGAATTTCCTTAAAAGAGTTATACGTTAAGTTATTTATGATTCAAAGGCGTCTGGAGGAAAAAAAATAAAAAATACGCAGCCAAATTGCCCATAATTAATAATGAAACATTACAAGAAGAGTTCATGACTTGCTTTCATCAGCTCACTGTATTGTGAAGAAAAGACTTCCAACATTTACAATAATTGCCACCTGCCTAATGTCCTCTGCATTAATGTTCTGTAATGTTTGGTTTATCCACTGAACACAAGTAATGGGAGGCTTTTGATCCTCATATAGTGACTAAAGTTAAAAGATGTATGTACAGTACATAGCTTATTGTTTATTGTAATGAGGCTAATTAAAATATCTTACAGCGGATTGTTGATGATAAAAGACGGAATACAAAATGCACAAAGACAACATTTGAAGGCTGTCCTGTCTGGGGAAGGACAGAGTCAAGCTGGTCACATTAAACAACTTTGAAAAGTCCTTTTTTGACCAGTCATCCCTCTTTGTTCAGAATAGATTCAGCTAATGATTGCTGTAAATGATCAGTAGCACAGCAGTGTTTCTGTCCCTCATCAGCCACTGGAAGCTTAAAGCATGACTTTGGCTCATCAGGCCTATTTAAATCAATCATGACTGACGGGCTGCTTCACACCCTCACTGCCTGCTCAAACCAGCAGTTACAGCAGTGCAGGAAGGAGGGGAGACAGACAATAGATTGTGCCAAGGCATCTTATCATCCTCCGTAATTAAAGTTTTGTCTTCTCATCTCAACTTTTGCTGTAAAAAGCCTCAGATTTCTCCCTTAGAACATATTTCTATATTTATGCCTGCAGTCACATGTTTTCTGGCAGCATGTTGTCTGTAAAACTGGTTTACTATGTGAAATATGACTACTGTGATGTTGGGTGAGTGATGTCAAGATGAAGGCAGAACAAGCAGACAGGTGTCAAGAGACAGGTGACAAGAAGATGATGGCAGGGAGTCAATGTTACAATGACAATGTGTGGGGCACCATAACAAGAATAACATTTCTAGCAAAACTCCAGGATTGACATGGATACAAAAATGTAACCAATTCGTGATTAAAAAAAATAAAAAAATAGGGAACATTGCACCATCAACATAAGGCTGCCCGGCAAAGACAGATAAATACCATTAACTTCTTTCTGCCTGCTGTTCCAAAACATCAGCACTCATGTAGATGATGTATTGAGAAACATTATCCAAGCCGAAGGGAACCTATGCTTGATTACACTGTCAAAGTGCTGGGAAAGATTTATAAATTATATACGGTAGATTATATATTATAAGTATTGGTTTATTATAGTACGTGGTTTGGTGGTTAAGTATACCATCAAATGTTGGAACCACGTTTAAATATTATAAACAGTAAGGTATTTACTAAATATTGTTATTCTGTATTTAGTAGAACCACAGCAATTAATTTACAGAGGCTGCATTTAAGATTGCTGTTGAGAATAAACTGAAGCAACTGAAGTAAGGTCGTCAATAATTCATGATGTATTTCTATATTTAGTTCAAAGGAGCTCATTGAAATCACCTCTATGTTGACCACACCGTGGCCTTCGCCCTTTAGAAGGGTACTTCACGATGCTATTTGAACTTAAAAAGTATGCTTTTGATATTTTACCAAGTGAATCTACTTTAATGAACAGTTATGATTATAGCAATAAATATTTCACATCTGTAGTCATGTTATATTATTTAGGTGTGTGATCAAAGATCTGAATTTCCAACTATAAAATGTCGCATTCACCCATTGTACTAATGTTATATAAGCAAACATTTTTTCTCATTGTTCTGCTACCACAGCCCAGATGAGAGATCTGAGCTGATAGAAATGTTGAGTTTCCTCTAGTTATTACTATACCCTCAAAGCAATAAGCATAACAAGCAGTTTCTTTTATTCTGGGTTTAACCTGTCAGGCTACGTACAGACTGCTCTACCATGTTGGTGAGGGTTGTCAAGGCTTCAAGCAGCCTGAAAGGAATATCTGCAGACACTGCTCTGAGTTGACACAATACCACCCATAATGTTTTATGGGTTAACATGATAATTTAATCAATTTTCTTTTATTTATTTATAGATAATTTAGTCCTGAAAACACACTGTTAAACATGACAGAGTAAGAGAGCAAAGATCAGTGCTCTTTGCTGTAAAGATGTAACATTATTTTTCTGTTTGTTTGTTTGTTTTAGCTTCATCTTGACCCTCCACCTATGAAACCAAACTTGCACCCGTGGCTACAAGTGTCACTGGCTGCTCTTGCCACAGACTGGAGATGCTGCTTTGCATTCAGTCAGCTGTCAGTTCCTTGTTCACTGTTCTCTGTTTTCCTGCAGCAACTGGCCAAGTGCAGGTAAAGTATATTTGTAGTGTGTCTTTGCCTTGTAACAACCAAGCGTTCTCATTTTATTTATGTAACGTAGCTTTATTTATTAGCAGTCTATCAGAAATAGTTGAGACATAAGGAACAACTTGTGAGACAAACGCAAATTACAGACATGAGCTCAGATGTGCTGGTTGCATAATAAAGTTGATATTGACTTGGATTTGTCTCTGCAGAACTGAAGTGGTCTTTTACTATTACCTAAAGAGAACAATGTGTATGTGTGAAAATAAAACACATTCTGTCATGTGTTTATCTCAGCGAAGCCAGGAAATGAACAAGCTAAAGAACCTGAGTTGAACAGAACAATTCTTTGAAATACAACACAAGCTTACATGAGCACAGTTGATATGCCGGTAACTAATGCAAAAACATATTTTTTTCTGCCTACCCTTGAGACTAAATGTACTTTTCTAAAGATAGCTTGTGTGGTCAGTGGTTAGATGGACACATTATTTGTTTTGCAAAGGGGAGCAGCATCTGTAGCATCCACAGACAGAATTATAGACCCACTGATGTCAATTGGTATCATTACAGAGTCGGACTGTCCATCAGGCATACAAGGACAAATCCTGGTGGGCTAGTGGACTGTCAGTCTCTTTTCTCTGTATGCCTGTCATTCAGGGTGCACACGTTTGTGTGAAAGCTTACATCCTGATTAAAGCCTAATTTTATGACTAGTGTTGTATACCTTACACTCCAAACACCAATCTCTAAATACATGTAGGGAGGAGATAGGAGAATCATGAAAACCGATGTCATTTGTGTTTGTGTTCAAATCCTAGCTCATCTCTGTAATATTATTCTTATTTAGGATTGCATAATATTGCTAAAGATATACCAGCTGCAAAAGGCAAAACCTGAGTATCCCAGAGGATAACAGGGTATTGGTGTGCATATAAACACACTCAATGGGGCTTTGTTAATGGAGCTTGATGATTTTGAATGGAAAATTATGCTTCCTGTCTTGTCTGTTTTATTAACCCTTGGCATTTGTCAGCAGTAAGAAGGGACATTTGTATTTAGGAGGTGTCTGTGTAATGGAAACAAAGTGGGGGAAAAGACAGAGGAGACATCTACGTAAAGCACATGTGCGAACACAATGTGCTTCCTCTTAATTTAATGTGGCATGAATCACTCAGTGGACTGTCCACATTGTGTATGTAAATGAATTGCACATTGACCATTGGGACCATTCTGTGTTTTTCCTTTTTTTTCCATCAACTTTTCCACCTGAAAAAGGAAAGTGGATAGAAAAAGATAAAGTGAGAAGAAAGGAGAGAACATGTTCTTACTATGCAGAAACAATATCTTTTGATGATATCAACTTAATAGTTATCTAACCTTGGGCACTGACACACGTGTGCCTCATCCCATACATAAATGTTTTCTATTATATAATATACATGTTCCGTTTCCATGACAACACTTATTATTATTCTATTTATACTTGTGATCGGAGCATGAGGATGCAAAGAGAATAACATAAATAAGACCTGGCTATGTTTTAGGCTATTTTACAGAATACTGTGTGCATGTAAACACATTCATCAACACAAAGGTCTTGGCGCCACTGATATGGGGAACTGTGCCTTGAATGAGTAGTGGTCACTTAGGACAATACAGAAATGTGTTTTAAGCTGTATGCATTTACATTAGTGCAGAGAGGCTCAGTTATCAAATAAAACTAATGTTCAGTTTTTGTGTAATGTTACGCAAGGCATGTACACCCAGAGTTAGGTGTATCATTGCATGCCAAAGGGTGATTCAATAGGTTTGCATTGTGGTTAAGTTGGAAAAGAATCTACTCTGTGGTTTAAATGAATCAATGTAGGTATCTATTGTAACATATGGCCAACAGTATGTGGACACCCCCAGATGTGATTGTTTAATATCTCTTTTCAAAATCATTGATCTACTGCTATACTGTATCAGGGTCCAAATCTCTGAAAAGGCTCTCCACAAGAATTTGGAATCTGGGAACACGGATTTGCTTCCACTGAGCCAGAAGAGCACTGGTGAGGCTGGCGTATTCTAGAGGCATGAACAGAAGACTTGAAGAAGACACTTCGCATTGCCTGCTAGGGATGGGAATTGATATTTTATTAATATGAATTCTGCTTATTGGTCCGATTGTATATTGATTCCTTTAATAATTCCCGATTTTCTGTTTGGAAAAATTAGGCTGACACAGGTCTTCAGCAACAACATAACTTGTTTTATTATCTCTAAAAAAAGCATGCATGTCAGAAAAAGCATGCCAGCATTGATAAAAGGAATAGATAAGCTCAAAGGCATACGATTCAGATGGTTCAGACAATCCAGAACCAGTACTCAATTGGAACTGGTTCTCGATTTCCATCCCTATGGACAGCAGCAAAGACAAATCTATCCAAAAGCAGATGTTCTTACAAGCGCTCCTGTGAGTGGTGTGTACGCTGGATAATTAATGATGAGAATGGTGTTACAGCACGAACAGAAGACAGCTGTATTTGATTTATTAATGGCGATTCGATTTACATAAATTAATAAATGATGACCAGTGGAGGAATTGGCTTCAGTATTTCACCAAATAATGTCCTCTGGTAGAAGAAGGTTTTCCATGCTGGTTTCTCTCTGAGCTCAGCCAGCGCTCAGTCATGACGCACTTCTCAGTTGGCAGTCTAGACATGCCAAAATCCTGATCCTCCATGGCATAAACCTGGGGGGCATGGAGGAACATGTTGTTTGGCCTGAGTTCATGAGTGGAGATCATCACAACAAATCAGAAACTTTAAAAAGTGTGGGCAAATATAAAGTCTGGGCCATTTTTAGAAATTATTTTTTTCACCACTCAGAACCCCTGACTGTACAATACAGACTGACAGCCAGGTTAAGAGCAGGGAGGCTGCTGGATGAGAGAAAAACAGCCTCAGGTTAGGTGCAAAAATTTTTCAACAGTTGTAAATAAACACAGAATAACCTATATTCAAAACTTCAACAACTGTTAATAAACATGGAAGAGGCTTTACTCTGCAGAAAGGCTGCATAAAAACACACTTCACTGATGGTCTTGTATCTACTTTTTAATGGCAATTTAAGGCAATTTCTTAAGCAATAAAAGTTTGAACCTTTCATATCCACTTAGGAATGAGGAGGAGTACCTTTTGATGCTTTATTTACCTGCTGAATAGAAAGCATTTGAGACTGTTGGAATGCCCAGAGATGAAAAAGGAAGCACATTTCAACTGACTGCAATCTGTCAGTCTTGTATGAACAACCAGAGAATCTTCACTGCTTCATAACTGCAAATAAGTGTTTCCAACCACACTTGGCATTTGAGCACCTTGCAGCCATCTGTGGTGCACAGTAAGATCTGCAAGAAAAGTAGTTTCAGATAAGTTGATTCAGTTTCCTGTTGTAACCCAGCATGCAGGTTCTGTCCAGGGCAGTTCAATGAACACATTTGAGGTCTAAGCACCTGTTCCACGTTCAAAGATTGATGCAGTCCTTCTTGTACACAGCCTTATCAATCTATTGATTTATAAGAGGTGACAGTTTGACGCAAAAGGAACCAGTATTCCCTTCACTTACACAGTAGAAGTACAGATGGTTGGTGTCAATTAATGTGATCTCGCTCTGTGATTCCTGCTGTAAGAAGACCTATGCATGTGTAAGAGGACACATAAAAACACCAACAGCCATTTGGTCTTTGAATGGAGAAGAAGAGAATCCAAGCTGGTGTCAATAAGCTGACTTCAGGTGCTTCAATGCCATTAGTCCTTATTAAATCATTTCTGATCTGTGATGGAGTAGCAGACAGTGTGTGTGGTAAAAAAGAAAGACAGTACACTGTAGTGACTCATACAAACTACAACAGTGACATCTAGAGACTGCTACTGTGATGGAAATTGTGTAGCAACAAGGTTCATAAACAAGAAAATGTCTTTCTGAGTTTTATTATTACACTTGCAAGTGTGGCTGTTACAATCTGATAGTTTCAGATAGCAAGGGTCATCATTTCTTAAGCAAACAGTTGCTTTATTCAGACATATGATGTGATGTCCTTGAGGAAATTACAATAAGAAATCACATTTTTTAGGTGTGTCTATACATGTGATACATGAGGTAGAAAGTCTTGCTTACCTCTTTAATGAATAGCTTGATTTATAAACTGGTGATGACATACAAGGATGGAAATGTTGGGCAATGAGTGCTAGTTTTATCAGACTGGTCTTTTATGATTTTTTTCCGTTACAGTTCCCCCTTTTGTGCAGTGCACAGCTTTGCTTTAGCACTGATGGTGCACATCAAGGCCTCAGTTACAGACAGAGGCCGTTTCACGTATATTGTCACAATTCATATTTTAAAGGGTTAGGGTTAGGGTTACATTTTGCTGAAAGTAATTTCTTTCGTTTCTCGATCCCCTGCTTATAAGTTAAACTTAAAATTACTAATTTAAGAATAGCTCGAAAAGACATCAGTTGCATGTAGTTGGACAGAAAAAATAAACTAATTTCCCCGTGAAATGAAGCGACACTTACTGTATGTACTGATGAAGACGGAAATAAATGCTAACTGACTTTCACTGTCGGAACTTTCCTATGTGACACCCAGCGGAAGTAAACAAAGCGCTAGCAAGGTAAGCTCTATGGGTGTAGGGAGACGATGGTGTCGCAGATTAATATTTCAGTGGTGATGAAGCAACGACGTCTCCTGTTCAGTATTTGAGAGAGTTTGTCAGAAAGCGACTAACAGCTGCTGCTGAAGAAATACTCTTTGAAATGTTTCTATGACAACAGTATCGTCGAGTACGAAGAAGAAGTGACCGTCAGCGCAGACTGTTGGTTATCATTTGAAACCCCGAAGTAAAGTTCCACATGACAGGTCTGTGAAACCAGAATGGTCTTAATGAAAACTAACAGACACGCTTTTTACTGAGATGTCTGATCGTGAGTCACTCATGTTCCACTGGCATATACCACCTCTCATCTGCACATAATGGCTCTTATTAATGCAGACCACTGCTGATTATAATATGCTGATAGAGTGCAACTTGTGAACAGCTCACTGTAAGGCTTCACTGATGCTGGACATGCTGCATGTTATGTTGTTTTATAGATATTTCAGACCAATTTCTTGTTCATGTTAGAGTCCACCCATTGCATGCTCATTCCCTGTTTTTATCATAAAATCATGCAATACAGACTAATAAAGTGCTACTGATTTATTATTTATTTTTTCAATATTATATTTTGTCTGAGACACTTGAAACCATTTTTGCCCTCATATGGGCCTCCTCCAACTACCTGCCAGTGGAGCATAAGTGACCATTTCCATGTGGCACACACAGTGACAAACCAATAGTCAGCAGCTGCATATGGCTGTAAAAAATAGGCAAACTGTGGGGGACTGGTATACAGCAGTGGAAGAGGAGCGAGTCGAGTGACAGGCTGTCTTGTGCCATAATCTGGTCGATCAGCAATGACAAACCAAAGGTCAAAGTGGTGGTTTAACAGTGATAAGCTGTTCAAAAGGCGCACACACTATCAGCATATCATAATCAGCAGTGGCCTGTATTAACATGAGTCAGTACGTGCAGATGAGAGGTGGTATAAGACAGAAGAACATGAGTGGTATACTATTTATAAGGGCTACAAGCTGGTAGAACAGGAGTGGCATACCAAGAACAGACAGTGACAATAAACCACTTCTGCCACTAAAAACGAGTGAGATAAACTCAGAGACTTTTTAATGTGTGTTGCCACTATTTCTTGTGTGCAGAGCTCTCACAGCAACATGTCTGCAAGGAGGAAGAGGTTCTCGCTGAGCAGCAGCTCTGCAAACAGGAGAGGAACTCCAATCTGGACCAAGAGGACCCAGAGCCTCCACAGATTAAAGAGGAACATGATGAACTCTGTATCAGTGAAGAGGGAGAGCAGCTTGTACTGAAGCAGGAGACCGATGCTTTTATGTTAACTCCTACTTATGAGGAAAATGGCCACAGTGAAGTAGATCGAAACAGTGACCACAATCTTCTCTCAGGTAAAAACTCTTTAAAACGTGACACTCATGGCAAAGTCCAAATTGAATAAATGTAATTTCCCATTGAGAAGAGGTCTGCCTGAACTCATAAAGGCTTATGCTCCTCCTTGGCCACTGCGTTGTTCCAAGGCATGTCGTCTGACATTGCCATCCCTGCACACAAGGCAATTGCAGTACAGACTGTTCTTGTTTGTGGTTCCCCGATGGTGGAACAGGCTACCAAATACTGTAAGAGCAGGAGTGGCCCTCCTTATCTTCAGGAATCTCTCTTCTGAGAGCACCTCTTCTTTGAACACCACAAACACCATAACAGGCCTTACTAGCACTTTCTATACACTTTTGGTGCATTTCTTTACCTGATCTCCTTGCTCTTTGCCTTATTGAAAAAAAAATTGTATTTAGCACATACTTCAATCTCTCCTACTGCACTGAAGCTTTAATGTTATCCCACACTTGTAAGTTACAGGGCTTCCTCAAGGGGTTTTCGGTTCCTTCAATTCTTTCATCGCAGACACACACCACCGTCTGGTCAGTTAGCGGTTCTTTGTACAATCTAACATAATGAAATGAGAACAAACATGTTAATGTCTTAAGAAGTATGTAATATATATGGTGTTTGATGCAGTGTACCAGTTGACGTGAGAACCTCATAATCTTTTAGTTTTTCTAACTGGGTGGAAAAACGTTTTACTTCAAGACATGGAAAGAGAGGATTTTTGGGCAGTGGTGTGGCAGAGGTACAGCAGTCCTTGTTGTTATCAAGACATGCCAGGACCACTGTGAGAATAACTTCTTTTAACTTTGTCTTTTTATCCTGTGTCGTGCTTTAGTTTTACACTGTTTGCTTTTTGTGCTTCTTGTGGTTTGTTTTGCACCATCTATTGTACTTATTGTGCATTTTCCCCTTTCTCTACATTTTATTTATTTATTTTCTAAATATTTAACAATAATAATCTTTATTGTCCATGAATGTGGAAATGTTCCTTCAGCTTCACAGTCTGGTGAATCAAGATCTCATTTTTTCCATGATCCCATTACTAACCTATTTCTTGTGTCCCTTTGTCCCTCCAGAGCTCCCACAGCAACATGTCTGTAAGGAGGAGGAAGTCCTCACTGACCAGGAGTTCTGTAACCAGGAGAGGAACCAAGAGGATCCAGAGATTCCACAGATTAAAGAGGAACATGACGATCTGTGCATCAGTCAGGAGGGAGAGCAGTTTGTAGTGAAGCAGGAGACCAATGCCTTTATGTTGACTGCTACTTATGAGGAAAGTGACCACAGTGAACCAGAACCAAACAGTGACCACCAGCTCCTTTACCACAACTCTCCTGTAGCTGAGATTCAAGATCAGAAAGGAAACAAGCATGTAGACCCAGGATCAACTACAAATGCAGAGCCAAAGCCAAAGAAGAGATGTCACAAAAACACAAGTCACAATAACAATGAATACAACTCTGCCACAACAGAGACTCACTGTGATACTCACACAGGTAAAAAGTCTTTAAAATGTGACATTTGTGGAAAAACATTTCAATTCAAGTCCAAAATGATCATACATCTGAGAAGCCACACAGGTGAGAAGCCGTATTTGTGCAAATCATGTGGGAAAAGTTTCAGTCAGAAAGCACATTTGAATGAGCATTTGAAAATCCACAGAGATGAAAAGCCATATTCTTGTGAAACATGTGGGAAAGGTCTCAGAACTAGTAAAGCCTTGCTGGTTCACGTAAGAACCCACACAGGTGAGAGGCCGTATCTGTGCAAATTATGTGGGAAAAGTTTCAGTCAGAAATCACATTTGAATGAACATTTGAAAACCCACAGAGATGAGAAGCCATATTCTTGCAAAACATGTGGGAAAGGTCTCAGAAGCCGGAAAGCTTTGGTGATCCACATGAGAATCCACACCGGCGAGAAGCCGTACTCCTGCCACACCTGTGGGAAAAGCTTCAGTCACAAATCTTCATTGAATGGTCATTTGAAAATCCACACAGATGACAAGTCATATTCTTGCAAAACATTGTAAAAGTCTAGAACTAGTCTTGGTGATACACATGAGAACCCATGCAGTTGAGAAGCCGTACCCTTGCAACACCTGTGGAAAAATTTTCTCTTGGACAGCACACTTGCAAAGGCACATTAGAATTCATAGAGATTGAAAGTCGTGTTACAGAACATGGGTCCACATGAAAAGAACCCACACAGGTGAAAAGCCACATCACTGCAACACCAGGGGGAAAAGATAATACTTCAGTGTGTCTCAGTTGGGAAAACATGTAAGATCACATACAGGCAAGTAACCTTATATTTGCCAAGAGATGATTGTTTATTGACAAAATGCACAGATGTGAAAAGCCACATAATTGCAGCTGTTGTGAGAAAGGTTTTTCTGAAGTGACAGTTGAAAAAACACCTGAGAATAAGTTTATACGGGCGAAATTAGTGTGAAGAGTTCTCCAACTGAATTAAATACACTTTTGCAATGCAGTACATTGTCAACAATGCCATCAGGTTTTCTTAAAGGTCCCATATTGTGGAAAGTGAGATTTTCATGTCTTTTTTTAATATTAAGCAGGTCTTGGAAAGCGCTCAATCCACAGATAAAATGCACAGAGCCTGTATTCAGAAACTGTGCCTTAGAACGTGCCATCAGGACCTCCGTTACTTTGTGATGTCACAACAAAACAGTCACCGCCGTCATGCCCCGTTCACCGTCCAGCCTTTCAGAATTTGGTTTCTCAAAGTGTTTACCTGAAATTTGCTTTATTTTTAGTCAGTCTCTATTAAGCACTCTTAGCACTCCTGTTTGCCCCATCACCCACTTCCCTGATGTCCCTGATGGTCTTGGATGGATTCTGCGACCACACTCCCCTGGCAGGCCTCAAAGCACAATAGCACAGTACTGGCCCGCCTGGAGGGTCTAGCACCCAAGGAGAGAGAGCTGGAGGCAGGGGCAGCATGCTACACCCCTTTTGCATTGGATCTGGACGCTACATTGCTATTGCCAGATGTTCTGGTAGTTTGCACAGAATCAAGCTTAAGACTCCGGTGTGTAGCTCCACACAAAATCCAGCTGGAGCATTTTAGTCAAAATTTGTTTGGCTCATTTTAGTGCTGACTGACCATCACCATTACTTACTAAACAGTTAGCCATTCAGAAGAGAGGTTCTGACCCCTTCCTCTGACCAACCTCTTGTTGCTAGAGCTCTAGAGAGAAGCCTGAGAGAGGAGATGTTAAACGACACTGAGATGGTTTTTGGCACTTAAAACTACAAATACATTTTATGGATATCAAAACACTGAAAAAAGTGATTATATGGGCCCTTTAAACTGGGCTCATTTTTTCCTTCATATGACTGTAATACCCATATTTCTGTTTGCAGCAGTATTTCTTTGAAACAAGTATTTGAAGAATCTTTGTTTCACAGTGAGTGCGTATTTCCTACAAATGTAAGAGGTTAACCTCTGAAATTAATAGTTTTTTGGTGTTTTTTGTTTGCTTGTTTGTTTTTTGTTTGTTTTTGTTTTTTTTTACAATTTTTACACTCTACCTCAGTTATATTGTGAACTCTGAAGTTGAAGTGCTCTTGGGTCACTTATGTTGTCATCCTGCCAAATAAAAGTCTTCTCTTTTTTTTGTCTAAAGCATGTCATCTCATTTTATATTTTCATGTATTTAATGATCAACGTTCACGGAACGTTCCCCGGACCGGAAATCGTAAACTCGGTATAGATGTTAGATAAATGGAGTGGATTAAACATTACAATATTATCTTCTGAATTGTTTCAGGACCACAAGTAGCTAGAGACAGCATTAAATTGAAATACTGAAGTAAAGTACAAGTATCTAAAAACTGTTGCTACGTACAGTATGTACAGTAGACCACTTACCTGTACATTACTCTCCTCCACTGGAATTGACGGAGAACAAACTTTGCATTTTACACATTGTTATTACAAGGAGGTTATGTTTTCCCCCGTGTTTGTTTGTTTGTTTGTTTGTTTGTTTGTTTGTTTGTTTGTTTGTTTGTTTACCAGCCGGATATTACACAATAGGTACTGAACCGATTTATGGGCCAGAGAAGAACCTAGTAAATTTTGATGCCGATCCGGAAAAGGGGGATCCAAACATTTTTTTAATCATTTGCGAGATAAGACACTTTCTCGGTCTCTTAGGATATAATGGATCTTTTTAAAAATCTGACATAAGTAGTTGACTTTCTACAAAGTGGCGCATATCCAAATAATCTGGATCAGACAGACGTTTCGGATTGCTTGGATTTGGCGCAGGTATGCGCTCTACTTAGTCTAGTTAGGAGATGCAAAGAAAACATAACCGAACGCAGCCCTCGAGTCCCCGGTCACATGCTAGTCAAGCTGGATCAGCTGACACCACACAGCTTCTCCTTTTGATGCTCTTCTTCCTCCATCGGATCACAGCGCTTCTGAAAAGACAAATATTTCGCTATCTTTGTCTTACTGGCGTCAATTTTTAAATTTGAGCCAGGTATATCTTGCTGATCCAGCAGGTTAGGCTGCCGAATAGATGTTGTTAGAGTGGATGATGAACGGACACGCCATTCTTTACACGGGGGTCACTTTGGCCTTTTGGAGCACCATACTAATCGTCGGTAAGAATATATTTTCCTCAATAATTAGTGAGAATGATGAAATTAATGAATGAAATCGTCTGTTTCCTTAACTTATGCAGCAATCGTAGTGTAGTCGGTCGTTCGTTCTTTGCAGAAAAACGCGTTTTTTGCGTTTGACAGCTATTATTAGGGACCTGGCTAAATCATGGGACCAGAATGGTTACGTCTGTTTCCATTTTGTTTGCTAGCTTCCATTGGCAGGTAAATTTGCCAGCTGGATATAAGGTTATTCATGCATGGTAGTAATTGGAGGACAGAACACGATTTGACTTTGCTTGTTATCAAAATTTTACTAGTTAACATTTAAGACAAGCATTTATGTCTTGGTGTCTAAGTTAGCATTTCGCTAGCGGAAACTTGATGTTAGCTAATGCCCGGTAGCTCATAGCTAACCGCTTGCCGCAGAAAATGTCAGATATTCAAACACTGAACGGCAATGTTTACGATTGATTTCTGGTGTCTAATTTCAGGCTTAATACGGTGTGTGTTCTTATGGGATATTGGATCCATATCATTCCACAGGTTTAAGTCATTTAATCAAGCTAAGCTAACTTTAGCTGGTTAGCTGGTAGTGTATACAGCTGACTGGTTTGAAACGGTCCTAGGAAGGAACTGCAGCAGTTTTCACGTGAGAGTGAGGTATCAGACTGAAGGTGCAACTTCTGTCATTGACTTTAGCACATTAATGTGACTCTGCATTAGGCACGGTGCAAAGGAAAAGTCTATTAATGCACTAACATTCAGCAAATGTCTATACTAAGGGATTCCCTCTTTCACGTACATCAAGCTTACTTGTAAATGCACTTATGGCAGATCTTTTTACACTTCCACATGGGAATTAATACATTTTTTGGTTTCTTTAGGTATCTGCTATACCATATTTGACCTTGGATTCCGCTTTGATGTGGCATGGTAAGTAGTCTCGGCACAAATGCACTGATGAAAAAGTAAAAGAAGCTCTAAAGATGCAAAAAGGGTAAATTAATTTTTTTTTAAAGGCTGGTAGCCGGTTTATATCTTGAGAATTAGTTTACCTCTAAGTTGTGCTAATGATGGTCCTTTGACCAAAATGTTCACTTCTAGTCACATTTTTTCATTGTCACCTTTTACATGAAATAAATGGACTCTTCTCAGCCTCTCTTACTTTATTGTTAATGTGTGTGTTGTTTTTTTCTATGAATGGGGCAGTTAATTTTGGCCACACACACCGGACATCATCATTTGAAAAGGCTGGATTCAAGAGCACAAACCCAGTAACAATCCTTTACAAGCCTTCTCTCTGCAGGTTTATAAAAAGTAGCTATAGCTTTTTGGACAAAACAATACAAAATTCAGGACTCCCGCACTGGCCCAAATAGGACTGCTCAAGTTCTAGCAAGTTTTCTTGCGTCACTTTACAACCTAAAAGTGTGAGTTTGGTATGTTTGCTTGAGTCTAAACACTGCTAGTGTTTCCACATAAAGTAGCTTTATCAGCTGTACTTCTTTACTCACAGGTTCCTGACAGAGACTTCTCCTTTCATGTGGGCCAATCTGGGTATTGGCTTGGCCATCTCTCTGTCTGTGGTGGGAGCTGCCTGGTGAGTACTTAACTAGGAACATTATTTAAAGAGTACTCTATAGCCACCTGTCAGGTATTTTTAATGTGTAAGGCAGAGGTAGAGCCACTTGTCAGCCTAAAATGCAACATTAATTCATCTAATAATGTCCTCATTCTTGAAACACTCAGGAAAAAACCTTATGTGTAAATGTGGAACTGGAAAATTTGAAAATGAGTAATACAGGAACACTCTTGAGTTTCCTTTGGATGGGGTTGTGTTCCTTTATAAGTTCCAAAATTAATTGCTGAATCATAAGCGATAATGTTAGTGACCCTCAAACTACATTATACAATAACATAGACTGTTGATGAGCTGTATTTTTTTTACATTTTATTTGCTTTAGAGTGGTCCTGACAAGCTGCAGTCCACACTGTATTTGGACAGTTACACATTTTTCTTGTCTGTTCTGTTCATTTGCATAAAATTTATAATAAAATAACATTATTATTATTATTATTATTATTATTATTATTATTGATAAATTAAAGTGGATTTAAGGGCTATATTTTCCACATATTCCTTTCTATATTGATGGAAACCTACTCATATTTAAGCTGAGGCTTGGCACTTTAACGTAGTATCTGTTATTTTATTTCAAATTGAGCTTGCTGAAGCACGGTGTCTGAAGAACAAAAATTTGTCACTGTCCAAATATTTACTGTCTGGATTGTAAATCGACTTCAAGGAACTGCCACTGAAAAAGCTTGACTCATGCAGAGCCTTCAGCTGCCTCACATCTTCTGTTAAAAGTTGCACTTGAACACATCATAAAGACTAGAGCAGAGGACATGCAGACGACTGAGATGCATGCACACTACCATCTGTACTACCAAACCAAATTGCAGAGAGACGAACAAAAACTATGCATTTTGAATCTGATTAAACAGTCTCATTATACACTTGAGATTCAAATTGAAAATATTTCTGATTTTAAAAAAAAAAAAAAGAAGTTTTGCCTCACTTTGCTCTGCTGTTGTCAGCCCATTGTCACTTGAAAAAAAAAATAAAAATCTATATTTAAAAACTAAGTGGGTGAAATTCTTGATTCACCAGCCAAAGAGCTCTGTCACAGACATCATCTGATGCAGATTCATCAAGCAGAATTGGCTGAACAAAAATCCCATCATCATCATTCTTAAATTTTTTTCAGTGAAAATGAAATGCAAAAACGACCATTCCAACTGAAAGTGCCATCGCAATATCTGCCAAATAATTGCAATATGATTTCTTTTGCATATCGCGCAGCCCTATTTACAGCTGTAATTTTGAGCACAAGGATGTCCAGTAATATGTGTAAATTGGGTCTTCTACAGTTCAGTCAAATGCTATTAGCAAACCTTAAGTAGCACTTAACTTATCAATCCCTGTGGTTTCCAGAGCAGTAATAGAAGATTAAATGATCAGTAGATCTTTGGTTGTGTTCTCCCACTAATTTTCTGTGATGTTAAAGATGTGCTTATTGTTGCTTTTGTTTTTCAGGGGAATTTACATCACTGGCTCAAGCATCATTGGCGGTGGTGTCAAGGCTCCACGAATCAAGACTAAGAATTTGGTCAGGTAGGCTCACTGAAGAACAAAACCATTCAGTTCCATTTGATCTATTTCTCATTTATCTGATATTTTATTATCTCTGTTTAAGTTACATACACACATACTGTACCTGCTCAGCTGTGCAGGATTATCCAGTTGAACGTACTTGAATATTGCCGCTGAACAAAAAATTATATTTTTGTATAAATTTCTAATCTGTATATTGAAATGCTTGAAATGCAGAAATGGTTGTGTAGTTGCGTTCCTCATGGAGAAATGTAGTGGCCATTTAAAACCAGCCAGCAATGCCAAAACATTTGTAAGTACTGGTCAAAGTATGACTGCAGCTTTTTACAAGTGTTACCTAATCTCTTAAGTGCATCCTACACAAATGCATTTTCGCTCAGATGTGCTAAAGTAAAATCCACATCAGCAAAATCCTGAGTCCTGCTTTTAGTTGCAAAGGGCAGCCAGTGAATTGCGGTTCCACCAAGCATCCATAATCACAGTTTGTTACTCCGCAGCAGTGCTTTGTAGAGACTTAGGAGAACCAGCTGCATGTTTGAAACAGTAATTTTCACTCCATTTGTTTGTTTGTTTTTTTTGTTTTTTTTTAATGTGTCCCTCCAGCATCATCTTCTGTGAAGCTGTCGCAATCTATGGGATCATCATGGCCATTGTAATCAGCAACATGGCTGAGGTGAGCAATGAGCATTTTCATCATTCATGTTCAGGAAAGCTGCAGTTATCCATTTTGTCTTCAGAGGAAAGTTCAGACAGCAGTACTATACAGAAGAATGCACAGCCATAAATTAAAGTATTATATATATATTTATATATAGGAGATGAAAGAAGCTTAATATGATTTAGACTCCACAGCAATGATGGTTGGTTGGTTTTAAAGATAATCTCTCATCCTACAGAACTTCAGTGGAACAACCCCCGAGACCATTGGAGCAAGGAACTACCAAGCTGGTAAGAAAGCAGACATAAAGCTACTAAAATGCAGGTCTTAAAAGAAATATCCAACTCAAAAAATATAGACAATTTTAACATTTTTAATATGTGTACATTCAACTTCTGGATTACGAATATCTGACTCTGATTTGCTTTCTGTCCGACTAGGATACTCCATGTTTGGAGCCGGTCTGACTGTAGGCTTTTCTAACCTCTTCTGTGGCATCTGTGTCGGCATCGTGGGCAGCGGAGCAGCTTTGGCAGACGCCCAGAACGCCAGCCTCTTCGTGAAGATTCTCATTGTGGAAATATTTGGCAGTGCCATTGGCCTGTTTGGTGTTATTGTAGCCATTCTGCAGGTGAATGAGACAGGCTGCTTTTTTTTTTTTTTTTTTTTTTTTTTTTTTTATTGTTTTCATAGTCATTCTTTTTCCCTTAGAGGAGGAATCTACTCATGGTTTGACAGATGTTTTACAGATGTCAGTGCAAAGACAGTAATTATTTCCACAATGGTCTAGATAGATGTGTTTCTTTGACAGTGATTCCAGTTGTGTATGCATTTAAAATTCTGTAATAACTGTTTACTTTTTTTTTTTTTCTCCCACAGACGTCGAAAGTAAAGATGGGTGACTAGAGGATGCATTCACACACAACGAAGATAAAAAAAAAAAAAAAAGACCTTGCTGGGAAATAAGATGGATTATTGTGTAAATACATCGTAAATTATTTAAATGTCTCTATTTGCCTGGTATTATTTTTAACCATCATTCATGCAAGAGTTGTTGGCGCTTCCTTTTGTCTCAAACATAAAGGTTGAGGAGGAAAACTCACGTGACACCGGTGCAGTTTTTGTGGCTTTCGGGTTCCGAGTGAGCCCTGTATATTTGCAAAAGTTGAGCTAAATGAGTAGTACAAACAGAAATGTACATGGTTTGAAGGATTGTACATTAATGTCTGTTGCTTATCAGGAGTCTGTAGTCTTAAGAGCTTTGATGACAACTTGCAGCTGTGGCGCATCCATCAAATTGTATACCGCTTGGGTCGTTTACAAGGCATAATTTCTTCTGACCACTCTTGGATGAATGATGACTTAAAAATTACACTAGAGTATTTGAAAATATATATGTGTGTGAGTGCGTGTGTGTATGTGTGTGTGTGTGTGTGTGTGTGTGTGTGTACACTGGATACATGAGTTTTTTTTTTTTTTTTTTTTCTCTTTTCTTTTTCCTGTGAAGCATGAGGGTGTTTACCATTGTGTTTGTAGCCTGGTCTGTCAGTTTTTGTTTTTTTGCATCTGTTCTTTGCTAATAAGCAAGTGGTCCTTAATCCACACAGTGGCCCAAATACAGTATTTGTCAGGCCTCCTACTGTAGAAGTCACAGAGAATCTGTAAAGTTTTGAATTAGAGTACTGATCTGGAATCATTAGTAAGGTAACGGGACAGTTGGATATGCTTTTTGGGAGGCCAAATACAGTTGGATCACAGCAGCAGATTTGCTCTGAATATGTCATCCTGTCATTCATTTCCTGATTTCCTGAAAATGTTATAGCACTAAGATTTCTACATTTGAAGCCCGTGAGCCTCTTGAACATAGCTGCCATCCAGAACTCCCTGTTTTTCCCTAGAGTCTCCCTTTGGATTTAGTTTTATGCATGTTGTGATCCTTTCCAGTAGTTTTTACAACAATAAATCAGATACCGGAAGACGGGGAAGCCAAATGATTGTGGGTAACTAGAATACCATTCAAATGACCATTTGTCCAAAGTTTTGTGCACAGAGAACTTTAACAGGCTTACGATATGACTTTAGCTTGAAGCTGGTTTTAGGAAACCTGATGTGTCAGGTCACATATGAACAAAGTCAAAACCGCTGTCCTTTCTTTCTCAACACATTTGTTCAACCTTACATTCTCTTAGACTGGAAATTGGAGTTTATTTTAGAGGGCATCACACTAGTATTAGCTTACACCCAATATTAACTGTTAACTGTTAATAGTCGCTGTAACATCACCTTTTGTTGAACAAGTGAGTCTTTTGGGAAAATAATTTTGTATAAATGCACTGGTCCGCTGACTTGTATTTTAAGCAATCTCAGGTGGTTTGGTGCCCAAAACTCTTGGTAAAAACTATGGACTCCAGTGCATAATCAGCTTTATGGATACTGATTTTTAATATCCTTATTTTACACAAAAATCTAATTCTACAAATCTTCATGTTGCTTTTTTTTTTTTTAAATTAAACTGTCTTGTTTTGAATGTACACATTAACATACATTTGACAATATTTTATCAAATGTTAACTTCATGCCTGTGTTCCCAAATTATTATTTTCTAACATTCCTTAAGATTCCTTCATGTATGTGTTTAAAAGTGAGTCTCGTGTGTGTGTAGGGTGCACAATGAATAGCAGACAATATTAGACTCGTGCTGCATCACGAAGCCACCATTAAAGCTTTATAATCTTAGTTTGTATGAACGTTCTTGTCAGCTGGTTGCTGTACAGTGTACAGTGCTGTATCCCATTTATGTAAACTTAGAAATCTGGCTAAACAGATTATTTTTCTGAGCCTTTGGCTGCCAGTAGAATAATGTGGATGTGGGCACCGAGTGCAAAATGCTGCAATGTTGAGTCTAAGGTTTTTGGTGACATGTTTGGAGACACATTTTGTTCTTGATGCATCATTCCACGGAGATGACAGACCACGGCTAATTGTGAATTGTCTGAAATCTTTCCTTGTAATTTTTCCTTGACCGTTCTTGTGAAGTTCTGAAAGAGAGTATAACAGAGTATGAATCTAACATGGGGAAACTGAATAGACTTAAGTATATCTAGACCTGGCCTCCCAAAGGTGTCTTAGCTGCAAGATCATCTTTGCCTTTATGATGGTTTTATAATTCAACCTAGATCAAACTCCAAGATGCCTTTGGTAAACCAGGCTCTGTACCAAACCCCTGGCTTTCAGTGACTGTAGTTGGTACTGTGTGTTTATTATGTTGATGTGATGGTGATCAGAAAATAACTCATTGTTTTTGACATTGTGTATGATAAGAAAAACAGATCTTCCTTCTGGCTTCATAAATGTCCTCGAGAAAATAAAATGGTTCAATCAAGTTCTTGTTTCTGATTGCTTTCATCTGCATGTCCCGTTTTTAGTTGTATCCAAGAGTCCAGTCGTCTTGAACGGTGCTTTGCACTTTTTTTTTTTTTTTTTTTTTAAATGCTGACCCAGGTAACAGACATTGATCTGAACACTACTGGTATTGATTCTATGGAGTTGACCTGCAGTTTTTTCACATTTCCACTAGATGGCACAGAAAACCACGACATCTGTCTACTGAAAACACTGGTACTGTACACACCACTTACCCATATCCTCTGTTACTACTTAACTTGAAAGCATGGCAACAGTTAAGTTTTTTCCCCCAAAATTTAATATAGATTTTCTATCCATTCATCTTGCTCTCTCATATTATTGTAATTTTTATTCTCTTATTATTTCCCCCATCAATGTTGGCTGCAGAAATTTTATATCCAATAAGAATACACCAAATTGGCCAAATCATATTCGTCAAAATCGTTTTGATGCCAGATGTTTTATAAGAATTTCACATCTGGTAAATGACTTGGATCTTTTCCCCAAGTTAAAGAGACCATACTAAACTTAAAGAGTATATGATGTACAATCTAATGACCAAATATATACAAATAGACCAAGAGTTAGTCAACCAAGACCCCATGACCAACTAGTCAGCGGGTAAGAGGGAGGGCAATCCTATGAACTGTTACAATTAACCTTTGAAATGTGTTATGTCTGTATAGTTAGACTATTTTTTAATGAAGACCAAACCATGTTTGTGAGTATTATTTTGTTGCCAGATTTTTGGTGGCATTTTACTTTAATACCAAATGAATAAAAGCTTCTCTCCAATTTAAAAAGACCAAAGAGAACAAAGAGTAAACCAAATCTACAATATATATAATCTAAAGTCTAATAAATAAATATAATAAACAAATAGTCTATGTCTAGTATAGTCTATAGTCTAGTATGGTAGTTGACGAAGACGCTTCAACCAATTATAGCAAAGCAAGTGAGAGCAAATACAAACTGTTACAGCAAACCTGTATAAAGCATGGACAAAAACTTCTAAAAAGTTCATCTGAGGTTAAATAAAATTATTATAAGGTTGATTTAGCATGTTTTATGTCTGTATTGTTTTGTATTTAGCTTTTCATGTTTGTACTACCTTGGGAAACACCTTGTCACAGTGATATATAGATAAACTTTGTTGTTTAGACTATTTTGATAAAAAAAAATGTTTGTGAATATTACTGTGATGCCAGGTGTTTTAGAATCTAAAATATAATAAACAAATATACATATCACAAATGTCTTTGTTTCCCAAGACCCAATGACCAAGTCTGCCAATGAGGTAAGTGGGAGCAACTTTCCAATCTGTTACGCAAACTTTGGTCCGTCTGAGGTTTTACAAAACTTAGAAGGCACGGTTAGCATATCTACGTCTGTATAAACAAGATAAGATTATGTAAAAACAAAATAGGCTAAACATAAATTTGTATTTTGTTCTGTCTTGTTTAAACTTTGTTATTATTCAGACACTTTTAAATAACGAACAAACCATACTTATGTGTGAATATTATTATGATGCCAGAATAAACAAATAGAGTAAAAGTGTTTTAGTAGACCAAACCCATAATAATCGGTAAATCGACTAGGTGATCAGTCAGAGAGAGAAACAAGGAGACCTGTTACGGAGCTCAGGGAGCAGGGACGAGCTAAAGAAAAAAGAAAAATAGTTAAAGTGCTGCTTCATAAGTTTTTTTTCTTCTTTTTAGGCGTTTTTTCTCTTTTTCCACTGCCTTGTGAAATAAGAGTGTAATTTAAATTACATTTCAATTAATAATCATTATTATTATCATCTGACAAAAGCGGTTTATCAATTCACTTGTATCAGATGAACAGAATATAAAGCAAACGAGTTTTTGGACCCTCCAAGCTTCCGTAGGCAGCAGGAGCGAAGGGACCTGCTCGCTGCCACAGCCTGAGAGCATCCTTTTCTTTGCTTTCTTATCATCCTCACCAAAACACAGCAAGATGACGGAAAATCATGGGGATAGCGCCTCTCTACTCTCCGGTTTGCGGTAGAATACCGTTACGGGTTATGTTAGCCGCTTGGCTAGCGTAACATCACGCTTGTTTCCTGATGAGAGCAGACATAATAGCCTGTCTGTGGAAACGAAAAGAATATAGTTATCCAGGGGGGAGTCGAGCTGGACTCAACCTCTAGCTTTTAGTTGTTTTGTTTTTTTTAAATATACATTTCTAAGAACATTTTTGGCAATTAAATGCCTTTGACAATTTTTATGTGCACCTTTTTCTCGGCTGATGAGAATAAAACCTCTGGTGCTCCAGTAAAGAAGATGCAGAGATAGAAGTGTTCGCCTGACAACATCAAGGTAGGTGCTCTGTCTGCTTTTCTGGGATGCATTGTTTCATTCAGCATCGCATCCACGCTTCTCTTTGTTTCCATCCAGCCTCCACACATTTATCTTGCCATCCTGCACCCTCCTGTTTGTATTGAAGCTTTGGATGGTATGGAAGTATGATCGCATGCACAGCCCCCTGCCCCTCTTTTGTTATCATGCACATTACCACCAACTAGCAGCATCTTTACAAACGCCATACTAGGCTTCACTCAGCCTCCCTGTACTGTTCTTCTACAGTAAATGTACCATCTCAGCATACAGACTGCTGAGAGGACTGTTCAACCATTAGGGCTTCATTTAAAGGTCTTCGGCTCCACTTTACTCTACAGCTTTCTGGCACTGTGTCCCATCCATTTTTTTAAGGAAGGATGCAAAGTCTGAGGACTACAGCATCTCGTGTCTAATGATTCAGTAACAGTAGCTACACTAAGAGCAAAGAGTCCCAGAATGCACAGCCAGCATTACACTGGGGAAATGAGAGAGAAGAAGAGGAGGAGGGGGCTTCTTCATCATGAAGCTTAACCTAACCAGGCGTTTACACAGAAGCTTTGTACCTAGACCATAATCCAATCTGACATCTCTCTCATTTATGACATGGCATCTCTTTATGGCTATTGCTTTAGAGGCTATAGTAGCAAGTGTGCTGGAACTACCTTGCTTTGAGCATGAACTAAGTTGTCCTCTTGCAGAGTGGTCTTCAGTGGAGTGGGTTTTTAATTTTCATGCGGTATTGTACAAAACATTTTTTTGTCATGTTTAGGGCAACACTTTTATTTTGGAGAGATATTTGGTCAGTTTTCAACCGTAATTCATCATAAGCGCAACGTCTCTTCTCATATTTTTGGTTGACGAGTTGCTCAAGTGCTAGAACGAGGGAAGCTGCAACTAATAATTATTTTCATTATTGTTTAATCTGCCAATTATTTTTCACAGTTAATCATTCTATAAAATGTCAGAAAATAATGAGAAATCTCATGGTTTCTTGAAGCCCAAGATGACGTTATCAAAATGCTTGTATTGTTTGACTGATCAGTCCAAAACCTAAAAATATTCAGCGAAAAGCAGCAAATACCCACAATTCAGAATTAGGTTTGGTAGTTTTCTGACATTTTATGAAGCAAACAGTTAATCTAAGAATCTAGAAAATAATCAAAAGATCAAACAACAAAACGATCAGCCGAATGATAATCATTTAGTCAAATGAATTAATACCAGTTTTCAGTCACAGATATATTATGTATTATCTGAACTGTATGTTCTCTGTTTATCTGATTTGCGTGAATACTGCCTAAAAAAGTTTCTAGGTTTGCAAAAGGTTCAGCAGTCTCCATGGATTGATGGGCCTTTTTGAACTGAGCGTGTGCAAATGATAATTGATGAATTAATGATTACTGCTGAATTATATGTAACAATTTCAGTGTCCTGGTATTGTGCATACGGATTCACTGTCACACTATCATGTCTTACTGGGACGCTTGAATAGAACGGAGCCATCGTTAATGTAAATATTAGTAAGTGGACCTTGAGCTGAGATTCTTTAATTTAAGCTGTGGCTTCTTCTTTCTGTTTGAAACCAGTTCAGTATCTCAAAGCACACGCATCTCAGTCCAGTTAAGTTCACTCGTGTGCAGCGATACTGCGGAGGCATCTTTTGACCATCTGCTCTGAAAACCTGTGTTATATGTGACTTGACTCCAGGCTCATCAGATAGCAGAGAGATGGTTATGGCATCAGGCTGTTAAATTACAGGTGGCAGGTTGGTGGCTGTGGTTAATCAGCCTGATCTGGAACCAGAAGGTCACAGTTTCACTCATGTTGAAAGCTGGATTGGGTTACACCAGCTACTTGTACATTTCTTAATGTTCTTGGTAGGGATTCCCCCGACCAAAGATTTTTTTGGTTGACTAGTGGTCGTTAGTTCAGTAGTCGAGTATTCGTTGGAAGATTATGATATTAATTTAATTATTAAGATACATACTTTTGGGGGGCATCAGAAATTTGTTTGGATCCAGGGCTGAGAAAGAATCTTATAAGTAACATTGTTAACGCTGTGCTACATTACAGAGAAATGCGAAACTGTGACAATAAGGCTTTAAGATATAAATTTTACGTGCACACGCACAGAGCAGGCCGCCTGTTAACAACACCGCAAAAGCAGTAATGATTCTGAATGTGTCAGAATAACCAGCAAGGAGAACATTAGAGCTAGCAGCCATGCTAAGTGGCTAATGTTAGTAGGGCTGAATGATATGCAAAAGAAATAATAAAAAATAAAAAAAATTGACAGATATTGCGATATGAATCATGATTATAGTGGGAATGGTCATTTTTGCATTTCACTTTAACTGAAAAACATAAAAATGACGTGATTTTCGCTGGAGTCTGTTCCAAACAAGCGCCTTCCCTTTATATCTGGAGAAGAGGATTTGTAGGCCGGGGCATTTCTGCAGCAGCACAATGCTTCATTTATGGTATGTTGTGACACATTTTTCTTTTTATCAAAAAAATTGCAGCACCTATGATTTTGGATATTCCATATTGCAATTTCAATTCATTGTTCAGCCCCTAAATGTTAGGTTACTTACAGGTTTCAAAGGATAAGCCATGTTTGAGGTCGGCGGATGATAGATTGATAGAGTTTGCATGTTGCCTCGTGTGTTAGGAAAGTAAAGACGTGTTGCTGCAGGTCATTGAACTTCATCTCTATGTGCCATTAATTATTTTATTACTGAATACACCCAGTTTTTTTCCAGCCTCTTTTAAGTTGCAGCTTGGTTGACTGGAGCATGTTATGTCTCTGTAGCCACTGAGTGTTTGGATCAGCTTTGTGTAAATACTGTGATCTGGTTCTCCACAGTGAACATTTATCGTCTGTTTAGGCCTTTGCCGAGGAAGGCTGTAGATTAACTTGCCTCCATCTTTCATGAAGCACAGTGACGTAAACCAGTGAAGAGTGAAGAGCATGTTTCACATTGGTTTCAGCAGGTTCACTCGTTGTCCTCAGCGAGCCGGACTGGACAGTCAGAACAGCAGCGGCTGCTACAGATTCTTCTGATCGCTCTTTTATGTTGGCATTTGTTGTCATGGGAACTACCTAGGCCATCCCTAAGTAACCGAGAGGGCGAGTTCAGAGAAGGACACCTGTATGTGTGTGTGTGGGTGTGTGTGTGCTTGTCTTTCTGTTGTTGAATGTATTATTGTTTTTTTGGAATCAGGTTTCGGTTAGCATTAGGATTGGGGGTGAGGCATTTTGTGGTGATGGTAAAGTATGTGTGTGTGTGCGTGTGCCTTTTGTTGTCTACATTTGTTCACTTTTCTGACGGTCTCATTCGGTTTCTGAAGTAAAAGTTGAACAATTTCAGCTCATAAATGCAGTATTTTATTCTATTCTCACTTGACAAAGAACAACTCCAGTGGAGCTGCAAAGATTAGTCGATTAATCAATCAGTCAGTCGACAGAAAATTAATTGGCAACTATTTGAGGAATCGGTTAATCATGTCTGTTAATTTTCAAGCAAAGATGATGCCAGGGGCTCAGAGGAGACTCAGGTGAGAGGGTTTATTCACCATCTGTACATGAAACTTGTCACGGATGTAAGGGTTTGAGGGGTAAAGGGCTGGACCCAAATGCAGCCAATGCATGGGAGACAGTGCAGACAGGTTTATTAAACTAAAAAGGCAGACATGAACAGACGACGTGAACTGATGAGGACAAACCCAGAACTAAACAGACGAACTGACACAGACAAAGGGAAGCACAAAGACTATATAGACAAGGGAGGCAAGGGTGATTGAACACAGGTGAAACACATTAGGGTGGGGCCGACAATCACCACACAGAAACAGGACCAAGACCGGAAGCAAAAACACTGAGACACACAAGGAAACCAATTACAAAAATAAAACAGGAAGTGAGAAAGTCCAAACAAAACTAACAAAAGGTGTCTGCCATAGCAAACCATGACAAAACCAAATGGACTCTGGCCAGTGGCCATGCTTTAAGATACTTTGCCTTTCCCCTGAGTGACCAGCAAGTTTCACATGTTTTAAACACAACTTGAATTTAATCAAAGAATCAAGGATTTAAACTGGGAATAAAGAAATAAAGTTAAAAGTGAAAAAAAGAGTTAACCACATTACGCTCACAGTCAAAAGGATTCATTATTCTGTGCACGCTGCATATAGACCTAATTTACACCTGGTATTAACGTGAATCGTGTCTGAATGTCTTATGCGGAAAAGAAAAAAATACATGTTAAAGGTTAAAATGCATTCAGAACACATTGCAATTGCAGTGGAGTTAGTTGAGACAATATGCAACATGACCACACAAGCCGCTCACACCCTTAGTCCACACACAGGTGATGTCCCTTGTGCTGCCTGATCAGACCTCCTCTCAAAAGTGTACAGACTGTGCTTGATTGACAGCTCCCTCACTCTCCTGTTAGTTTTGTTGCACCCACATGGATAGGTCAGTTTACCCTGCATTGTTATTATTTCACCTCTTTTCACCTAAAATACCCATGGGGCGCCTTCAGGGCTGAGGGAAGGGTTAAGATGCAGACCATGATCTACAGTGTCTCTGGTTTTGAATTCAGCTGCAGACAATAATAAAAAACTCAAAATCAAAAGGTATTTGAAAAGGTGCCATCCCAAAGAGTACACAGAAAGCCAGAGTCTGTGGTACCAAACTGATAGCGCTAGCAGCTTAGCTTACCAGAACACATTGTGCACATTAAATGCATTTTCTTCCTCGTTAATGATATTAAATGCATATAGTAAAAATTATCTATATATTTTTATTTTTTTTTATTTCTTGGGCACATCTTTGTTCTGATCGGACAGTGAGATGGACAGGAAAGTAAGGGAGAGAGACAGGGGATGACATGCAGCAAAGGGCCACGGGGTGGACTCGAACCCATAAGCACTGCAGTTAGAATTAAGGTGAGCCATCGAGGCGCCCCCATCAATATCCATTAATATGAAAAAAGTATACTGTGACAATATTTTTGGCCATACCACCCAGCCCAAACCACCAGCCAAGAAAAAGTCAGGCACACAACCACTTTGATTTTTGTACAGATTAAACAAATAAGATATAACATGCTTAGTATGTGAGCTTTAGAGGAGTCGGTCAAAGTCAGGCTTGCCAAGCTAAGTTAAGCTCACCTGCTGGGTGTTGCAGACAGTTGACAAAGACAGTCCCTCCCCAAGGAACTATATATAAAGTCCATGTAACTAGGAAATAGACCAGCCCAGTAAGAAGAGATTTCTTTTCTCTGCTTTCATTATATGCCATTTAAAATAATCAGTATTCGCATTTTGAAGCGGGGCTCGTCCCATTCAGTCCTCACCATTTTGGGCTTAACTTAAGTTTACCCTTTAGTCTACTTTTCTATTCAACATGACTACAGATACTGGGGGGTGGGGGGGTGCATGTAATTTTCTTTTGCGCTTGAAAAAAATAAACACTGCTTTTCAAACTCTGGCTACTCACTAAATAGAGTTACAAAGAAAATAACATCCAAGGACCTACGTTGATTAAACTGACAGCCATTGAAAGCATAATTGGACAGTAGTGGCCTTAAGCCTGATGTCCCACAAGCGAAAAAAGAAAAAATACGACACTCATTTAAATAAACTGTCTTTAAAACCCCCTCACCAAATCCTCATCTCACTCCCTCTACACACAATCCTTCTCCCAGTGAAGCCTTCCTTCCGCTGAAGCACTTCATTTATTTCTTTGCTCCGTTGCCAAATGAGCAGCTGGATCAGAGAGAGAGAGGGGGAGAGAGACAGAGAGAAAGAGGACAGAGAGAGAGAGAGAGAGAAAGGGAGATGATGATGACGACGATGACGATAATGATGATGTTTCCACTGTAGTCTATGGATGGTAGCTCCAGACGGGGACTTTGTTGTATTTGCATAACTCAGGTGTAGCCTGCATGCTGAGAAGCAGCAGATGTAGCAGTGGAGAAGAATTTCCTCGAATGGCTTTCAGCATCCGAATTAATGCGATAATACTTTTCCAGTGTCGGGGGCGTTCCATCAAATACCTTTTTCATGCTGCGACATCTCATTGATTTTCCCTGAGTTGTGTCAATTTCATTCTGGAAAAACAAATTTACAAGAAAACGTGACAAAGAGTGGACTCTGGAAATAAAGCAGGGCACTTGTTCTTCAATGAGAGGAAGTGGAAAGAAGAAGAGCATAGCGGCAATGTGATATCAGACTTTTAAACAGTCCAACCTCCATCAGATCAGAGATAGCTGAGAGGCAATTTAATATCCGCATGGGCAGAGCTGAGTAGAGAATGGTTGAGCACAGAGAACACTGGAGTTTTGTTCTGATTTGGTTGGCTTTTACTCAGTTCTCTGCCGTTCTGCCTCCCTCCACTCAGCTCTTTTCATCTCAGCGCTTTTCTTTTTCTGCTGATTCGGCTCTGATTTTTAGCTTGTTGTCTTTGTTGTTACAGTAAAACGCATGCACAAGTTCACAGGCTTCACCGGGTAAAATATCTCGGTCACAGTAATCAGATGGATAAATAAGTAATAAACACTATAGTTTCAACTAGAAACCGCTAATAGGTTACACCAAAGTGAGCAGTAAATTAAGATTTCATAAAATCATTATTTTCACTGACAGGTGCAATGTGGAATAGCTGTAATTTTCACATCTAAGGTGAAGCATTGTAATGTGTAAATATAGTGCACTTGGTAGCAGATATGGAGAGATTATAGTACAGACTTAGTGAAACTCATGAACAGTTGGTACAATAATAAGATTTTTAGCTATGCTGGTGCTCTGGCTGTAGGTGTATATAAAACGATAGGCATATATATCACATCATGAAACAAGAAACATTTATCAAAATGGCAGTCACACTGCAAAACTTGAAGAAATGTCAGTGTAAGCCGGGCTCCGTGTAGACACACTGTTGTCTCAATCCTACCTTCAGGCGAGGGAGCCGCATGGGTTTGGAACTTGTACAGTAGAGATGCTTGTTATCGATCATGTAATCTATACTTTGGCCTTGAGTTATCAAACCCATCAGGTGGGACGAATCGGAGGTTATCATATGACAACTTTCTGCCGCAGGCTCCACTTTGGGCCTCCCTGGTCTAAGATTTTCTGCAGATAAAGAGTAAGCAAGTGAAGCAGCAAGGCAAAGGCTTTACATGGCCACATATAGAGCTGCAACTAATTATGTTTTCAGCATCATTTCATCTTTTTGTTATCTTACCTCTTAAGAGATTTTACGGATAGCCTTGAAGCCTAGTTACATCTTTGACCCCGTTAATCGGCTACAAGCCATATCACAGCCTGATACACTCAGGAAGGACAATGATAGTTTTTCTTAAAAAAACAGGCTAAGAAACTGGCTTTCTCACATTAAGCTGCATATAATAGCATATAATTTTCAATGAAAAATATTATGTTTTTACTAAGGTGGATAATTTTTTTAATTGTATGCTGTTCACTGATGGCGTCGCTTGGTTCCATACCTTTTGAATTGCTGTTCACAACTCATTGATTCGAATGGCTGTCTCTCTGTTTGGAAAAACAAGCGAGCAAATCAGAGCTTTGTGGGATGTCAATGTCACTTCCCAAGGCCAGAGAAAGTAGCGACAGAAATATTAATATGATAATGATTTACTGACACCAAAGTGCTACATAAACTCTATAGAGCAGCTATGGATGCAGACAGTGTTGTGCCAGTTCACACTTAAAATGAACTAGTTCACGTTCATAGTTCATTTTCTTTAATACATAAAGGCCGATATTCTTTTTCAATGGAACCTCCCTCTACCCATCCATCAACAGCCCCTAATCATTGCCACTCCCAAACTAAATGAATTATTGTATAGCACTGAAGAATCACAGACATTACATTTAAAAAACGTATATAAAGATAATCTTTCTGAGTCTCCACTTGTTTGTTCATAAAACTGCTTCAAATGCTCAAACAAAGTGGCTTCAGCAGTAGTAGATGTGTCTGTACCGCTAGCACCAGCAAAGCTGGGCCGTGCCCATGGAGATGTTATGCAGCGTGCTGTAAAGCTGTTGTAAGACGTTCACGTTCATCATTTGTAAACTGAAGTGTTCAATTCAGCGCTCACTAAAAATGTGAACGCGTTCAATGAGCGTTTGCGTTCATGCAAAACACTGGATGCAAACAGGCCTCTGATCAGTCACTGTATACATATCTCTCTGTGTATATCATTTATTTCTTTTTGTTTAATTACTTGTTTTTTCACTCTTGGGGCACACGAGTGCCTCTGACATTTCCTCTGAAGAAGTGAGGGATGAACTCTGTAAACTGTGTACCAACAACTGAAAGGTCAGTGTTATGGTGGAGAGGAGTGGAGTGACATGGCTGATTCATTCATGACACGCCATCATGTGTCTCCAGGCAGCATGGCCTGGAGACACATGAAAAAAAAAATGACACCCTGACATATTGGTCCTCTAATATAAAGTAGGTGATTGTAGGCTTTCATGAATGATCCTACAGTATATTTAACTGATGATGCCTCGATCAGATCAGCTCAAAAATGTTTGGTTTTGACAAAATAACTTCAAAACCACAGAAAGGAGTAGTCTGACATTTTGAAAGATTTGCTTATACGCTTGTTTGCTGAGTGTTAGATGATTGCTGGACCGCTGGTTGCCTGGCAACCTCACAGAATATTTCATATTCATATTTCCTAGAATGTGGAACTATATTTTTAATTTAGTTGTCAATATCCTAAAGTATCCAAAGATGAATATTCTGGATGTGACATTGACATGGAAGAGAAACCTGGATATATGCATGATTTTAACAGCAGCATTTCTTAATGTGTACGTGTCTTTGAGTTCTCTGTTGTTTCTGTCCTAAGTTATCTCATTGGTTGTGGATAAATACCAAAGTCCTTTATAGGCAAGTCATGCCAGTTGTCAGCCATTGTGGCCGTTATTTCAGACTAACAAGACCAGGCCCTCATCTAGATGAATTGGAGAGAGAGACATAACTGCACTTTCCATGTTCACCAGGAAATAATAAATAAATGATTATTAAATGAACAAAATAATTAATAAATAATAAAATCTGATAAAAACCTACTCAAAAGTTTGCTGACTAGGTTTTGCTTGTGTCAGTGCAACAACACGATTGGCTTGATATGCTTCCTGTTCTGTTGACATAAAGAAGACGATTGGCTCATTGGGAGGAGGGGTGGGATATGTTTCAAACAACGCCTATCTTTGGCGTTAGGGATGTCTCTATTCAGGATTCTCTAATTGGTTTGTCTCTCTCATAACATATCTGATGAATTTCTGCACCTGCACACATAGAAGACAATGATCAGAAAACCTGTCTGGATAAAGAATGTATTACCGTACCACAATATCTCAGTTCTCAAGTTCTCCTGCTAGCATGTTCGTGTTTCTCAAAATGGAATAAGAGCTTAACTGAATTTCTAAAATCAAAATATGATATTTACATGCACAGACACCAGAATAATCCAAAAATCTGCGCACCAACTGTGGATACGATGTTGTCTTTGTAATGTTGAAGCTACCCAAGAGTGATTTGGATTTTGAAGAGGGTGTGGATATACATGTAAATGTATTGTACTCTGTGACACATAAAGTGCTTTGATCGAAAGCTTCCTTTAAAGACAACGAGAGGAAGTGGGGACAAGATTATATTTATTTGTATGATGTATACTATTTGAACCGTAGCACAACTCACTTGGTATCTATTTTGGGTTCACGCTGAAATATAAAAAAGACCTCTGACTGTTTGTACATATTTCATGATGAGTGGTACAGTATGACAGTATGTCATTCTCTGAACTCCTGCACAATATGTTGTATCATTATCGTCAATGGCTTGCTTCTTAGTGACTTGACCCAGATCCTTCATAATGACAGTTTGTAATGTGCTCTGTCTCTGTCTCTCTCTATTTCCATCTCTTCCATCTTCTCCCCCTATACTCTCTTGCTTCATTTTATGATATCACTCACTGCTTCATGCTTTAAGTGGGGGGATATAATCTTCAGCGGAGACCCAGCTAGACTGTGGCTTTCTTTGAAAATGTATTTGTGGTGTTGAAAAATAAATTTTTGTAGACTTTAGGTGGACTAGAGATGGGACGTAATTTTTTATTTCAGATTTCATTGAAACCATTGCCATTATTGATTCTGCTTATTGGTGCTATTCTTCATCGATTCCCTCAACCTTACACCTGGCGCCCCAGTGCTCCCACTAAAATCCTCCCTCCTTTAAAACAGCTTGCTCAATCTGTCGGCCTGAGAATAGGTAGGCCTTTACAGAACAGAATGAGGAACAAACAAATAATATTTATTGAATAGGATATATACTGTAAACATAAGCCTGTAGGCAACAGCTGCAGCTTCATTATTTATTTGACCAGCTGCTTTAGGCCCATTCACACTCGGGGTGCAGCGATGAAAAGGTCTCACTATTGACCGTGCTTTAAAACGTTAGTTACTTGTAAAGGCTCAGCTACACTGAGGGGGGTTCTGGTCTCACTTGGAAAATGAACTTTATTTCAGTACATTATTTTGGCGCAAGATGCACGTTACGAAAACAGTTACGCCAGTGGTGCACCAGCTTTACGTGAATGAAGAGGGAGGCCTTGAGGCTATGCTAACTAGCTAACTCAAACAATGACCAGGGAGTTATTCAAGACCACGGCCCCCCTGTCAAGCAAAGCCTGCCGTTAAAAAGTCGCGTCAAACGTGATGCAACGTCTGTGGGACCACCACCCAGCTTTACACGCCAAAGTAAAGGTACTCACAACCGAGTTAAATTACATTAGAGGCAAGTTATTTCATGAAACACTGAGTTGATAGGGAATTTACAATCAGCGGCGTAGCGGTGAGCTTTGGGCTTTCAGTGTAAATATTTTATGAAAGCACCCATGTCATCCCCACAATATAACCTAGCAAGTAGTCAGATGAACAGGTAGCCAAATAAAATCTAGGTCCCGAATAAACTGCTATTGTCTATATAATTTGCATGCCAACAAAACATAATGTAGAATTTAATTACTATGTTCCTCATTATATCATTCCATCCATTCATCCGTCATTAATCAAAATGTTCATTTTTGGGCTCAACCCGCCTGATCCGCCGAGGTTAATATGGATCCACGCATCTAACTAGTGTTAATATTAAGCCCCTTTTTACACAGCTTGTTCAAGGCGGGACTACAACCCTTAAGTCAACATTTACTGGAAGTGTGCATGAATTTGTGTTTGTATGGAATTACTCACCAGAAATGTACTGACAGAATACAGAAACAGATCCACGCGAAGGCTCATGGATCTACCGACACCAGGACAACGCTGAGGTGAACTTGGTAGCTTTTAAATGGGCCAAGCTCGATGTCCTAACACGTGAAAAAAGAAAAAGTTTTAAAAATGTATTTATTTATTCACAATGTAATCATCATTTACTTTTTCTAGTTGTATATCTTTCCTAGAAAAGTAATAATGTCAAGGATTCAGTTGAGGACCAATCAACTTCAGGACTTCAGGACCACTGGACATATTTGGCTCAGCCTGCTGGAAAGCACAACATATGCATTTACTGACTGAACAGATGTTCCACAAATGCAACAGGAGTACATCTTTTAACACTGGTCAAACAGCCATAACATTATAATCATCAACAAATGAACAGTATAACTTAACTAAGGCAAATATGACACTTTGGCCTGAAATACAGTATGTCCTGGCATGCAAAATCAGGCACCGCATTTTTCTCAAAACACTCAACAGCCACTACACAGGCGATGTCACTTCAAAGAGGAGAAAGAAGCGGGAGTCTGTAATAGCTGCAAGCATAACATTGACTTCCATGGCAAATTTCAACCTCTGCAGCAACTGTGGCCGCCAAATGTTGGAGAAAAAAAGATTGTCCACAGACTGGCTGATAATGTTACAGTCTATGAACCTAACAACCAACGACAGAACCAGCTGTAAGTTAGAAAAGGTAAAGATAAGGTAAGATAAAGTATCTGGACACAGCTAAAATGCTTATCAATTTGCCCTTCACTGGCAACGTTAGCTAGCAGCAATTGAAAACACATAATCTACATAATTTCACATAAACAACATAATCTAAATCATAAAAAATGTTTACCTTGTTAAACTTGATTCCACCTTTCCCTGGTAGCCGAAGACAGAAAGTTCTGGAGGAGCAAGTTAGCCAACAGACTTTTGGAGGAGAGCAGAGAGTGTAGCATAGCTCACACACAAAACTGTCCCGGAGCTCGAAGAGGCGGAGCCGAGTTCAATGCTCTGATTGGACGGCAAAGATTCAAACTTTAATATTTGAATAAGGCGCCTTTCTGTCCAGGGTGTTTACTCAAATTTATGCAATCTATGCATAATTAATGTGTAGCGTTAACGCCATATTTTAGAATTTACTCTCGTTGAAATGGGGCACCAGTCCTCTAGGAGGACAACAATGAATCATTTCATTGCCAAATTTATCAATCTCATATCGGAAGCCATGACTTCTCGATTCAATGGATCTCCAGTCTCTACGTCAAAAGAATACAACAGGACAACAACTGGGTGTAAATAAAGGAGTTTATTAACTAAACTACTATCTACAGAGTAAATGCAAGGTGTAATAATCATAAAGATGAAAATAATAAGGAAATGAGCAGTGTGATGAGTTGGCAATGGTGGGAGAGAATATGTTATGGCTATACACTATGGCTATACAGCTAATGACACTACATCTACGAATTAGGTTTGATGATTAAATATTGCTATATTTCGACATCAACCCAGTCATGAGAATGCATGTCCTTACAATGAACTTCCTTAATGGCTTGTGACTGATGCCAGGCCACGTATGTACGCTACAAATGCATATATTTATCACAACCTGTTTTCCAAACATTGACTTTACCTTAAAAGTATAATTGGGAAAAAAATCTGAAACTATAATTATATTAACTATATTTTGACAGTTTACCACTGCTTATACATGTTATACATTGAAAAAAAACACATTTATTCAACATTTTTGTTGTGAAAACTTACATAATTACAAAAGATTTTTGTAAATTAACAAACAAATCTCAATAAAATTACAGAACAAATACTTCTTCTACTGTTAATTGTCAGCAATTTTATCTCATTTTATAATCTTTTTACAGTATTAAACTTGAATTTAACAGTTTAATCTCTTAAATAACAAAGAAATACTACAATACATTTGCAAATGTATTTTAACAGGATTTTTATGTGGAAAAAAACGTAATTTTCTTTTAAAAAAAATGGAAATTTTATGGTTATTCACAGTTACGGTGTTTTCATGTTATTTTACATTTGACATGTAAAATCACAGTCTATTTTTGTAATTAATATTTTCATGTATTTTTTTAATACAGGAAAAATCTGTAAAATATACAGTAAAAATTCTTTTAAATTACAGATTTTTTTAACAGTGTAGATAACTTCTGTCGATCCCACTGTGCACTGGTTGGTTTGTGGGAGATGAACTTGCCTACAGCAAGATGTGCTGGAGCAATGAGAAAGCTCTGAGGCTTTATACGCTCAAGTGTAGCATGACTAATCCATTTTTGATAGGAATGGGAGGATTGGCTTGTTGGTTACAACACAAGAGGGAGAGAGTGAAGAAAAGATGAGAGAGAGTTGCTCTGGTTGTGATCTTCATCCAGCTAGATTTTGCATTTATACATTTATCATTTTTTCATCAGCAGATACTGAACATCATCATTCATTTGGAGTCGTGTCTCTGTCCACCTGGTGAAAGTGAGTTCAATATTTACTGTCTTTTTGCTCTGTTTTTGGTCTCTACCAACCCCTGAGGGAAATATCTGTCTCTTCCGCAGCTGAATTCTCTGCTACGCTCACTAGCTAGTCACTAACTTTGTCTTTATGCTGTTTGTTGCTGAGCAGGTAGTGTACAGAGGAGTTTGTTTTAGTTTTTCACTGAAATTGTCTGCCTGTTCTGGCCAAAACTTACATTGTTAACAGTCAAGGGCCAGTAGCTTGAAATGACAAATTTCAGGCTAACTGGCTCACAATATATCTGTGGCTTGAAATTAACAATGGTGAAATAAGCTGTTCAGTTTGTAAAATGTAAGGTGCTGTGCCTTTGTCCAACCAATGTTACAAAACATCAACTTTAAGTTGCCACTCATGTTGTGGCTCCTACTGCAGCATTGAAAAGAGAGTGTGAGGCAGATTCAGCAAAGACTGTGATGTCATGTGAATGTGGAACAGTTAATTCAGTGAGTAATAGAAACCTCGCCAAAGCAAAGTTGTTATTAAGTGGAAAGAGATGAAGCAGAGGAGAAAGAGAGAGCACAGGGGGAAAATAGAGCATACAGACAAGACAGAAGAGGGAGCCACCCCAAGAAAGAAAGACTAAGGACACTCTGGCAGCTCAAAGAGATGACCCCAAAGAGAGGGGAGAGAGACAATAAATTACAGCAGTGTATAGAGTTCAGAGAATCCCTTAAGTTGAAGGAGAGCAATGAAATGCAATCTGAGATAAGAATAGGACAAGGTAAGAGCTGTAGACGAGCTCACAAGTAAGATGTACAGAGTAAAGTGTATGCAGTAAAGCAGCTGGCTGATCACCTGGCAGGAAGGCAGTCTTAGGCAAAGCAGGGCAAGTTTATTTGTATAGCACATTACAAGAATAAGGAAGTTGATGCAGTTTAAGTTGTGACACTAACTTGACTTGCTGATCAGGAAACTGGTGAAACAAATATGAAGATGAGAACACCAGAGATGCTAATATTAAAATTTGGTAACCTATCTGGAAAAGCCCTTATTTCCAGTGAAAAGAAGTCATGGTGGCAATATGGAATTGCAATGATTTTAAAAGTTTACATCGATATTGCAAGGCTATATTTTATCTCAAATATATATAAAAAATAAAAGCCCCTGTTTTTTCTATTAACTTAACTTAGACTAAATGTATTGAAACATTTCCTTTTACATTACTAATCCGATGCTTCTGTAGTGCACTGCAGGCAGCAGAGTTACAGAATTGTCAACAGTAATAGATATAGTAATGTCTCTATATTCCTGCAATAGATAATGTTGCTAATTCTAACTATTTTCTAGAGCTTAGATGTTGTGAATGTGTGCTGATTTTCTTCCTCTTCAGTGATAATGAACTTAATATTTCGGGGTTTTAGATTCCTGGTTGGTGAAAATAAGCAATCTGAATTCATCAGCTTCACTTCTATGAAATTTGGATGAGCAGTCAGCATACAGTCAGCTGCATGTGGGGATCACACAGTTGGACAGCAATCATTTCTTCTGTACACCTGTGATGCTTCTTTGATTTCCCTACATTTTGGTCTTTTCTTCTTGATAATAACAACACCCTGACAATTTTTTTAGTCTCAGAATACATCATCGGTGGCTGCTTTTCTAGATAAAAATGCACTGGTGATGATAAAAATTGAACAAAGTTCAAACTGCAAAAAGATGCACCTCTCACATTTCTGGTTGAAGTAATTGATGTTCTAAATTTCTGTCTGTGTTCCCGTCTCTGTGGAGAATGTGAAGCATGGCTGTTTTTTTGAATATTTGACAAGTCGAGTTGCTTAGTTGGAATGAGGAGTGAAGTGGCACTACACAGTTAAAGCCATTTCTGGAGAGAGACGGACAAACTGTTGTACAGTAAAGAATGCAGAAATCTTTTCACGTGCACTTAGAGATTCTTCAACCTCACACACAGACATTTACTGAGTCTGAACCACGCCACGGACGCACTGCGCTGAACTTGGGGACTTGTGACTGAGAGGGACCAAAGGCTAGTTTTTGACCCTTTTGCCCTGCATATACTGTAGCTGGAGCTGAATTCAACCCAGAAATGTTTCAGTCGAACTGACTAGTGTTTAACAGTGGAGGATGAAAAGAACTTAATGCTATAAACTTTGAATCAAATCAAATGTGGATTGTGATTTCTAATACAAAGCTCTACTTTTCTATTTTTTTGTATAAAATCATTAATTTGGCATGCTTTGATTTGTCCTTTCACATTAAAAGCTCTCAAGTCAGTCACAGACCATCTCTCCTTTCAGCATATGCTTGCCCTCGACTCGATGAATTATGTACCCTCACAAATTACCAGTCTGGCCACCCGTCTGGCATCCAATTAAAATTTTAAGATACAGATGTTGTAGACATTCGAGGAGCTTTAGCTGGCACTTCATCTGAATGTACCTTTTGATATGTGTGTATAAGTCTGAAACTGAGGCATCCATTACATTTATGTGACAAGACTAGACATTATTAAACAAGTACGGTGTCTCAAAGAGTTCCTTTAAAGTCTGTCCATGTAGCTACACAGAAATGTTTAAGTGTGTTCTATATACTAAGATTTAATGCCTTGATTTAACTGACTGCACTTTGTGATGGATTGGTTTGAACATGTTAAACACGTGTTATCGCCCTCCTTTTAATCTTACATCCATGTTCTTGTGTCTTCTTTGTAGTGTTTCTGCGCTAAAATGACATACAATTCCACTTAGCTCAAGAATTCATTTACTGTATTTTATTATTCTGGTCTGTGAGAGTCACATCTGTAACTATGTATATGAACAAGTCTAGCAAAGGCAGAAACCACAGCACTTGGACTAAGCCCTGCAGTCTTATTAAAATGTAAATTTCAGAGCTGCATCTTAACGGATGAACTTGTCTAAAAGAAATAAAATTTAAACTCTCAACAGGACATTCTTATTCTTCTATAGAAACTTATCAGTCACATATCCATTTTAGAATGATAAAGCCGGCAGATTTACCATTGCAACAAAAGCAGCGTCTCATTTCTAGCTGATGACTTGTTGTTTTTTTTTTCAGCTGGTGCTTGCAGATTTTTGTCAGCTGTATCAAACGTATACATATTAGCATATTTAAATATCTTAAATATGCACATAAGCTACGTACAGTATATGATATTGTGCTAAAAGACTGAGGCTAAAACTTCATGTGCCAGGCAAAAAGTCAAAATCCTCGCAACAGATGATCCAGTCTGACAGATGTGACACTATTCAATGTAAACTCTGATGTAGTAGCACCTTGGCTCCGATTCTTTTCTAACATAACCCGTGACTTCACCAAATAAATTGGCTAGTTAACAATAGTTAACGACTCCTTTGGAAATAATGTGGGGTCACCACTGTAGGTAATAAGCTAGTTAGCAGGGCATGCAAAAGAGTGCAGCTTATGTCAGCAGGAGTTTAGCGAACAGTGAGTTGTCGGTACTTGGGTTCCTTGACCCTAAACATTATGTTTCAACCTAATGAATGGGAGGCTGCATAGTGGTAGTTAGTATATCAAGTGAAATGTGTAGTCTGTTGTTTTACACCTGCCTTAATAGCTGTAGTGTGTCCCTCGACTGACTGATGCTTCCTGAACATGCTGGGTTTTTTTCTGGTGACAAATATAGCACAGTGCGAGGAGAAAGTTTTTGGAAATGTACAATCACTATGCCTGCTGTCACAGATAATGGCAGCAAACCTGAAACAGTATTAAGAGTTTCCACTGACAGTGCATTTCAAAATATAAATCCAAAATTGCTCAAAAAAAGTGTCAGTACCCGGGTGGAACGGGGGGGGTTTCCCCAAAATGCTTGCTACATATCCCACTTAAAGATGCATCTGTCAAGGCCTTTCTCTTCTTCTTCTCTCTCTCTGTTGTTATGTGAGTGTTTATAGTGTGTATTGTGATGAATGCAGTACTATAGCAACAGAAAACCAAAGTGCTGCATTTGCGTGTGCCTATGTGTATCTATTTGCAAATGCTTCTTAAGGTCATCAGTCCTCATTTGAATAACAAGTCCAAAGAGCTAATTTAGCTTGTAGCCTGTCAGGTACTGAGACATTAGATGATCAAAACAACAAAGGAAAACAAAAAAGTGACATTAACAGTAAAATATGTTCACCCTCGCTTTGCAAAAATGAAATCACAGTCTGTTAAGTTTCATATTTTCCCTGTCAGTTTTTTTTTCTTTTTCTGTTTCCTTACATGTACTCACTGTCTGAGGTCAGTTGATCTCATATATTTTAATATTCTATTAAAAGCCTTAGTTTTGGTGAGTCAACATCTCAAATTCTAAAGTAGTTGAAGTAATGCTTGAAACATATTCTCTTTTATTTTGTACCCAGCACTTAATCTTAAAACTTTCCAAAACATTGCACCAACTGGAGATGTACAGTTTATTTCACTTTTATGTGAAAACTGGAATTTGCGTAATCACAGCATGTGAAAAAAGTATGCTGCATTAATTTCTGTACTGGAAACCCAACAAAAAGATCTATGTTAAAAGTTTGACAAATGCCCATCACAACTCACAAGAACCCAGAGTGTCTACAAGCTGTAGACAACGCTATTCAAATAACAATGTTATCAAAACAGATTAAAAAAAACAAAAAAAAACAAATCCTCATATTTGAAAAGCTGGAGACGGAGGATGATTTGTAGTTTTTGCTGGATAAATAAGTAAAAAATGTTTCATTTTATACACTGAAGTCACTATTGAATTTGGTGATTGGCTTCAGTTGCTTTGTTCATGCTTCACAATCACTGACTCGCTTCATTAGCTGTTCGGCTACCAGCTGACCAGTAACATCAAACCATATTGATGCCTGTACACAGCACGGCCATCAGTCACCGTTACTCGATTACTTAATTTTGCCTATCCCTCTTAAAATGTATTAACATTTAAATATAATATAAATACCAATTACTTTTTATAGTAATAGTTGGATGTAGTGCTGTAACTAATGATTATTTTCTTGATTAACTGTTTAGTCTATAAACAGTCAAAAAATGCCCATCACACCTTTGCTTAGCCATATGCAACATAGTTTATATTGATGTACTGTATACTGAAGAAAAGCAGGAAATCCTCTCGTTTGAGAATCTGGAATTCTTGAAATGATTTATCAGTCATCAAAATAATTGCAGATTGTTTTTCTGTGGCTTGACTAATTCATTGATCAACTAATCGTTTCAGTTCTAATTGGATCTTTTTGTAATTTTTTTTCCCTTTGAGTTATAATGCATGATTTGAATCTTGTGTTTATGTACTCATAGTAGCTTTTTGAATGGGCCATTTTATTAATGAATAATGTAAAAACACTACAAGTTTATAATCAGTCTGGTGGCACACTAATGGTTATGAATTGGTTTGTTTTGCACTAATAGGTACATTTGTTTGGGGCGACTAAGAAAGTTTTATATTTGCATAAAATGCACCATACTTAATACCATACTGACATCCAGACCCAATGTGAGTTTCCATGCAACATGCATGGCAATACAATAGGTGTTGCTTACCTTAGTGAAGTGTCACCCTGACGTCTTGATCCAACAAGCCCACTACAGCTACACCCCCCTGTCAGAATTTCTCCCTTGCAGTATTATAATTAATCCACAACTCACTGAACAATGAGTTAGCATGGTTGTTAACCTCTGTGACTAAAGCTGCACTTTCTGTAGCTTCACATAGAGATTAGTGAGCCCACTAATCTCTGTGGTTGGAGACACACTGGAATGTGCTACACAAATCCTTACAAATTACAAAGATTGGCCACTCTGGGACATACCTCTGGTCTAATTTTGCTGAGGAGTCGATGTACAGTAATGTGTCCTAGATTGGTTTAGAGACGGTATGTTAGACCAATGAAGTTGTACCTTGTGAGGACAAACATGTTCACCTGTCTATACCTTTCAGTTACATAATTTTTCATCATAATTTTTGTTTCTAATCTCACTTTGACTTTCTTTGACCCTTCCCATCTCTGGTTGCATATCACTTGCTATTTCTCAGTAGTATTGGTAGTAGTAGTGGTCATCTCTTCTTCAGGCCATCTTAGGTGTCCAGTCTTTGGTCTGCTGATTTAGAATCAGCCTTGAAAACAGGCGGTTACATTCCACTTCACATATTTTCACAGCATTTCTCTGTGGAGTCCTTGGCAGACATGGTATGATCAGGTACTGTTATGAAATTTATTGCTGTTGTTAAAAAGAGAGTTACAGGGATCCTTGAATAAACTGGTTATATAAAGGGTCTATTTCTCTCTGTCGCTGTGGCCATCTTTGCCTTTTCTTTTCTCTCCTTGGTCTTTCTCTGACTCGTAATCTTCAAAGTCTTCAGACTGTTCAGATTCTTTTAGACTCATACCTTTGTTGCTTTGTTGTCTCTCCCGAGGTGACATTTACATATTAAGTTGAAAGTGAACACCCTGCACTGTCATGTACACAATCCCTGTGAGATGCTGCAGAGAGAGAAAGAAAAGTAAAAGGTGCAGAGGAAAAAACAGCAACAAGAGAGCAACTGAAAGACGAGATTTCTTTGGCACTGTTTGATTGTCTTTTGTTTCGGTCTGCTGACCTTTTTCAAGACAAAAAAATAAAAAAATAAAATCCCAAGATAGAACCACACACAGTTGTCTTGAGAAAAGTCAGTTGAGCGAAATGAAGAGGGCGAAGTGCAGATGGATTCAGCCCTCATGAGCTTTGTTTTCGCACCCTGCATGAGAGGAAAAACACTGATGTGTGCTGTATGCACATTGATATCTGATCATTCCTGTGCAGCTGGTTGTCCGGGGCAAAATAGACTCTCTATGCTGTCTGTGGATTTATTTCTTCCGTTTTCCTGCCTTTGATTTTCAGCAGCACCACACTGCACTCGCATGGTTCAACACCTGTTGGACGCAGAGGGCGACCACCTTGCCCCTGAGCTCTGTAGTTGAAGCAGAAAATGGGGCGAGGCTCCTCTGTCTGTCTGACTGATTATCTGCCTCGCTGCCTGACTGCACGTTTGAAAAATTTAGACCCGATGCATTACATGCCAGCCTGTTCAGTCACTGAGGAGCAGCACGGCTGGGAAATAAATCCTGACCTGCACAAGCATTATGGTGTGACTGGCGTGCGATGTCTGGGTCCTTCGGTCAGCAAAAATCCATCTCATTAACTAGCAAGTTGGGCCCACATTCTCTCTCTCACACACACACACACACACACACACACACACACACACACACACACACACACACACACACACACACACACACCCCTCGAGGCTCCGTCTTGGCAGTCTCGACTTTGCTGCCCACAGACAAAAGACAGACACAGCAAGAGGCAGCCAACTATCTGGACAGGCAGCAGCCATCAGCTCAGTCACCCAACATATGTTTCAGTTTGCTGCGTTTTGCCTCTACCTGCCTCGAGAAACATCACAGAAACTTAACCTCACCAGTCAAGCAGATGCCAGTTTGTGCTGCATTTCGCCTAAACGCTTAGTTATGCTGTTGGACTGTTGGGCATGATGTAATGTAATTATTGGATACCAGCTGCAACACAATGCTGGAATTTTGTCCGGATAACAAATTAACACCTTTACAGCTGCAACGATTAGTTGATTAATCATTTAGTTAATTGATAGGATAGAAAACTAATTGTCATCTTTTTTTAATGACCAATTAATTGTTTTAGTCATGCCAAACATTCACTGGGCCTCACTACTGAGAAGTGAGGGTTTGATACTTTTCTTTTGATCAAAGTCTATTTATTGAGTAATTTCACAGTGTACAAAAAATACAAAGTGTCCATCCAACCCAGTTTAGTAATTTCCAACGACTGCCAAAGAGGAGAAACGTAATTATAATAAGATTAGATTCTCTGCTTCCATTTTTTTTTTTCTACAAATGTCCTGAATGGCTGCCAAATTACATATGATTTCAGCGCAGACCCTTGGAGAGAGTATCTTATCTTCTCTATCTTGAGATTTTGAATTACCTCTTTGATCCAGTGAGAATACATACTGTAGGTGGGAGTGGGTCTTTCCATCTGAACAGTATGAGCCACCTGTTCGACAAAGTGCGGAAGATCAACGGTGTTGCACTTGTGATTGTTTAGATGCACACCCAGTGGTGTAACACCATATAAAGCAATAGGAGGGGATGGGGTCTAATGGCTCTTTTAGTATTTTAGTGAAAGTATTATAAATTGACTTCCAGAAGTGGTGTAGCCTTGGACATGTGCATCTTTGTCATATATGATTGTAAATGGAGTATCTTTGTTTTGGACTGTTGGTCACATAAAACAAAGCATTTGAATATATAGCCATACCAGAGGTTTAATATTTAAGGTAGAGCTGAAACGATAAGTCAATTAATTGATTCGCCATTCAAGGGATTCACTCATTAGAATCACAACATCTATCACTCCTTCTCTCTCCCTTTCTTTCTCTCTGACTCCGTTGGCTTCTTGTCAGGAAGTCTGATGTCATTCATGGTTTTTATTGTCTACTACTTCAACCTCATCTACTTCCTCTCTCTCACTGATTGGAAAAACCATAAAGCTACAATAAGCATAGCCTCTAGGAAAGCTCTCAGTGCCCCCTCTTCCTCTCCTTGCTCCTACTCATATGTTCACTGCGTTGTGTATTCCCACTTGCCGTCTCGTTCCATCATAAATGCTTTTTAAACCACTTGGCTGGAAAATTGACTTGGCATGTCAGTTCGGCTGAACAGCCCCAGTCAAGGCTCCTTGTTTGTTTGCGTCTGTAGATGCTTTTGTTGTTGATTTTGTTTCTGTCAAAAGATTCTCAAATGTGTGCCTCTTTTTCTAGTGAGAATGAACTTCTAAATGTATTTCACTGCTACTCAACCATGCATATCAAATGAGAACAAGGTCACTGGATACTCTAAAAATGCCAGAAGAAGATCGATGGTGTTTGGTTTGATTTTATACAGCAAATAATGCAACAAGTCAGTGGATGGAGTGAAAATACACTGTTATAATTAATAGCACTTCACCTGCGTTGCTTTAAGTAAGAAGTCAAAACATTAACACCAATAGACAGCAGCCATCCTTTCAGTTAAGTGTTTGATAAATTAGTGTAATTAAATTGCATTTAACATTGATTAGGATTCATTCTAATTAATTTTTTTTCCCTATCTGTGTCTTTTATTTTGCTTCAGGTGCCTGGGACTTTCCGGCTTTAAGACTACCAGCAAAGAGGCCAGCCAAACAAACTGCAGATCTGACTGATCTGATGCCATAAGAGGACTTCTAGTCTGAAATGTCAGCGGATCCTCTACTCGACAAATTGATGAATGTTCCTCAGTAGCAGCCGGTCGTGTGCCATCACTGGGATTTTTGAGTTTTGAGCTCTAGTTCTTGGACAGATCGGACTATCTTTTAACACAGGGATACCATATGGCAGTAGCAACATGGCACTGGGATAGTGTCTAAAATCAACATATGATCACGTCAATATCAGCTAAATCCTATCTGCCTCGCGGCCTTATGTCTTAGATTACGAACTTGTCATTAGAACACATTTGCCATATTTCTAATAAAGGATTAGTACTTGTGGAATGAAGGACCCCCTGGGATCAAGGCTGATGAAAATAGTTTAGTACTTGTCATGCAGGGAACCTGGCTACACACAAAACAAGCTGGAAACACAGACTTGAGGTGGAGCTGACGGTGAAGCCTCCCTTCCTTCATTTATGAGCCCATGACCCCTGCAGAAGTCAGATAGTCGGGAATCAGCCAACCACATATTCTTATCAAGAGATCCACCAGCAGCTGATATTGCATGCCTGTGAACGTGCCACGCCTGCATTGCCTTGGCTGGCCGTCGCAGGACGGTCACTTCACCCGGCCATGACCCGGCTGATGTTGGGCCGAACTCTGGAGCGCATCTGTAAAGGCGTCATGCTGCTCTGCCTGCTCCACTTTCTCATCATGATGATACTGTACTTCGACGTCTACTCGCAGCGCTTCGACCTCTTCAGCCGCTTCAACAACGGACGCAACGGATCCAGGAATAATGGCAGTGGAGCAGCAGGGAGCGGACATCATTTTTACTATTACAACCTCTCCAGGCCAAATGCGACGTTAGCCAGCTACCTGGCTACGGGCGAGCAACTGGTGCCGAGTGTGCAGCCAGAGACCAATCAGACGCCTTCTCCTAAGCCACTGCCGCCATGCCCTGAGAACCCGCCCAGCCTCGGTGAGTAATAATCTCATCTCCACTTCCTCTACCATTTACAAGAGCTATTAAGAATGAGTTGTGTATCGAATTAATTTGATTAATTAAATAAGCGATAAATAATTGATCGTTATTTGTCATTGAAAGAGTATTGTAGATGACAGCTGGCTTCATTAGCTGTCTTGAGTCACAACAGTCTCGTAAATTGTGAATTGAATAGTTGCGCCTGCTGCAGTTAACTGGGATGAGATGTCTCCCAGTTTCAGGCTACCTGGCTGTGGCTATCTCACAATGAATTTAACTGTCGTGTCCATGAGGGTGACGGGGGGGAAAAAAGCTCGATCTCTGCTTAAACTGATCATTAAACTGTGGACGTTTGTGCTCCACTTGAAGCATGTGGCACTGACCGTCCACAGCTCTATGGGATGACATTTTAATACTCATATGACAGGGCTGCATTTGGTTCAGGTGTTTTCTTATTCTTGCTCAACTGTCTTACACATAAAGTCTTAAAAAAATAAAATGTTTCAATCATGTTTTAGTTTTTTTTTTTAAATTGTGAATCAACTCAAACCTTGAAAAGCAAAATTATAACTATATTTCTATTGTTTTTAGCCGTATTGACAGGACCTACATCGGCCATAATGCATTTTCTGTTCAATGAAAATCCAAATGGAAACAGAGGATTTTCCCTTGTGTTTTGAGTACAATATTGTTGGGTGAGTGTGTCATGTTAAACAGTTACCCTGCTTCCGCTCTGTGCTGTAAATTCCCATTGTACTTCTTTACAGCCCATAAAGTCATATTTAAGTTTCTGATGTGCATGAATGAGCTTGGATGAGATTGTTCTATTTTAATCACTTTCTGTCTTGCTGAATCACCTTACTCAACGTCCTATTTGCTTTATTTGTTTATCCTGTCAGTTTGTTGTATTTGTCATTACGGCCAGTACATACTGTATGCCCGATAACGTAAACCAGGAGCATTTGCACACCATTGATTAGTGTAATGAATAGGGGGAGATGAGACCTTGATCGGAGCTCGATGCTAGAGGGTACTATTATATATTCAGTAAATAAATGCATCTCCAGTCTTTTTCCAATTAGTGGGAGAGCAAATGTGGCCATAATTTCGTTTTTCCGGACCAGTCCGCAACATAAAACGGATTTAATGTCAACGATTTACACGGTGATATTTCAACCTTATAGACCCACAGCGGAGCTATTAGCAAAGATTCATGCAGCCGGACGAGTAAACACACGTTTACAATAACACACACAGCAGCAGAGGTACACAACAAAGCTTCAGGGAGATTTCTTTTGTGTTCTCAGGCAGTTTTTCTTCCAAAGTTATGTATTCTCTGTTTTTACAATTTGTAACAATCTGCATTGCCTGCATGAGCTGTCACAGCGATTAAAAAAATACATTACACAAACTCATTAGGTAAGAAAGTAAGAATTTAAGTAAAGAAAGAAAAGGTAAAAAGGAAGCGTCAAAACTGATAGATGATTGTAGATACTTCCCACTTTTGCAGCAAGATTTCAAACAAATTCCATAATCCTCTTTGTATTCATAAAAACACACATTCGCTGGTCACTCACACGTCTTGGGGGGAAAAAGGTGTATCAATGGGGGGGTGGGGGGTGGGGGTGGTGGTGGTGCAGTGTTAGAGTGTGAACACTCATGAACGCACACACCTCATTAACATCAGTATCCATCCACCCAACAAATCAGAGGTTGATTGAGTCACACTAAGCCTCGGGTTTACTAAATCTATAATTACACAGTGGACACACACTCTCTCTCGCTCTCCTCTCTCTCAGGAATACTCGCTGATAATAGAGGAACTAGCTACTGTCATTATTTCACATTAGATAAAGTAGGCCTGACCTGCGTCCTGTCAGCTGATCCTGATACCAATGAGCCCTTAAAACCTCCAGTGCACATATGCGGAGAGTGGACTTTTCAGTGACGTAGGAGACGTTTTGTGTCTAGTAGTTAAATGTTTATGTTAAATGTTTGAAATGAAAATATGTGCACATTCATAGATTCATAGAGAGAGAAGGAGTAGCTGAACTTTTAGAAATATTGTAACTTGTCAATTGCATCTTTTTTACATGGGAAACCGGATCAGACTAAAATTATTACCCAAAGAAGAGTATTTTTTATTTCTTTTAAAACATGACTAGAGAGAAACACAGAAACAATAAAACTTTGCTGGATGCATAAGGTTAAGTTACTTTGCAATTATTTTATTTATTTTTTAGGCATGCAGCTGACCACCATTGTTGTTAGATGTTTGGTTGAATGTAGTTTGTGACACTGGGTGACCAAGATTCAGTGTCAGGACAGAGTCTAATGCCAATGTTAATTTGACAGAGAATACTGACGACCGCTGACGTTGATATTTTGTTGATTTAAAGTTGTGTTGTTTAGTTGCCAAAACCCAACGTCATTGAAACGTCTCATACCAACCTCACATTGACGTAGAATACCGGCTTTCTAGTTGTGAGGTATGGTGACCAAAACCCAGCTTCAGCTAAATTCAGAGCTCTACATACATTCATCTCTGTTGTTGCATTTAGTGACAGCATAAACCTTTAGCACAAACTGTCCCTTTAGAATAGATTGCTCCTCTGAACCATTGATTATTTGCACTTTGTCTGTCAATAATTGTTTGTGAAGGTAAAAGAAAAGCTTTTAAGTTTGGTCTGGCACATATGCAGTATAGGAGACATGGACAGTTTTTGTCTCAGATGCTTTGAGGCTTAATTAGTTAAAGCAAATAAATGTTCATCATGTTAAGTTTTTGTAATTGCTTTTTTTGTGATTATTAATTTCGGTAGCAGTTTATTTTCCAGGTCAATAAATAACCTCTTCTTAATTTTTCTCAATAATTTCTGAGACGTTTCCTGGAAAACAACTATGTAATTTGCTATTAATTATTGAGAAAAGTATTCACAGTATTCAATTGATACATTTCCGATGGCTTAATTCTACCTAATTGCTAGTGTGACATTTTAGTCTGTACACAACAGGCTTGCTAAAAGGCAAAAATGTGACGTGTGAATACAAATCAAATCAGATTAAGTCAAGTCATGCATCAAGTAAGATTGTTTAAAGTTTGTTCAAAGTTTTCATATGAGTTTGAAAATAATGTTTCCAAAAATAAATGAAGAACGTATGAACATTTATCAGGTAGTTATCCTTTCAAGGTGTTTCTCATGTAACTAGTACCATAGTGCACAGGAAACATTTTGGGAAATATTTAGGAAATCACGTTGCATTCCCACCATCGTGGAATCTCTTATTCTCCGTCATCCTCTTCATCTTTTTCCCCTTATTCAGGCTGAGTCTTTTCTATTCTTTTCAGGAAGCTCAGCCGAGGTCGGAAGCTGCTTATATTAAAATATGTTTGCTTTATTTGTTATTCTAATATATTCATGTTTATTAATACTGTGTGGTTGTTAATATAACAGATTTTATATTTCTTTTGTCAAATAGCACTCAGCAGCACTTTGCTGATGAAATGAAAACATGTTTCTTATTTTCTCCCACCTGCTCCATCTGTAAATGAGCTTTGTAAACTTAATCCCTCGCGAGCGGCACTGTGGCATTGTCAACATTTTTCTCTCTTCTTCTTCTTTTTTTTTTTTTTTTTTTTTTTTTTTTTTTTTTTTTTTTTTTTACTGATTGCTTTTCTCATTTGATAATGAGGTTTGTAATGTGCTTTGAAATTGGGAGTGGGAGATAAAGCTGTCAGGTTGATTTGTCTGAAGCTGAGGTTCGCTGATTCCATTATTTGGCCTGGAATTGGCTGTCACTGACTCTGGATTTGGCATTCATACCAGGCACAGGTGTACTCTTGTAGCTTATCTCTGCCTTTTCTCTGTGATGGAGTGGCTGCCTGGGGCCTGTAATGAGCAGGAAGACAGAGGAAGACTGAACGAGTCTGTTTTTCAGTCACAGGTGCAGAGAAGGAGAGAGAGAGAGAGCGAGAGAGAGAGAGAGAGAGAGAGAGAGAGAGAGCGAGATCTAATGGACGCTGGTATGATGGTTGGTATGAAGTGAGACAGACAGAGAGGCGGGATGGAGTGAAGGAAGTGAACAGCAGGTGGAGAGGTGAGGGGGTGTTGAGGGGGAAAAAAGAGAGAGACCTTGAACGGAGGTACACACACACACACACACACACATAGAGAGAGAGGGAGGGAGACACAAACAAACAAGCCTTTGGCTGTCCCAGAACACCAGCTGACAGGTGCTGCCTGTATGAGTGGCTAGCATCCACACTTTATATCCTGGCTGCATGTGTGTCTGTGTGTGTGTGTGTGTGTGTGTGTGTGTATGCATCTGTGTGAACTGTTAGTGGGATATGCAAATCAGGCGTTCATCAAAAAATGGATCCAAGGTATTGACAAATATTGCCAAAATAAATGATCTTCTTTGTCTTTTCTCAGTAAAACTGGAGAAATCAGGAGTGAAGAAAAAAACATATTCATTCTGTTTTCATTACTTCAACTGTGTCTCCTTCAAATTACCTCCTATGTGTAAAGCAGTAGCTACAGTATAAAGCAAAGCTCTCAATTAAGCGGTCAACCTCTGGTCCAACCCTCGTGAGATGTTGCGTTGTTTTGACAAATGATTGAATGAATGAGACTCGAGCAGCGAAGATGAGATCTCACTGTAGAGATCTCATCCGTGCTGAGTGGTCTCGTTACATGATAGATGCAGCAGCTATGTGATGCAGTAGGATTTCAGCATAGAGTCTCATCGCAGTATCTCTTACATATGGGAAAGGCAACTCACTGTGCACGTTACAGTTAAGGAATTATTGTATCCAGCTGGTTTACACAAGGAGGACGTTTGGGGGGGGGGGGCTGCTGTATTCGCTCTGTAGCCACCACGACGAGGACAAGCAACTCGGAAGCTGAACTGACTGATCAGTTATTTGCAAAGCGAACGGGTTGGGTCACGGCAGGCTATGAAATCGAATCCTGCAGGGACAGGGAGGCGGCAGAGGCTGAGGTAAAGCGGTGGAAAAGGAGGGGAAAGAAAATTACAATGTCAAGACAAAAGAAAGCAATTAAAAAAGGATGAAGAATGTGCAGCTTCAGTTCCATCCTTTGACAATAAAACTTATAAAGAGCAAATGTAACAGTTTATGATAAACAGTAAGGACATGAAGGGAGTAAGATGTGAAGACAGAACATAAAAGGAGAGAAGTTGAGGACACAGAGGAAGTCATGTGCACTACTCTGCCATACAGATGACGCAGAGAAGCACTGTGAAGTACTTCTGTTTTCCTGCTTGTGATAGAAGTATGGTGTGTTTCTCTGTTCAGTTATTATAGTCCTGTCCATCTTGATAAGGGCGGCTAATGTGCATCCTGTTCTGCACCCAGCAGTCGCTGTTTTATACAGTATGAGAAGAAGAAGTTGATTCTCGCTAATTACATTTGATTGGGAAAACCCTGTAGAGAATCCAATTAAAACGAGGCCTGGAAAGTAGCTTTTAACCTCCCACTGAGTTGAAAGTGTGTGTGTGTTGTGTGAGTGTGTCTGTGTGTCTGTGTGTGCCCATTCAAGCGTCAACATGTCATTTGCGTAGGAGGAAGTGATTAATAGCATGAAAAAATAATAGGGTTCAAGCTTCAGAAGACTTCACACACACACACACACACAAACATGCACGTGGATGTCTGAGCATCCGCTGGCCACGAGCAAAAAATTGCTTATTAAAAACTCGCAGATCAAAACCAAACACATTTGGTTTCACCGGCCATTGTAGACTAGAAGCAACACCTGGTCCCACATCGGTGGAAAAAGGGGAGCTTTCCAAAGAGGTCAGTGATAGTATACAGGAAAAAAACGGGGGAGGGGGCATTAACTGCCGAGCAAGGAAAGGAGAAATGTGCTAAATACTGTATGTGTCTAGAGCCCCACTAACTTCGCTAACACAGGGCATTGTTCTAAACCTTAGCAGTCCTATTTAAACCCTCCTGTTAAAAATGTAAGAGAACGGTCATAAAACATGCGGTGCCACAAACTCACCGTTCATGAAGCATTGGGAAGGTGAGGGTATATGAAGGGGAAGAGGGTCTGCGCCTCCCTGGATGGTTTTATCTTCACATTTTGCAAGGAGGGAGGATGAAATGGTTCAGGCTCCACCAGGAGACACTCATGTAAAGTTCAGGGTTACAGGGTCCGTGTCATTCCATTCAAATGACTCTCCGGCTATGAATAAAACACGACCACACCTCTGTGGTCCAGAAGTGGAAACGTGGTCTGTCTTATGTGTCTATAAACCGTGTGCGTATATGAGCAATTGTAAATGTACTTTAATGCGTGCATGTGCGTACCAGTGCTGGTTAAATTACTTACAACATGTAATCAGTTACTCATTATTCATTAAAAAGGCACCTGCATTACCTCAACCGTTACTCAACGGCAGAAATAATTAGTTTGTTATTTGTTAAATTACTTTAACTTGCTCAGGCCATCTCCATCCAATATGCCTTCCAACAACCTTCCAGCTCTGAAATAAACCCAGCTGATTCCTGGATGTGGCCTTTCCAGTGGCTCTCAAGCTGATTTCGAAAACACATTATGTAAATAAGACAGGTTTGAAGTTGTCAGTAGGTGTGTGACTCCACTTTTGGCAGAGGGTACTCACTTCCCCTACATCTTCAGTCTCAAGCTAGCTCTCAACTGAGCATCTAGACGAAACACACTCTTAACACTATAGTTGCAGAAAAACGCAATTTCATTATGCATTGGTATGTACTGTATGCATAACAGTAACTGATAGAAGTTAAGGTACAGTATATACACCAATCAGCCACAACATTAAAATCAATTACCAGTTTTAATTTTGTGGATTGTAAAACATGCTAGGGATTAATCATGTAGTACAAAAAAATAAAAGATGAGAAAAACAACTGAAGTGAAGTGGCTCAGGATTCATGTCTTGTGCCAGTGTTTTCTAATCTGTTTGTTAGGCAAAGAAAATAACATCAGTCCGGTGAGAAAGGAAAACAGCCTATTTTCCTCACAGCTTTCAATCAAGCCAATAAACAAGGTCGTTCCCTTCAGAAACGCATTACCTTCCACTCCCACACAACGAGGAAGCCGACGCAGCCATGGCCGCGGAGGCAAAGGGCTCTTGACAACATAATGGCTGCCATAACTTCATTAAAATGGCCCTGCTTCCTTTCTTCAGTGCCATTCAGTTCTTTCCACAGGACCGCTCCGCTGTGTATGTGAGTTTCCTTCCACGTGTGGATGTATGATTACATTTTTTTTCTTGCCTTGCTTTAATTGGTGTCTTTTCATGAGTCCCTCTAGATATTTATTGGATATATATTTATTTGATATATTATTGGATTTTCTTTCTTTCTTTCTTTCTTTCTTTCTTTCTTTCTTTCTTTCTTTCTTTCTTTCTTTCTTTCTAAATTATTTGCAAGTCATTATTGTCTCCACAGTCGTTCTTGTTTAGAAACTGAATATAAACAGTATTGTGCAACATTAGCAGCGTCTGTGCTTTCACCTCAGCAGAATATGAGCTGGAGCTCACCAGCTCCAAAAGGTGAAACGCTACGTCCCAGGTTGTTTCTGTGTGTCTCGACTGGGCCTCTGTGATTTTGCACAGTGATATGGTATCAAATGCCCCAGCAGCCTCATCACACCCACTGATCTCTCTGGCACAAGGCAGAATTGGTCTTTCAGAAACGCTGTGTGGATTCAGGAAATAGGATATGACATGGGAAAGGACATGCTCAGGGCTTGCTCAGGAATGGTAACTTGATGCTTGAAATGGATCGATTGTTTGACTGGTATTTCAAGTGTCTATGGTCACAGTGATGAATGGCTGAAGACTGAGAGATGCAGCACAGAACAAAGAGGATTAAAAATTGCACAAGAAACAAGCAAGGTCACATTTTTATTCGAGAGATCATGGTGCTGTATTTGGATGACAGCATCAGTCGTTTCAGTGTAGCAAGTATTTATGTTTACGTACGGTCAGTGTTGTTTGTTTTTTTGTTTGTTTGTTTTTGACTTTATCTCCAAGTTTTCATTATTGTAACCATGACGATGAGGCTAACTGACCTGATTGAAGTCATACTTTTAAACCCAAACCACAATATTCCATAAGCATAACAAACATCATTTTTTGTGCCTAAACCAAGCATAGCTTTAACAAATTAAATTATAATTAAATTATTATTAGAGTTATTTTTCAGAAGTGATTATCTGTTTCTGTGTGACCTGTGTGTGTGTGTATCCTATCCTAGATGTGTTGTTGGTACTGTGTGTGTGTGTTTCTGTCACATTACACTGTTATAGGCTATTATACAGTATGCAGTGTGTGTGTTTGTAGTCCTGACTGGGTAATCGTCTCAGCTCTCCTGGTTCAGAGTGACTATTTAGATGTGTATGCTCTAACAAGCAAGCTCTTCAAATGATAAATGACGAAACACACAGCCCCACACTGCTGTCATCTGGCACACATACACACACACACACACACACACACACACACAAGCATACTCTCTCACTCACTTATTTCAGTTTCATTTCCTCTCTCAGATCTCATACTGTTTCGGTCTCTCACACATCTATAAGAAAATGGGGAGATGAGATAGAGAAAAGATTTTGAGGAAACAAACAAAACTAAACAAAAACAGCAATTACTGTCGTCTTTCAGTGTAAAACTAAAACCAGGAAACAAATAAATAAAGCAGATAACAACAATTCACAAAACAAATAAACAGAAGACACCGCTGCAGTGAATATAGGATGAGAACTTATTTCCATAGATAGTATCTGTATGGCAGTATGACGTGAAGGTAACAGAGTCTGGGAGCCTCTAACTGACAACAAATTCATACTGTACATAGTTTTGTAATTATGCTGTATGTATACTGAAGCTCTCTAAAATTGTCAAAATTATTGAATAAATATTCATTCATTCATCTTCTACCGCTTATCCTCTAGTAGGGTCGCGGGGGGGCTGGAGCCTATCCCAGCATCCTTTCGGGCGAGAGGCGGGGTACACCCTGGACAGGTCGCCAGTCCATCACAGGGCACACAGAGACAGACAAGACAGACATTCACTCTCACATTCACACCTATGGTCAATTTAGAGTAACCAATCAGCCTAGTCCCCACTTGCATGTCTTTGGACTGTGGGAGGAAGCCGGAGTACCCGGAGAGAACCCACACAGGCACGGGGAGAACATGCAAACTCCACACAGAAAGACCCCGTGTCCGAGCCGGGACTCGAACCCGGAACCTTCTTGCTGTGAGGCGACAGCGCTAACCACTATAATAAAATAATGAAAAACATGCAACTTGCACCCTCTTCTACTATCCCCCCCCCCCCCCCCCCCTCCCCCCCCCCCCCCCCCCCCACACACACACACACACACACACATACATTCCACCCCCCCGTTTTTCATTGCCCTTTACTGTTTGTGACGCTCTTAATGCATAAATGCTTGAAGCAGAAAAGTTGTGGCTGCAGGAGCGGTGAAAAATTAGGCCTCCTGCTACACAGCAACATGTCATAAAAGGCTGGTGTAGGTGGTCTGTTAGTGTGGAGGGAACTGGGAAATTCTGCATGAATAAATAAAAAAATAGAGGTTTTGCATTTTTTAAAATAAATCCCTGCGGGTGGAACCAAGTTAATGAAAATAAACCCATCGATAAAGGGTGAACGCAAGAAAAATAAGCACTCCGTATTTGCTGTAGTCTAAGAGTGAAATCTGCAACCAGATATCTTTCTAATATATCTTAGTGTTTTCATTTTTTTTAAATGTTTTTGTTCATTTTCTTAAATGTGTTTTTTTGTTGTTGTTTTGTTTTTTTCTAATATGCAAAGTGCACACACAAGAAAAAAGAGGAAAAAAAAGAACAGCAAAAACAAAGACCCTAAGCCCAACCACTCTCCCATCTAAAGAAAAATAATACAAGAACTGTATCACAATAGTGTTAGTGAAATGTACATTCAGTGGGGGACACGATGTTTCTCAGGGCACAGACCCGCATAGATACACTTGTTAGATGCCCTGTCCCCTAATATAATCTACAAAGATCTTCACAAACATAGAGCAACAGTTAGACATATAGTGCTTTATCTTTTCCAATATAAACAGGAAATCATATCCTTGAGTCATTTTTTACCACAAGGAAGGGATGAAGATTTCCATTCCCTCAAACTATGTTGATTCTCCTATGGTAGTTGAAAGCCGTATTCAGAACAGCCAAGTAGAATACATACAATACAATATAAAGTCAGGGGTGCCCAAGTATTACTGTACCATTGAAATAGCTCCTCCCTGAACCTGCACATTGGCGCATGACTGGAAGAGGTGAGTTAAAGTCCCATCCTCCGACTCAGATTAGTCACGTTTAGGAGAATCAGAGGGGTAGATCTTATTCTTGACCTTTTTTGAATAGTGTATATGTTTCATAGTGTTAAACTGTAAGAGCTCAAGTCTTGTATTAACAGAACAATCCCTAAATCTACTTAGCCCCTTTTCCCCAAAGCTCAAGAGGTATTTCAGAGCCAATTTCCTCGGCTCATGCATGCTTGAGATATTCAGCGGAGATGTTCTGCTTAAAGATAGTGACCAACCGTGATATTAAGTGTTTGGAGGTGGGAGGTGGAGACATGCGTTGATAAAAGGCATGCTGCCTGGGTAAGATGTCAGAGTGGGCTAAACACTGTCTTCTGAAGTTTCTCGCTTGTACGCAGCGGAAAAAGTGACTATGGGGGAGAGTGAATTTATCTTTTAGCCTGCTGAACGAGGCAAGATGGTTGTCAACATGTTTGTTTGTTTTTATTTATTTATTTATTTAAAAAATGTTGTTATGGCTTCGGTTTTTTTAAAACTAGTTTTGTGTTTTTCTTACCTCAGGGCCACCTTTACACACAAATTTCTATATTTCTTCTGCATAAAAAGGACATTGATTGTTTCAGATGGAAAAAAGTCTGTAATACTTTGAGCCTGTTCAGTATCAGTAGGAGTTGTGAGACAGAGTCAGGGCAACATAACTTTACTTTAGCCATATTGTGAAATTTGGAGTTTGTTTTCCTGCAAGAATTCGTAAAAGTGTGGCTATATTCGCAGTCGTATCCGTGTAATTGCGTGTCTTTGTCTATATCCACCTAACAATGGATGGCTTGAAAAGATCAAAGGGATTTGCTGACATTCATATGGGATAATCCTTCAATATGTTAGCGCGGTAAATCGATCTGATTGGTCATGTAGAGAGACGAATGGGATACTGTCTGTGGGCACAAGTGCACATGCAGAGATTATCCTGGTTTTCTGTGTGTTAGCTACTGTTGACAACGATTGATTTAAACACTGCATCGATTATTAGAGCATCGTGTCCATCAGGACTATGTATGTCCCTATCTGTGCCGCTTTGTGAGACAGTAGTGTCCATCAAGATCAAACGGACATCTTTGAGTAAACTTGTTGTCCCCCTCTTATTCAATTACACACCAAACATTGACTCCAAACTTGGTTCATAGCATTTTGCATACTGTGATACACCTACACTTGTTTATTCATTTCTGTACGTGAATTATGCATTAAGTGACGCCACGGTTTTCTAGTATCTACCTGTGCGTCTCTTTAAGTGTATTATAGTATTTTCTGCAGTGTTTCCCAGTTCTAAAAATAGAAGAGTGTAACTCTGGGGTTTAACATCACTCCCTGTTTGCTATCTGGCACGCTGTATTTACTCTCAGCTGTTTACTTTGAGTGTCCTGAATATGCACCATACACTGTAGCTCCCGCACAGATCCCCATGTCCACGCAGGACTTTTTGCTGAAGTCCAACAACATCGCAGTGCTTCACTTTTGATGGATGCGTAAATCACAAATGCCGTGGTTCTACACCTGTCAGTGCCGGCTCAAAATCAAATCTCAATGTAATGCTGGCCACGGAGTAAAATGTTTGGTATGAGCGAACAATGGAGTGATTTTGGACCGAGTCTCAAATTGGTGTGGTAGTGGTAGTGGAAATAACCACCATTCACTTGGTGTTTCGAGTAAGTTTCAGTTCATCCAGAAAGCTGTGCTACAATCAGTTTACAGTAATCTAATGTCTATTCATGGCCACACATGCTGCATTTTTCAGTATTGTAGCAGCTCGCATTATGATGAAAAAACTAAATTATCTGACCTCTAAGTGTTTTGATTAGTCTACAAAGTTGGTGTTTATGTTTAAGAGCTTTTTGGGTTGATGTTGCAGCTGGCTGTTGTTAACTTCATTAATTAGGCCACTCCCCAGGGATGAGAATAATCACTTGTGAGTCCACTGGAAGCGATGTGAATGACACATATTGGCAATTAACTACGTAGCTGTGAAAGTTTTAGTCTTAAATTTTATCTTTAACAATTAATTGTCAGTGATATACTGCAGTAATCAAAGTATTATTGTTAACCATTAATTATGGAGCTCATTTCTTTCTTTTTTTTTTTTGGACAATTCTGTTTACAGGCTATAAGCTGAAATATATTTATCATAAAAATTAAACCATGTAAATATTTTGTTATCGGTCCTCCTACTGACCGTCATATTCTGATGAGGCTTCCCCAAATCCATAACAACACTCCTCTGTTACACTGAGTGGGTGGTGGGAGAGGATTAGTATATTAGGTTGGTTATTAACAGCTGATGATTGTATTTAAACAATAAAAAAAAAAAGAGGACATAACTTGTTAGTCACCCAACAGCTGCAACACTCACACCATGAAATCTCAGCAAGCTGTGTGTGTAGATAACGTCATATTCACTTTCTTCCCAGTCAAATAATGGAAAAAAAGAAGTGTGTTTTATGTCTGTTTATTTTGCTGCGCTTAGAAAATTCTCTGAGATAATGATAGATTGTGGATGAAATGTATAAATAACCACTTTGATCCGGACTGAAATATCTCAACAACTATTGGATGGATTGTCATGAATTTTTAAACAGACATTCATCATCCCAAGAGGTTGAACCTTAAACACTCTGGTGATCCCCTGACTTTTTCCTCTGTCGCCACCATGAGGTTCACATTTTTGATTCTGACTGAAATGCCTCCGCAACTACTGGATGGATTGATAAGACAGTTTCTACACAAAATTCTGAGTATGAATTGACACTTATGTGATCCTCTGACTTTTCTAGTGCCATCATCAGGTCAGAATTTGAAATACCTGAAAAACGAACAACATTCTCAGTCTCAGCTGTACTTTGTATTATTAGTTATAAGCATGCTAGCACGGTAAACTAAGACAGTGAGCGTGATAAACATTACACTTGCTTACCATCAGTATGTTAGCATTGCTGTGCCTAAGAACAGCCTCAGCTACCATGGCTGTGGAGTCTTAGCCTTGTAAAATAATGCTGGGTTTTTAAAAGGTTTTTATAATGTCAGGTTTTTTTAATGCTTTGACATGGAAATCTAAAGTACAAACCCATCATGTCTAAGTGTAGCTACAGGCATTGTGTGATAGATGACTAACGATGGACATAAAACTCTTTATATATGCCTCGACTCCATAGATCACATTGCACAACACACATATACATAATATGCACTGACCTCAACCCCGTTTGATTAGCATGATCTTAAAGAGCAGGCACGCTACGAGAGAACCAGCAGGGGAGGAAGGAACACCTTCAAAAGTCGAAACTCATTTTCAGATCAGTCACGTCAAGCTGAGGAATCCTCTGTGCGCTCCTGCAGTTACTGTAGTTTAGAGAGACAACAGATACGTGAGTGGGCCGACATTTTGTCATATTCACCGCCCTGCGAGGTTAGTTTTTATTGTGTCTAAGAAGGTGGATCTCGGCATTTTACAACGAGGGAATCGCTGTGCCTCGAAACAAGTGTTCAAGCCATGCTTTGTGCATATATTCATTTGTTGCGCGCAGGGTTTGCTGCTTAATTATGCAGCCGCTTTGCAATGTAAAGCTCCCAGAGTAACAACTGCCTGGATGGGTTTCATACAGGAGATCTGTCTGTGGTTAAAAAAAAAAAAGCTGCAGTGTACTAGTTATGTAACCTTGAATAGGGGTGCAGGATTTATCAATATTTTTATCTGTAGGTCTATAATATGATATAGGCCTAAGCCTGTGAGCAGTTACATCACCACATTAAAGGCTTGAGACCTTTTATTGGAGGAATGAGGTCAGATAGAGCGAAGCATCATCAGCTGAGATGCGTGTCAGGGTACACCGCCGGGTTATGTGTTTGTTTCACGCTTCACAAAATGTGTTGTTGAATTTAGTATGAGGCACTGGTGTCAAAATTTAATACATTTTCATTTCCGCAAAAATAAGATGATATGGTGTGCTTTTCAGTTTAATGGGATGTTTGGTTTCTTTAAATCAACTTTCAACTTTGTTTATTTGAGACTGTGAGAACCGTGAAGCCTGCGTGAGTCGTTCAGAGTCGTGTCTTAGCAGCATTTAAGTAAGAACAAAAAAAAAAGAAGAAGCTGTGCTTTATAACGAGAACAAAACATTCACATAATAGCTGACCTTTAGCTGTCTTGATTAGTCAACAATCTTCATGTTGGTGTTGAAGAGCTTTTTAAGTTGATGTTGGCACTTGTTTTTGTTGACATTGGTTTTCAATAATTAGGTCACTAATCAGAAATGAGAGAAAGCGTTGCTTCAGGTGAAGACTCCTCTGAAACTCGTGTGAAACAAGAATGGAGACATCTTAGCAGTAAGCTCCATCTGGGAGAAAATTAAAGGAAATACCGACATAAACTAGGTGCAAAAGTTATTGTGCCACCTTGAGACCCCAGAACAGTTTCATTGCTCCTTGATAGAAATATGTATATTCTCAAAGAATTCTACCGGAGGGGATGAGAACCATTCCTCCAAAAAGATATTCCATCATTGGTATAGTGATGACGTGCTGTCTCGATATTTCTGTCCAAAATCTCATTTATTAAACTGGGTTGAGATCTGGTGAGATGAGAGTAGCACTGTCCTCTGTCAGTAGCAAAGGTAGAAATTGGATGACATTGTAATGCCATCGCAAAATATATGAGGGAGCAGGTGAGGTTGGACAGACGGGGCAAAGAAGTGGTGACATTGACATGACAGTCAGTGGTTAACATTTTGTCACATGCTAAGAGTCAACATATGGTTTCTTTTAACAATGACAGCGACATTTTCTAAAATTAAACTGTCATTTTGAGTTTTGGAGACGTGCTGGTTCGCTTTCGTTCTGAAAATTAGATGAAAGGATCAACATCACTCTTAATATCTAGCCAGTTATTTTAGCTTAGCATAAAGACTGGAAACAGGGGTCTAGTCGTGGTCTCTAACCTTAACTGAGTAGTTTTAGTTGTCTAAACTGAACCAGATTTTTGACGTGCATCATTACTTTTCTCCCATTGTTGCTTATGGAGCTGAATAAAAGAGCGTCTATATCAATATTATCATGTACATTTTATAACCAACTAAATAACAGCCTTCATGTCTAATCATGTTTATATTATGCTTGTAATCTAGTATTATATCTCAGTAGTACAGTATCTATCGTGTCTGTATGTGTTTGACTGTGTATGTTTCATTCAAGTGTGAAACAGACGTCTTTAATTTGGCTTGCTGTAATTTTCTATTTCCCTCATTCTCGGTCACGTCATGCCTGTCTTGTACATAATGCACAACGGCACCACGTCCCACCCCATTATGTAAACATGTGAACCCCCAGCACATGAATAGTTAAGCCATTGGCAGCCCAGCAATACAACAAATTACCATTACAATTTAATTATGCATGCCAGAGCACAGTTAGAAGTGTTTACAGATGAATGGCTGCCGTGGACCATCGTGCCTAACGGATTAGCATTGTGAGAGATTTGATGTGGATTAGTTAAAGGGATTATTACTAGTTTTGGTTTCACCAGTGGACTACAAATAAGGGGTTTGGATATATTTGGAGTTTGAATGAGTGGAATGAGCATTTGCTGCTGTATCACAGAGAAAAAGGATCAACTAAAGAATTCAGATTTGAATAGAAATGTCACCTCGTCCTACTTACTCTATTTCCGTCAATATGTGGTGGTGTGGTATTTGACTGTGTTGTTGCCACCTACTGCAAACACTGTAGCTCCTCTTAAAATCCCTACAGACTTTTTTTACTTTCTCTTATTAGCTTTGTTTTGAAAATGTCACAACGATGATGTATAAACTATTGGTTTAAAAAAGTCTTATGATGAGGTCGAAATCTGGCAGGATGGGTCCACCAGTCCCGGCAACCGTTAGATCGATCGTCTTGAAATTTTTGTACAGACATCCCCTGAATTCCTGTTAGCACCACTGTGAGGCCGACATTTATGGTTGGAGTGAAGCTGCCCGACGGTTTGCCATTTGTTACATTCGTGTTCCCCTCAGGATGAATTTGGTGAACTTTATGGCCAAATACCTGCAAAACTAATGACACACCCTTCAGCCTCAGCTGTATTTTGCACTGTGTCCAAGTGTAGCCTCACATACGTAGCTACTAGCACGTCTGCAGACTCTTGGCAGGTTTTAGCCATCAAACCTAACTGTAACAAAGATATTGTACTTTTAAGTATGGTCCTAAAAGTTGCAAACAAACGCTCAGGTTAGTCAAGCTCATTTGGGTACAGCTATTACCCCAAACTGTTGTAAACATCTATCACAGTTTACAGTCGACTCCCTGCCTCAACTTTGAAGTACCATACTTGCTCTTGTGCTTTTGTGTGCAGTGAGGGATTACTGACATTTCACGTTGGGTTCACCTCCAAATAAAGCAGTTTAGATAATCAGGCAAACTATTGTCTGGTTTACCTGTTTGATTTTCTTACTATTGTTTTCCCCCCTTAGACTTGTTGTAGTGCGGTTGTGTTACTGTGTTCCCAGAAATGAATAAAACTACTGTATGAACAAAATAATAAATCGGCATATTTCCAAATACTTATCGCACGAGAAAAAACTGTTGCTGCAACCTTTTTTTTTTTTTTTTTTTTTTTTTTTTTTTTTACACCATTGTGACCATTTGCACAGTGTGGTGTAGCTGTCTTTATGGTGTGCAGTTTTGAGCTTTCTGTGCTGATTTTTACACAATAACTGGACCTGACATATGAGATCAGATAATACATTGTATCTTTTGGTGCTTCATGTTTCATGTTGTGTCGAAGGGAGTCCTCCAGGTTAATAATTCACCGTAGAGGAATGGGCGACGGAGGGGGAAAAGAGACAGAAAAAATGGGTGCACAAAATGAGCTGGGGAAACGAAAAGATAAGTAGAGGAGGGCTGGAGGAGAGAGATGAGCTGATGATGAACAGATTAAAGATTAAAAATAAATAGAGGAGGTGGTGTGGAGGAAGGAGGAGGAGGGGAGGGGTGTGGTGTGGTGGGGATGTTTGGGGTGGGTGGGTGGTGGGGGGGAGGGGTATCGTGAGAAGTAGGCTGAAAAATGAAGAAGCAGGTTGGATTGAAGAAGTTTAGTATGCCAGAGGCAGCAGCAGTGAGGTGTCTGCGGAGAAGCCACATCCTCTATGGGATGAATAGATCCATTTAGAGGGTCAGGAGGACACACACACACACACACACACACACACACACACACACACACACACACACACACACACACAGACACAGAAATAGCTAAGTGGATATTTGTTTAAATTGATAACTTGCGTGCCTTAATATTCACTAGCAGCCACTTTCCACTGTAATGAGGAGCTGTATTACATACCAAAATTAGCATACACTAGAGTCCCCTTGTGACAAGAAAAGTTTTAATTGGACCTTTGTCGCAGTTATACCAACAACATTAAAAGTACAGATGAAGTTTTGAGTGTATAGAATTGATTTGGCAGCACGCCTAATCTACGTTATCAGTTTTTAGTTCAAAAGTCCCGGTTACTTTTTTCTCATTTTTGGGATATTTGAGTGTTTTTCTTTCCCTCCTGTGATGCCGTCTGGTGATTCATCTTAATGGAGCAGGCTAATGCATCAGCTAACACCTCTTCTCGGACTATTATGTGACTCACACAAACGCCCAGGTGACGGGGAAGGAGGTTGAAAGATGACTTATTGAGCTCTGCAAATATTTGGGCAGGGGCGCCATTGTTTGATGTGTCATCTCCACACACTTTGAAAGTTTAAGATTCACTCAACAGGTCAACAGACGTCTGGCAAATTAGTTGGATAGCAGTCAAAGTTGTCATGTGAGTCAGAGACGCTGCCTGAGGTGGGGAGAGAGTTGATAACCAAATTTTAGTCAGTAGAAAGAAGGCAGGTGCATAAAAGTGGAACAGGAGGAGGATGTTGGGTGGAAATTTGAGCTGTAACTTGTTCTGGTTGTATTCTTCTTAGGTATTTAGACTTTTGCTCGACTCTTGTGTTTTGTACTGCATCTGGAACCTGGCCTGGTATCGGTTACAAGCCGTTAAAGAATTTCATGTAAGAACATGTAGAGTTACGGACCTGTCTTACTCTTCCCGACATCAAACTATCAAATTGAAATGGAGACAGAGGATCTGTCTTTCACAAACAGACCAGCTTTCAGTACGTCAGAAAGATGTATGGGTCAAAGGGTCAGCTCCAGAGGATCAGCAAATGGACACAAGAAAAATCTCGAGTAAACAACTAAAATCTCCATTTTGTGACAATAAGATTTTATCTCTATGTTGGTATTTGATTGTTACATATATAGGAAAAGTGACACCAAAGGACTGTGATTATCACTAAGGTGTGACCCCAGGACTCAGGACTTTACATGCATACACACAAAGTAGTGTTTCCCCCTTTCTCTGCCCCTCTACAGATAACAGAGTCATAGATGACGAGCCACATTCCAGTCTTGCTCGACTTTTCTTCTTCTTCTTTCTATTATCAGACATTAAATTTTTCCTGTAGTAGAAGTCAGTTAATGCATTTCTCTATTTAAACTCTTTTGAATGTGCTTTTTGAGTACGAACTGTGAAGTGCAGAAAATTACATGTGATTTCTGCTGTTTTTGACAGCAGACGGCAGCTGCTTCTAATTTAAAGGTGTAATTTAGTGTCAATATGCCTAATACCCACATCGATCCTAGAGGATGTGTTATCAGCTGTGCTCATGTAGCGTGTCAATCACCGCAGAGGCAGAGTGTGTTTTTTGAGGTGAAACCTGTGTTTCGTTGCATTACACCAATTTTTTAAAGTTAAGTCTCATTGATTGGTGGCGCATCATGCTGCTTTGTCATGTCAGATCCTTTCTGCTACTGCATAGACTTTTATTGTGAAGTGATTCAGTTTTCATATTTCACTTATGTCTTTGGAAGTGCAGGAGGTCCAAACTTTCACTTCCTCCTTTTTAATAAATCCCCAGTTCTTATCAATTTGACAAAGGTTCCAATCTAACTTAAATTCTAGCAGGTGTACTTTACAATAAGACTCCCCTCGTAAAGGATTTGTGAATGCTTTATAACTAGTGTATTAATTAACTAGTTATTACCTTTTAAGATACTTGCATATTTGCCATCACGTCCACATTAAATTCAGTTTCTTTGTTAGCGCCGTCAAAAAAAAAATCAGTATTCCTGCTTTTGGTTACATTTATTCAGGGCTGTTGAGTCAGTTTTCAGCATCACAATGATCCCTGGCCTCATGTTGACTTACATAAAAATGAGATGAGTTCCACGCACTGCAGTATACATTTTTAAATATGGGAGAAAGCGAGCACTGGTACCTGACCAGTATTCTGTATCTGCAGATACCCTGAGTCGGCGTATCGGAATTGGTGTCCGAAGAGAAAAAGTTGGATCGATGCGTCTGTAGCTTTAGCATTTTCACTATACTGAAAGTACAAGCAGTTTAGCATGGTGTATACTTTATGTATTCATGTGTTACTGTCAGTATAAAAACAAATGACACAGTGACAGTAAGGAGGCAAGACCACAGACGTGTAATAAATGGTTATATAGTGATGATAGCACTGACAAACAGTGAGTTGTGTAAAGTTAATGACACGTTTTATTACTCATTTGAAATGTTACAGTGGTGTGAAAGCACATGCTTTCAGTTAAAGGATAGTGTTTTCAGCCTGTATAACCATATTTACTCATGGCCCTTCCTTCAGCCAAATGTATTTAGACGAGACTGAAATTCCACTTAGATATAAATTATTAAAATGTAGTAAAAATCCTTGCTCTGCAGTGACTTGTACACAACCGATAAACACCACTTTCCTCTTGATCCCTCTGCTTATCTATCAAGCTCTTTTTCCAGCCTTTTTATGTCAGAGTATATCTGTATGAGGATTTAGCTGTGACTCCTCGAGGTGCTAAATTACTGATAGGCAGCACGGTGTACATGATTAGCTGAAGGATTGTAAGAACATCAGGGTGTGATTCATCAAACCTGCTTCCAGTCTCTGTGCTGCTGCCCGAAGGAAGTCGTAACGGTTCATCTGCTGTGGATGTGAAATTACCATTCATTTAAGAAACAGAATACTTTGACACTGCAGGCATTTTATCGTTTAACATTTACAACAAAGAGCCAAAACAGTCAGCATGGGGATACCAGCTTCTCTCTTTAATGTAGTCAAAAATGCAATCAGGAATTGATTAGTGCTGAAATGATTAGCAGAATAGTCCCTCAACAGAGAATTAATCGCTTTAAGTAATGAATGAAAAAGAAAGAAAAAGAAAAGAAATCTCGAACATTTGCAGGTTTAAGCCTCTCAGTAGTGAAAACTCGACATTTGGCATTGACAAAGAAACTGCATTTAATGTGGATGTCATGGCAAATATGCAAGTCTCTTAAAAGGTCAACAGTAAGGTTGGAGGAGTGAGTCCCATCTTCTGACTTCACCATACCTGCAGTTATGATTCGATTAACTGATTAGCTGACGGAATATTAATCAGCAACTATCTTGATAAGCAAATTACCATCTTCTGCATTTTTCAAAGTAAAACTTGCCAAACATTTGCAGGCTGCAGCTTCGCAAATGTGAGGATTTTTTTTTAGCTTTTCTGAGTCATACATGATACTAAAGTGAATATCTTTGAGTTTTGGGCTGTTGGTCAGATAAAGGTCAGATGGACCTGCATAAACATGATTTGACTGGCTAATGTCTACACTGCTGCTTGAAAAGTTGAACTTTTCTCAACTTCTACCAGCGCTGAGTGAAGCATGGGAACCACAATGAAACACGTGCCGCTCCATTCAAAGTGAATGAGAAGTGTCTCTGTTGAAGCCTCTAAGACGGACGTGAATGTGACGCAGGTGCAGCTCAAATGGGTTTTGATCCAACAGAAGCGGTGATGGGAAAGATGCTGCTCACCTTGATGCTCTGCTGAAGGGTTGATTTGAGTCTTGACTGACAGCACCCGTCACCTGCAGCTGTTCATATAATCAGTTCATTTTGGCTGCCACTTCTTATACCATCCCCGCCCTACCTTTAAATATTTAAAACTGTCGTGCACTTAACTGGTCAGATTTGATCTTTATTTTACATCAGGCATCTCATAGCCAACAGTAATCACTGTCAGTGAAACTGTACGGCACAAGTGCCTTTACTGTACAGTTGTCACAAAGCAGCACTTTACAGAAGGGCGCAGCCACTACTTCCTCCAGAGACAGGCTCACTGACCGCACTGTCAGTCATGCAGAGACACACATACGCACATACAAGCACAAGCATGTACTGTAGCTGCAGATATCCTGACATACTGTATTTATATATGTATATCTATATGTATGACATACTGGTTGCATAGAGGCACAAAAACATGTATTTACACACTGTATGCATTCACATATTTAGGCAACCACACACACACATACACACACGCGCACACACACACACACACACACACACACACACACACACACACACACACACACACACACACACACACACACACACACACACACACACACACGCGCACACACACACACACACACACACGCACACACACACACACACACACACACACACACACACACACACACACACACACACACACACACACACACACACACACACACACATGCACGTGAGTTCACCTAGATTTAGAGGAGAGGTATCTTGGAGCCATTCAGTCTCCAGACTAAAGCAGAAGCTCTGTGCATAGATCCACCTGAGACTGTTACCCTCTCACCTCGCCTGTCCCTGTGTGTGTGTGTGTGTGTGTGTGTGTATAAGCTTCAGACACTGAGTTCCAATTACATCTCTCTCTGTTCAATTACCTTTGAGGAGTTCATGTAGACTGTTAGTGAGACACAGCCTTGACACACACACACACACACACCCACACACACACACACACACACACACACACACACACACACACACACACACACACACAGGTTGACTCACTCAGAGACGGTGAGAAATCAATGCAGTGAACAATCCAGGTTGTTCCCTGGAGCTACTGTAGGTTGTGGGTTCAGGTGGATGTTATTTGAAAGTTTGGCCTCTTGATCATAAAACTTATCATGTTTTGCTCTTCGTCCGTTTCTTCACTTCCCTTCAGCTGTGGTTACTTTGCCACTTTTCTCTGGTTCTTCTAAAATTACAGGTCAAGGCATACTCCGCTGATTCATCATCGTTAAACATGTGTGAGCAAACAACACAAAACACAGTAATGTGCTTTTTCATTTACTTATGGTGGAAGGTGGAGGTTAAAGGAACATTTAGCTGTCTGAGCTGTGGATGTTTGCTCTAGTCTTGAAGATCATGTGTATGAGGAATAGAAACTAGATGTTTTACTAAACCGAAATGTTGAAATACACCCAATATTGCAGTTGCTTTTTTGTTTTTTTTACAGTCAAGTTCCCCCTTCTCTTATTGTCCTGATAACTGAGTATTCACTGCAAAGATTCAAACCCCCCTGGCATCAAATGTCACATGGGCACAAAAAGTCAGTGATTTGCTTTCTTTTCACTGCTGTCATCTCAGCGAGTGCCCACCGGTGTTTATATTCACTGCTAGTGGGTGACGTCTTCATCATCCTCGTTACTGATGTTGCTTTATGTTGCCCAAGCCTTTGCTTCTCTCTGCTTAACGCAAGTCCTTGGCTGCGGGCTCTGGCTTTGTCCAAATGTGCTTTAACTGTGGCATAGTCATAAATTGTAACACACATTTTAACATTTATCTTCTATATTCGAAAATAGAAATAACTATTGAAGCAAATATTTGTTTCAGTTTCTAAATTGTGAGAGTGTGCTGGTTTTCTTTTCTTTCTTTTATTTTGATGGTATCAGCGTAGGATCTGAAACACTGAACAGCGTTTTTCCCAATTGTCTGGTATTATGTCAGTCAATTTAAGACTCCCTTTGGGGTTTTCTTATGAAATCTCCATATATGAAGAATATGGATCTGGATCCAGATGCCGACAAACAGACGAGTTGAGCCGCACAGCCTCCTCTCCACCATGGAGACCTGAAAGGAGGACAAACTAGACAAACACACAAGGCAAAACAATTCAAACAAACGTACAGTACAGTAAAAATAACTGAGCTGCTTAGACATACTGTATAAAGATATATATATAAGTCATATCTAAACTTAAAGTTTAGAAATAAAGAGCGAAGTAAACAATTCAATAATTATGAAACACATTAGCACAACATACATAAGTTTATCTGAAATTCAAAACCACCAAAATTGGATAAAGGGACGTGACAAAATGCACAAATAAACTTTTTTATATCTGACAACATGTTTGCTTGTGCTACTGTACCGCTGTCAATAAAGACCAGCTCCAGAAATTTGGATTAACGAAACAGTCCAGCGGCATTGCAAGAGCCACAACATACGCTCCTCATCCCTTCTCATCTTATCACATTTTACGATATGCTAACGGAGGAAATTAAAAACGCCTTTGCCCTCCATGCGTCAGTTTGGAAAGACGATTTCCATTGGGTGCATTTCATCATAATGACATCATCTGACCATGCTTCGTATGAATGTGTCAGAGTTAATTAAAGCTCACATAACCGACCGCAGATCTCAGCGATAAACCAGGAGTAAAGTCAGTTTAGTGTGGTCTTGAAATCTCTTATCAGTGGTCTGTCAGACCTTGAAGCCTTCACGTTGACATGTTTTCACAGTGACGTTTTATGTTTCATCTTATCTCTTTACATTTAAGATATCATTGCCGCGCATACAAATGACCTTGGTTGTACCTCACCGTTTAACATTTCTTTTGCTCATGTAGTGCAGCTGCCGACTTCTAGTCCTCTGTCAGCTGTCAGAAAATAGCTAGCTAGAGAGATTGTATCCCAACTGTCTCCTAAACCTCTTATGCCTTCTGTCCCCCCTGCTGGTAAAATTTACTTTCCCTCCGGCTGTGGCTCATGGCTTGTTTTATTTTTTTATTTTAGTAAAGCCTTCATGTTCCCTCTGGATGATCAGCCACTGTTGCTTGACAGTTGCCTTTGACATGTGCAACATTGTTTAATCTGAAATTAGCCCGCAACATGCCTGACAGCCGGGGGTTGTTGTTGTCATTTTAAAATGTTCAGCATCAGGAGCAGCACAGGCTGGAGTACGAGGCAGCAGGTCTGGTCAGCCTGGCGTTTGAGCTGATTAGGACTGATGAAGCTTAAAGCGCGCAACATGAAAACAGCTTCCTAAAGCTGTAGATGACAGCAAAAATGTCACTTTTCGAAATTTGATTCATTTAGTATGCAAAATATTCAAAATGGACAAATATTTGTTGACTGAGGAGGCAGCAGTGTGGATCCCTGTTTGGGCAAGAATCTTTGATCTTATGTTCAGTCTACAGGTTCAGTGAAATAAAATAATAATGAATTTACTCAATGATAGGACACACGGTGAGATAAAAACTCCCGGAGTGCTGTTGTGTCAGTGACTTCACTCTGATCTTCCAGGAAGGCAGGGATGAAAGACACTTTCCATTAAGTCAGAAAAAAGTGAAGATGTCCATCACATCTCGCCAGACCTTAAGGTGTTCAAGCCCCAAACTCAATATATTCAGTTTACTATTATGTATAAAACTGCAAATTCTCTGAACCAGTCAATATTTGGTATTTTTGCTTAAAAAACTAGTTACTGATGCATTTTCTGTTCTGTTCATATATAAGGACAACACAAACTAATTGACATCAATATGATGTAATTGTATCAAATTAAGTTAAAGGTTCATTTTCATCTGCAGTCTCTGGGCAATTTGATGTTGAACATGAAAAGAAACAAACAAGACATGCAAAAGGCAGATAAAACAACACGAAAGCCCATATAAAATATTAATAAACTGTGTTATTTATTAATTTACAGGGACACTGTAGATTAGTAAATATGTCTGTAAATGCACCAGAGTTAGCCCAAGGCTAATTTTCATATGTTGTCCCTTGCCAGATATTGTAACACCTCCCTTTAAAAACAAACAAAATACATAAAATTATAGATAAGATCAATTAAAAGAACAGAAAGTTAGTTAATTAGTCAAATGAATCAAGTCATGCCAAGAATTAACAGTAATGATTAATAATGTTAATCCAAAGAAGGTTAAGAGAATGGGGAGTTGAAACAGCATTAACAAGTGTTTGAACCGGATCATAAGGCAACAGACACAACTACATGTATGTCAGAGAAAAAGATTTAAATATGATATATGTTCAGTGTTGTAAAATGCTCCACTGTTGTGCAGCTTTTACACAAAATGCAGACTGGCCGGATTAATTATTTCAACTCAATTTACCAAAAACTGTATTAAATTTGAAGCCAACTGGAGGTGGTGTGTGTAATCTTCTTTTGCACTTTTAAAGCCTCATTCAATCTGTGTGTACTGTGCAAATCCATATGCATGTGCATGTGAGCTACTGATGTTCAGACATCAAATTTTCAAAAGCTATATTCAAGACTTTGGGCAAATTTATAACAAACTGGTGATTCATTTGAATATTTAAACGGAAATAGGGAAGAGTAAACCTTGGGCTTCTGGGGCCCCTAAGGGTCTGGGGCTCATGGGCTGTGGCCCACTTTGCCTGGCTGGTAATCCAGCCTTGGTTATCTCACGTCATGCTTGGACCACTGTGAGGATTAAAGACCTCTCCTGTTGTTACCTTGACTATCAGGAGGGAGGGATGTTCGTGGTATTGTAGCTCTTAACATCGTCCTTCCACTGACGGCGGAGCTCATTGATTAAGAGCTTTTTTATATATAAACGCTGCAGATGTACTGGGCATCTGTTAAACTAAGCACATTTAAAGGATTTGTTGGCACCCTCCAGGCATCCTGTTAGGGCCGTCTCTTTTGATGAGCCCTTTAAAATTCAGCTGACTTGTGGGTGAGATTAGTGTGTGTTAGTGTGGGTCAGAGGACTAAAGTGGTAAGGAAAAAGCTTTCTAAGTGATCCATCAGAGGTTTGGTGGACTAACAGTATAATCATTAAGTCTTCTATATTCTTATCCTGATAGGTTTGGTGTTTATTAATTAGGTTTAATTCCTTTTAAAACAACCACGTTTTAACTTATTTCTGTTTAAAGAACACCAAAACATCGAACCACAGTAGGCTAGTGGTGTTACCTGAGAAAGCAGTTTCATAAAAGTGGCATGGAATTTACAAACAAAATGAATAATTGACAAAACAATATGAAAACTTTTATGTCTTTTATGTCTTGTATGTAACAATATGTCATTTTCAGGCATCGTCTTGTTCATTTATTTATTTATTTATTTCCCCCATTCCTTATGTTTGTTTTATTCAAATGCTCAGCACAAAGTCCAGGAGTGTCTGTGTTTGTTTGCACATTTGTTTGAGAGGTGAACGCTGCAAAACAATATTTTGAGTAAACACTCCTCTTCCCATTACTTTCATCCAAATCAAAGTGGAGGAGAGATTTAAGAAGACACACACACATGCACACACAGGGAGGATGTGCTGCGCCTTGTAGCAGTGTATTGCCAGAGCTTGTTAATTTCATCTACAGCTCACCAGTCATGAGGTGATTACAGTGCATTTGGAAAGTGTTCAGACCCCTTCAGTTTTTTTTTTTTTAACATTTTTTAATGTTTGCAGACTTTTGCCGAAATCAACTGCTGGAATTTTCTTGCATCTCCACACACAGGATCTCTGACTCTCAGCCATCAGGTTCTTGGTCACCTCTCATACTGAGGCCCCTCTCCCCTGATTAATCAGTTTGGTTGCGTGGCCAGCAGTAGGTAGAGTCCTGGTTGTTCCAAACTTCTTCCACGTAAGAATCATGGAGGCCACAATGCCTCCACTATTTTTTTTTTGGAGCCTTCAGCAGATCTGGGCTTCGACACAGTCCTGTCTCTGCAGGCGGTTCCTTCCTCCTCATGGCTTGGTTTTTGCTCTGATATGTATTGTCAGCTGTGAGACCTTTATATTGACAGGTGTGTGCCTTCCTAAATCATGTCCAATCGGCTTAATTGGCTACAGGTGGGCTCCAATCAAGGTGTCGATAATTAAGAGAATTGGGAGACACCTGAGTTAAATTTCAAGTGTCACTTCAAAGGGGTCTGAATTCTTATGTCAATGTGATAGGTTAGTTTTTACTCTTTAATATATTTGCTTTGTCATTATGGGATATTGAGCGTAGATTGATGAGTGAAAAGTTAACATAAGTCTACATGTTAAAATGTGAAAGCAATTGAAGCAGTCTGAACACTTTCAGAATGCACTGTATATTTAAAGGGCTCATCTACTGTCCTTAATTTCTTACTTTACTCTTACTGCTACATATCTTTCTACTTCTACAGTATATAGACGTTAAGTGGGTCAATCACCCCTCTCTTTGTAACTCTTTTACTAGAATTAAGTCAATGTGTTGTGGGAAAGAGACAGGGACATAGATACTAATGTGTATGTACCGTTGCACTGCATCACAAAAGAGGCTAAGGAAACTATTCGGTTGGGAAGACTCCATAGAAAGCATTTCAGTAAACTACTGGCTTCTTTTCAAGTAAGTGATTGCTTTTAGTGACTGAATCAGTTGTTTGTGTGGAGTTTTTTCTTTTGTTTTTTTTTTTCTGTGGCATTTGGATTTAAATGCTGATACTGTAACCCCAATGGCAAACATGTGCGGGTTTGTAGTTGTCACTGTAGCTGCCGTTTGTCAGGATGTTGAATTCTTCCCATGAGTAAATTTTAATAAGTACCTAGAAAGAAATGTCTCCCAGCGTGGCAGTTATTGAGGTCAGTCATTGTGGTAATGCTGTTCTGTAGCAGTGTTATTAAAACGCTGAAATTTACGCTCACACATGAAACTTTAACAGTCTCAATTAATCTAAAGTGAGCAATTTGTTCTCTACATTAAGTTGTTTGTCACAACACAGCTTTACAGGTTTTTGGGAGAATCATTCTCTGGGAAGGATTGTGCTCAGCCAATTTACAGAAGAATAAATGGCAGACCTGTCTGTATTAAATCAAGGACATGTCAACATGAGCGTGTGTGTGTGTGTGTGTGTGTGTGTTACTCATAGGTTGTTTGTGCAGCAGGTTATTATAACCCATACTTAAGTTTTGTTGTTAGGCGACATGTAGCAGCTGTTGTAATTATGACAGGAGCAAAGGGAAAAGTACGGTGACGTCACTGTTGTTTAAGATTTGCTTGGTTTTAGGTGCAAAAACAACTGGGCTGGGGTTAAAGAATCATGGTCGTGGTTAGAGGAACATTCAGTTTGAAGTTTTGTTGACCCATCTATCCGCCTTGATATTCTCCCCTTGCAGACATAGTGGCTCTGTAACTACATCAGGATATTTCCTCTTCTGTTACTGATGGACAAGAGTGATAAATTCTATGCCTGCTATTTGTCACTTGAGCTTAAACTTATGTTGTTTTTGGGAATCTGGTAAAAAAAAGTGTCTGTCAGTGGGAGGACAGGCTGAGCAAATTTGCTCAATGGTCAAAATTAGAACATGGATTAGAGACACTTTGCTTCCTTTTTAATGTCTTGTAGAAGAAAGGGACACTCATAATGAAATGGTCAATGCTGCAGGAATGAATCCACTGACTCTTTGAAATATTCTTAATTTATTTTTCATACGCTTGGCAACAGTTTAAAAGGCACCATATTTTCCCACTGTTGTCATGGTGTTCAATGGTTTTTTTTCACATATGGCCAGGTTTGCATTGTTCTGCAGTGTGGGCAGGCAGCAGAAGCTTAAGTGGTGGTTTGTCACCTCATCCTACGTCTCTCATTGTGCGCTATATCTCGGTTTATTGACAGAGGGGCTGGCAGATGTAACTTCACACATAATTCAGACAAACAACATGTTGTTTTTTTTATTTATTTTTTTTATTCTTGGCTGTAGTTTTTAGCTACAGATGTGTTTTTTTTTTCAAATCATTTGAGCTCACATCCCGTGGTGTTTTACCTAAATGCAGCTTATATATGAATGTTTTTTCTGCTCCTCATCTCTAAATAAAAATGTTGCGAAGTGTAAAACATTGTAAACTTAAGTGTTTGGAAAACAGGCTACCACAGCAAAATACACTGAACACTGAAAAGAGCTGGGTCCAAAAGGAAATGGCTCCAAATTTGGTTTTATTCAATAGATGTTTTTCAGGCTATTGAGAGAAGATCCAGTATGGTACATTACCATCATACCTGAATTTAGGTCACCGCTTTGAACTGTAGAATGCCTTTATCTTTTTTCTCTCTCTAACACACACTCATGTGCACATACGCTGAACAAATGCAAAGCGTGCATACACTCTCATATATATTGGGTCCATGCCACAGGGGAAAAAAAAAAAAAAACTCCCAGGAAACCGTCCGTTTCTCCGACTTGGAGAGGGAGGCTGTATGAAACTGTAGATGTGTCTTGATCACAGGGAAGTCAAGGGTACGAGAAGACAGGATAAGACAATGTCATATAGTAGAGTATATCTAGTTTTTGTGGACAATAAGAAAAATATAGAAAAATGCCAGACTTGTCCTTTAAGATCAGCCTCTCTCTATTTTCTTTGCGTTTGCATGAAACCGAAAAGCTCTCTCCGATGAAGCCATTTGGATAGGAGATTAACTAGAGGAGCAATTAAGTTATAACTGAATTTAATTTATTTTAATTTGTGATATTTAGCTGAGGATGTAAAGGGACTGAGGGCTCAGACGTTTGGGTTTGGGACTTGTCCACACTCGGGCTAAAACCGTCTGGTTTGGAAATGATCCTTCTTTCCTCTGCCCCAATTAGGCGGAGATACTGGATCAGCCTCACAGCATTTGGACTGGGACTCAGCCATCTGTGTGTTCAGCTCTGTTGCTCCTGTGCCATGACTTCTCTGTCAGAGGCTGCATATTGTCTGCTCTGCTGTATTGTGTTCCGCTGTTTTGTGTTTCCTTGTGTTCCACTACAATCCAGTACATACCGAGCTCTTATACCAGCTTCATCCTCCATCACTCGTCATATTTAGTGTCAAGTTATTAAAAAATAATTTCCAGCACCAGTGTGGAAATTTGTTTGCATTGGCTTAAAATTATTTAAACATTCTCTAGTTTCCGCTTCTCAGTTGTGAGAATAAGCTGTTTTTCTTTTTCATACATGACAGGAAACTGACTATCTTAAGGTTTTGGACTGTTGGTTGGACAAAACGAGCATATTGAAGATCACCTTGCACTCTGACAAATTGTGAATGTCATTGAATGTGAATGTTTCCACTACTTTCTGACATTTCATAGACCAGGGGTTTTCAGAGTCTGGTCTGAGACTGTGAGCCTCCCCTCAGGCCCCCCCCCCCCCCCCCCCTCCATAATGCATGTTCACAGCGATTTAGGTTTATATTTCAAAAACGGACGTACTTTGCTTTCCTTTGCTTTCATTTTCTCAGTTTAAAGCAGGCCAGCCAAAGACACATGTTTATTTACTGAGATCTGAGAAAACAGGAATCCACTTTAAACTTTGCTAACTTTACTAAGATACTTCACTAATTATTAATTAGGGTTGGCCTCTAGTTCCCAGGCTTGAACAGTCTTCAAGTGCCGCGCTATAGCGAAGAAGGGAGGAATGGGTGAGGATGCAAGGAATGAAGCAAGGACAGGAAGTAAAGTAGTAATGATAACCGGGGAGGGGTGAGTATGAAGAACGGAAGGAAATAGAGGTTGGAAGGTGAGAAATGGAGGGTGGCAAGGGATACATGAATCAAGAAAGAATTGAATGATGAAACTGTACTGTATTATGACTTTTGGATTTCTGTCTCACCTGTGAGTCTTCGGTATACTTCATTTATACTCTCTCTGCTCTTCTGTGTCCTGTGTGACAGTTAAATTGGCCTGTTTATGTTGTGTGTTTTATTTGCGGTCATCCTGCTGTTTCTTATGCTGCTGTGTTGCCATTTCTCTTTCTTTGAAAAAGAGATGTGTCTCGATGACACGTTTACTAGTTGCATAAAGGAAAAAGAAGGAAATCATTCTCACTGATCATACAATAAGCTTAAAATGTACCCAGAATAGATTCATGTTTACTCAGTGCCATACATTTCCATGCATTTTTCCAACTTTTTGTAACATTTAAGAGAGAAATTTGATCCTTGTGACTGGTGGTTACAGAATCATTTGTTGCTTCTGATAAGAGTTCCCCAGCTCAGATGAGATAAAAGTTTGTCTCTCAGTGATAAAATTTCAGTAAAATAACAAAAATATATAAACTGTGTACTGTACTGTACGGGTTTCTGAATTCGACAGCATTTCACACTTTGTTTCAACAAGAAGTCAATTTGACATCAAACAGAGGAATAGACAAAACCCCCGTTGGTCTCTTTTTTTTCTCATCAAGACGTCTGTGTAATCTTGTCTGACTGCCACCTCCCAGCACGGCAGGCAAAATAAATTCAATGAGCCAATAAGAAGATACGACATTGTTTTTTTGTTTTTTTTTCTTGTAAATTTCTCATTGAAAACTACTTTTGTCCAGTCAGGTGCAGACAGTCTGTTGCAGTGTCACTTTCCTCGGTACCAGCTGAGCAAAGTGTCACAGTTGATGTGGATTGAACAAAGCTTGAGTAGAGTCTGGAGTGAATTTGAGGTCATACTTACTGGTGCGGATAAGGGGGTAAAATAGGGTATAAATGTATAGAAGATTAAATATTGAGGTATACTCAGGACTGCCATCACTCAGCGTAGTCTTTTACATTTGGGGCTGTTGTGACTGAAATGAACAAGTCTGAACATAGACGTTATTCAGTCTTCATCAGCTACTGACTTTTTCATTACAGTACCACACATCGTGATGAAAAATTATGCATGAATGAATGAATTATAGCAAGCGGAACCACTTCGCAAAATCATTATCTTCTGTAAAGGATCCATCTACATGGAAAACACTACAGCATGTACACCACTGAGAGGGGACACGGTGTGTTAACTCGAGCATGGAAAACAGAGAGCAACAAAATTGCCTCCACTGTATTTATTCTTGAAACTGTAGTGTTTTTTTTTTATTTTTACTCAAGTCAAGAGGATGAAATTTTATTCACGGACACTACTTATTTAAAATCTCACAACCCCACATTTTCATTTATGCTGCTTTACAACCCAAATGCAACGCAAGGCTAGAGTAAAAAAAATGCTTTTTTTTTCCTGCGGACTGGTTTTGATATTGTGATAAAGCTTGACCTCCAGAGAACAGCTCTGGCATCACTGATCTGCAGAAAGAGAGAGAAATGAAAGCAGCGGTCGAATTAAATACTTGAACGTTGTTGTTTTTTCTGTTTGTGACTGAGGTAGCATTATAAATATGAATGCCAGAGACTGTAGCATCGATGTGATCCTGGCAGTCGGGCCATGAAATCCCACAGCCAGATTTTCACTGTGATGAAACTGTCACTTCTGTCAGCATCTTTGGCAGAAATGCAGCCAGTTTGATGCAGTTCTCAAATGTGATTTAGCTACTTACAAAAAGAAAAGAAAGTTGTCAAAATGTCCAAAAAAGCCATGATAGGCTGTAGAGAGAAAAAATAATAATAAATTATAAAACTGCTGTAATTGCTTCCCCATGATAATGACAATACATGATAATGATACCTATATTATCACATCAGGAATGTGCCATTGCTGGATGTGTGTGTGTATGTTTTGTTTTTTTATGTTGTCAGTTGTAGCAGTGATTGCTTTTGCTTTAGCACTGTGTCAAAACACAGCAGACTGTTCATTTATTTCAGCTGACACCACCCAACAAGATGATTAAAGAGATGAGAAAAAAAATAATATGTGTGTCACACAAATTTGTGTTTGTTCTTTTTAAGAATCTTGTCTGGCTTCTAAAACACCTTCAAATGAAGAAATCCAAGAAGGAAAAACGACTCTGTTCATGTTCATGCTAAGGCCATGAACTTTGATGATGGGTCATAAGTAGTCATGTCTTCAATTAACCTTTCTGACAAAAATGTCAGAAGCTAGAACCATCAGGTTTTTGGGTTTAAGCCTGAGAATTGACTTAAATGATTCGTAATTTATCCAAATATTTACTAATTAATTTTTTCGTTGCAGCTCTACTCGAGTTTTAAGGGATCACAAACCAAAAACATAAGAGTCACTGTCACTTGTTGTGTTGCATTTTCTACTGCTACTACCTCACAATCATCCAGACAAAGGAGACAGTATTGTGTTGTAATGTCCTATCTCACAGTATTGCATGTATGAGCTGGTTTGCATTGCTTTGGCGTTTAATAAGCCTTAAGCTCATGGATGTATTAACTGGACTTAAGTCTTGAATACTTTCTGATAAAGCATTAGTTATTATAATTATTGTGTCCGGAAGATGTTTTATGATGGAATTATCAGTTCTTCTTTTCTTTTCTTTTCTTTTCTTTTTTTTTTTTGCAGTCACACGCTCTTTCAACATGGCTCAGATATTTCATTTAGTTTAGTTTCTTTCATTTATTTATTAGGGACAATGCAATTTAACATAGTTCTATAACAAAGCATGAAACTGATGTGTTGTAGAGAGTTTATAGCTATTGCTAATTTTCAACTCTTGTCCATGTTGGGCTTTTACATGCACATGTGCATTAAAACAGTCAGTTTTCATTATCATAACTTATACTTTATACTTCAGTTGTTGTTTTTCCACACAGCATTGGTCATAACATGTGAACAAAGGGGCCCTTCAGCGTAGTCATTTCAGTTTGGTAATTTCTTGCCCTTGAAATTCACTTTGCATATCTGTGTGGTGCACAGGTGGAAGGAGAAAAATGTAAATAAAATGTAAATAAACTGTTTTAACTAATCACTCCCAGGCCAGCACAGGCATTTAAGATGACATAAAAAAAATTAACGTTTATTGTGTTTAAAGAAGGATCATCAGAAAATCAGTCTTGCATATAAATGAGTATGAGTTATTCTTGGTGTCCACAGCTGCTTTACACTGTATGAACAGCCTTCAGTTCATTAAATCTCTGCAGCATCTGAAGGCAGCCAGATACAAATGCTTATAAATCCTACACCCTCTGATTCGAGAAGTGCTGTGACAGAGCACTTATGGAAATCATGTGCAAAAGACACCAGGCTGCTTCAGAGTAAGCCCGAACAATACTACACACCTCACGGTCTGTTATGACGCGGCATTCTGCTGTTTAAGTGGGAGATGTCGGATTACAGCCGCTCATCAATCCTGCGTGTCATTGCCTCATTTCCAACTTTCTTTTTAGCAAAACCAGCATTTTTATTTTTTGAAATGCATATCGGTGCAACTGCCGTTGTGTCACATTTTACAGTGTGATGTGACAATGTATGATGTGGGATACACTAGAAATAGCGTGGGACTGATGTGGCCATATAAAGGGCTGATCTGAGGTGCCGCGTGATGTTCAGATTGCGCTGCTCTACACCATCGAGACAACAGTGTAATTTCCTTGAGAAGCCTCTATCCATTTGATGGGCTGTTATCATGCTTCAGTGTGATTGGCACAGCTGTTTCAGAGCAGTGAGACCACTGATGGGGCTGGCTAAGAGTGAATTTGTTCATGACCCCATCCCATTTATATTCTACCTTCGCCAGCTTTTGCACTCGTGGCCGTGCTTGTGTGGTTAAAAGGGGACTTTCGACGCCGCAGGGCATCATTGCCCTGACACATTTTTGAACAGAATGATTAAAACTGTCGATACAATTTGCGACTTTGGTGCAATTGGTCAGCTCAGAAGCGTAGCCGTTGCATATAGTGCTAAGTGCTAAGTCATGACCAAAACCACCCTGAGTAGGGGTAGAGGAAAGATCGATTTACATAATGGCACATGAGATTTTTAGGGTAAGAAATAAGAAACAAACCTATTCTGCTGCACAAAATGATGTGTATTTTTCAGACTTTTCTCAGTTATTCGCGAGCCTTACAAGCTTTCAATTATTCACATGAAATTATGAAATCCTTCTTTGAACTGCTCACAACTCAGACATGAACCCTGGGGCCACTAGTGCTGTTTTGTAAAAGGATTTTCAGAAATAAAACCACAAACACAGTTGGTGGTTTGGAAACAAAGTTGATATAATAAGACCATAGATCAGTTAATGTATCAAGTTATTCAGGTTTTCATTAATTGTTGTTGACACTTTTTGTTGCTGTGTTCATTTTCTTCTCAGTTTGTCTCTCTTTCTCTGTGCCAGTCCGTCCATCCATCCATCCATCCATCATCTGTAATGCAGCCAGCGTTTGCCACATAGCTTATCAAGTCTCGCAGAGCTCGAGCTATATGCTAATGTGGTGCTTGTGCTGACATAAACAGTCTGTGTTCCTTGTTTGCATGGCTTAGCAGACAAAGAGTGATGCCCCTCTACCAACCCCTGCACATGTCTGGCATCTGTTTTCCTCAGACCTCCAGCTCTGGTTTTGTAGTTTGTTTTCACATCTGTGGTTACATTTCCACCCCATATGCAGATGTTTCACCGCTGATTGTTTCTGAAGTGATGAAATCCTCTCTGGTGCTTTTGTTGTGCCTCTCTAGCAGCTGCACAAATTTCATATCTGCATCTAAAGCTATCGACTTGTCCTGCAACAGTCTCTTTTTCAATTGTATTCTTATGTATTCTGCTTTTTCCGACAGTGACCCCCGTTTAAGATGAAGCCACGCTGTCAAAAATGCTTCATGACAAACCAGAGATACTGTTTAAAAAGAAGAAAATCTGTCACTACAAAAATTTTTGCAGCGTGATGTATTCCAGCAGCAGTGGTATGTGGCAGGCTGGCATTTGAATATCGGCCCCAAAACACCTGCATCAGCAAATGTCTGGCAATACATCACATTCAGGTTTTCCTTTTTACTCATATTGCTTTCATGCAGCTGCCTGATATAGTTCATACAACAATGGAAGCTCATTTTTTTTCTTTCACACCTCAGTTGACCAGTCCTCTGAGACACCGTGATGAGCAAGACAAAAAGATAGAATCCTTTCATATAAAACTTGTGTTTTTAGTTTTCATTTCCTTAATGACTCTCCCTGAAATCCGGCCTGAGTTTATTCTGAAAGTTTCACATGAAACTCTGCATGTATTCTATCTTAGGCGTAGCCAGTCTGTCTGTCTTTTCAGCAGCAGCAGATACCGCATTATATAGCCTCGAAATGTTGTATGCATTTACTGAGAAAAGTATTAGACAGAAGAAAGCAAAAGAAACAATATTAATAATTCATCAAAATCATGAGAGGGGAAAAGAAGAAACAAGAGGGGGAAAGTCCCAGAAAAGCAAACCCTCATGCTGTGTATCAGAATGCAGTTTTTGTGCAAACAACAGAGGCCTGAGAGCTGAAGGCTTTTGTAGTTGATGAGAGGAGCAACTGTAGCTCTCAGCGCAGGGGGCAGAGAGATCGGTTTGCAAAGAGATGGGCTGGTAGTGGAATCACTCTCCTCTCCTCTCCTCTCCTCTCCTCTCCTCCCCGATCTTCCTTCTCTCTCACCATAGTAGCAGATGATAAATGTTTTAGACATATGTTCACAATGATTTTCTTGCTTGGTACAATTTCGGTTATTTTTTAATACATCCCTAAAAGCCACGTGAGGCTAAATTCTGTATGCAGAAATGTGTCATATTTATCAGCCTGAATCACAAAGTCAGTAGAAGCAGAAGAGCCAGTTAAGACACTGATGATCTAGTCAGTTGTAGACATGAATATCTATATATAACAAAAGGGATTAAATTCAAACTTCAGCTTTAAGTTTGATTTGAATTCCTTTTTTTGCCCTTTTATCAATATTCTATATTAACATTGGGTCAAACGACTACATGTAATGTGACAGTTGCTCGTAGTGACTAGACCGACTTTGCAGTTGTTGTCAGCTCTGCAGAGCATTTTAGCTCCTTACAGCTCATTGTTTTACAGCAGACAGACAAAGTCAGCGACTAGCTGTTGAGCATAGTGGAGCATTTAGCAGCTAAAGAGCTGGATATTATTCTCAGGAGTGGTGGAGTAAAACGGAGCTAAAAGGCTATTAAATATTGGACTAATGCTAAAAGTGCTTCATATCTGTGAGATATGTAAACAGACAACTGTGAAAGGTGATAGTATAGTGAATCTGTTTGAGTTTTTGGCCCCCAAGTGGCCAAACACTCTACACTACAATTTCTTTGCAGTCACTATTTTTTTTTTTTTGTAAGAAATGTAATGCTCCTCGGATTTTATTTCTTTTTTTACAACAGAGCAAAAACTGTTTATACTGAACGTATCTGCAAACTGTTCCCTGCCATCAAAAAATGTTCCTATTGAACAAGTAGCAGTGTATTTCAGTTGTAATCCCCTACTGTTACTTATTCCGGGCAAATGGGGCATGATAAATGCTGTAATAGTTGTGTTTTGGCATCATTGTCTTGGTTGTTAAATTTTTGATATCAACACTGACTTGAAGCGAGACATGGAACTGAGACTTTGTCAATATTCAACCCAAACTGTGATGTTTTCCGAACCTTAAGCAAGTTTTTCAAAAGCCTAAACCCTGTGGGATGCTGGACCCAAAAGTCTTGCCCAACCTCCTCCCCACGACTTCTGTGCAGTGGAAGAACAAGACACTGATTGGAACAAGCGCTGCCAGAGAGTATAATCCAGGCAATTAAATTTCCTCCAAAATGTTTGTGGCAAAGCAAATTACTAATATAGAAACAGATTTTGTAGGTGTCAGGGTTGATCAGTGCATGAGGTGCTATTACATTTGTGTTATTTTAATGCAAGAATTTGTCTTTTCCATCGATCCTGTGTCCACCTGTGCATTATCTAACCACCATATATTCCAACACAGCATGTGTGCATGCATAAAATACAAGAAGACTGGGTACAACATGTGCTTTATTCACATGCTGACCATGTTTGACAGGTTCATTGGATGAGTGACATCTTACCATCATGGCAGCTGCACCAGAACGCACTCAGGTTTCCACAAGAGACACAGAGAGAGAGAGAGAGAGAGAGAGAGAGAGAGAGAGAGAGAGAGAGAGAGAGAGAGAGAGGATAAGGTTAGAGGTAGCAGAGGGAAAGGAGAAAGACCAGATTACTATGAGAGATGCTGATGGTGAGGGCATCTCATCCTCTCCTCTCTGTTTCTCTCTCTCCCTTTATCTCTGCATGGCTGGAGATGAAAGAGCATGTTGAACAGGGAGGAGAGGACAGCTGCTGATGAAGAGGAAACAAAAGAAGCCTTCTGTCCTTCCTCTGTCCTTCCTCTCTCCTCCTCCTCCTCCATGCACTCTCTGTCTCCCTCTATCACTGTTTCCCTTGTCCTCTTTCTTACCTGTCCATTCATTTTTCTCCTTCTCTCTCTGCCCCTCTGCACTTTACTTTCTCCCTCTCATTCACTCGATGTCTTCCCCTCAGTTCATTATTCTCCCTTCCCACTTTCTGCAATTCTCTGTTTCTCCTCCTTCCACCTCTTTCTCCTCCTCCCCGCAGCCATCTCCTTATCTCTCTCTTCTTTCAGGTCTGTCGGAGCACACTGTTGAAATCGGATCTGTCACTGTGTCTTTGGAGACAGATAGAGTTGGGTTGCCAGGGGTTTCAACCCAGCAGAGAAGCAAAACTGCGGTTACATCAGTTAAAACGGCTCCAATTTGAGCCACAGCCAAAGTCTGAACATCGTGTGTGTGTGTGTGTGTGTGTCTGTGTGTGTGTGTGTGTGTGTGTTGTGAATGTGCTTTTGAGAGACTTTCTGCCTGACTGTGGATGGGTTTACATCCAGCTTTTATATATTTTTTTAGATCTTGTACAAAGTACAGTTTTGTCCTGATGATAGTGTGAGATGAAAAGTTAAAGGTCCCATATTGTATAAAGTGAGATTTCCAGGTCTTTTTTGATAGAGCAGGTCTAGGTTCTATATTAATACTGTAAAGGTATCAAAGTGCTCAGTCTACAGAGAAATGCAGACAACCTCTATTCAGAAACTGTACCTTAAAATGGGTCAGCTGTTGGGACTTCTGTAACTTTGTTATGTCACAACAAGGCAGACACTGCTCTCCATGGCCCAAGCCCCGCCCAACCAGATTCACCATCAAGCCTTGCTGGATTTGGTTGCTTTGGAGTGTTTACCTGAAATCTGCTGTATTTTCATTCGATCACTCAGGAAACAGCCAGCCAATCAGGAGAGAGGCTCAGCGCCTCTCCTGTGATTGGCTCACTGACCTGTTGTTGCTAAAGCTCCAGAGAGACGCCTGTAGAGAAGATGAAAAACTACATTGAGATGGTTTTCCGTACCTAAAACCAAAAATGTATCTTCATATGTATATCAAAATTTGAACTAAACACAGGAAAAGTGTAAAACGTGGGACATTTAAGGGATCACCAAAGTGATTTCAATTCATCCCATGGGTAACGTAACAATGTGCACCAAATATAATGGTGATCCATCCAATAACTAAAGACATTTCACTTAAATACACAGATGCCGATCTGATGTTGGCGCTAAAGGAAAAGTCAGGGAATCACCAAAGTCAGCAGGATTCATCCTCTGAGCGCCATTAATGTCTGGTCAAAATTACATGGCAATCCATCCAACAGCTGTTCAGACATTTCAATCTGGAGCAAAGTCGTTGACCGACTAACATCCCTATAGAACATGGCCGAAAACATAGTGTTTCCATTCATTCAAAGCAGTCTGCAGTATAATAAAGCTTTGGAAACTTTGCATCTATAATCATCGCAAGATTCTAACAATCAAAAATAGCCCATTAGTTTTCATTTAGAAGGACTCGGATGGGTGTTATAGGGTTAATCCTGAGATACAATTATGGCATGAAATGTGGCCGACATTAGCTGACACAGTCCAACAGTTTGCCGACTAATAATCAGTCACTCAGTATCATTATGGTTAAATAATAATTAGCTCTCAAAAGACTTTTTATTTTCCATTAATTGAGGAAGACAATTCAGTCACTTCAGAGCTGTGAATAATTTGGTGAAATTAATGAAATTTGTCTTTGACATTTTAATTATTGTGATAATTCAAATGTTGGTGAACAATTAAGATTGACTCTTTGTGAAAATATAACCCGCCCCCCTTACTTAAGTCTACATTTGCATTTAATTCTTCTTTGTACATTCATTATCTTTTTATTGTACTATTTTTCCCTCACATTGCTTAAGAGGCAGTGGAGAAGGTAGACCTGTTAGATCGCCTTGCCAATGTTTTCATTACTGTATTTTTCTTCTTGAAACAGTGATTGTTGTTGTTTGGGGCACAGCAGACAAGAATGAGAGGTGAAAAGAGCTGATTTGTTATGAAGGCAATGATTTATTGTTATTGAGCGGTTTGTTGTGTTTTTGTGTGTGTGTGTGTGTATGTGTGTGTGTGTGTGTCTGTAATTGAATTGGCTAAGTTGTGTGTGTTTTGTCAAAACTGAAAGGAATCACAACTCACTGTCTGTTTTCATTCCTACAGATGAATATCATTGTCAGCTGTGGACACGTACACACACATACAGACACAAATCATGGTCGGTGTGTGTGTGTGTGTGTGTGTGTGTGTGTCTGTGTGTGTGTGTGTGGGCTTGTATTACTCATGCTGTGAGGACATAAATCTGTTTACACAGTCACACTGGGACTCAACTTCAATTTGGGGACAAGAAGCAAGTCTCCCTAATGTAAATCATTAAGTTTTAGGGTGAAAACTTGGTTAGGGTTGGGATGAGGTTAGGTTTGGGTAAGTCTGTGGGAAATGAATATAACTCAGTGACATTGCGTGCGTGTGTGTTAGTGGTATTTAGTGTTGTGTACTTCTAGCCTATTGTGCTGCAGTCACCATAGTCTGTATTCTCTGTATTGGCTATTGTAGGCAAGTTAGAGTCATATTTCATTGTTCATTTGCAGAACACAGAGGCAGCTGCTAAAGCAATGAATAGTGTGATTTCCAGGCCAGAAAAAGTTTTGGAAGAGCAAAGGTTTTTTAAGAAATGTATTCATTTTAATTCCTTTTTTTTTTTTTTTTTCCTTTTGCTTTATTTACATTTCAACCACGCAGCAGAAGACTTTACAGTAACATTTGAATATGAATGTAGCACTGCAACAAACAAAGACTCCAAATGTGCTGTCAGGTGGAGTGCAAACGGCTTTTAACAGCAGCTGCTGAGTGCTGATTTAAGCTGCTGCTCAAAGCATAAATCATTAACGTAGGCAGGTACGCTGCAGCTGAGGTTACTGAATAAGAGAAATGTACCTTTTATATATTTTATTTCTGGTCTGCAGAATATGTTTTGTCTTAGAAGTTAGGTCTATGGAATGGAAATGGAGAGAGAAGAGCGGGAGAGACCCCAGGTGTGGGGAAAGTCCGTACCAGGCTGTCAGGGCTCCTGGCTGGGTAAACACCACCAGCTGGAGAGATTGAAAGCATTACATTCTCTCGTTCGGTCTGTCTCTAGCCCCTTTTGCACAGCCTGTTCAAGGCGGGAATGATGCGCTTTTGTTCTGCCTCACCATTCTGTATCTGTGGGGTGGGGGGGCATTGTTGTTCCGTCAATAAGCTGGTAGCAGTGGGAGTCAGAGAGCTGGATCGATGTCTGTAGAAAAGGTAGAGAAGATAGAGCTGGCATGGCAGGAGAGATGCCAATGCTGGCATGCTATCTAAAATCACAATCAAAGATGGCATAAGAAAGGGTCTTCTTATTAATGCCAATACAGCGGCATCTCTGTTGAAAAGAGCCCACTGTCTCTCTAACAGTTTGCCTTTTCCTTCATACCTGAGGGTGATTTCAGCCACTCTGTTGCTGAAACATTCCCTGTTGTGAGTAGTTTGGGCCATGTAGTTTCCTAAATGACTCAGTTAAACTCATAAGCCTCTCTGATTCATTGTAATGAAGGGCACTTAGTACTTATTATATTCATATTTTCTTTTTATCCAGTCCATGCCCTTATTACTTGTGTGTGTTGTTTATTGTGGCCTCAAAAATCTGCCATGTTGCTCATATTCCTGCACAATATTGCAAAAGTATCTCACCACCACACTGGTGGAAAAAGTTCTGCAGAGGCAAGTGGTAAGTTGGATAAATTGCTGGTGGGCCTTTAGCCAAATAATACACATTGTTTGAAGACATTTTAGCCTTTTGTGGGTTAAAGGAATAAAACCAGAACTCGGAGAGAGGAGGAAATGGCATTAGTTTCTTACTTCACAGGGGTTGTTTTGTTGCTACTGCCAAAAACTAGTCACTGTTCCGCACCTTTGAATGAGCTTTTCTATAACCATGGAGTATGTAATGCTGTGGTTGAGAAAATGCTGTCACCATGATAACGTACATTAATCGTTTACCCTGGCAGCCTGAGCATTTAGAAGAGCACATGGACATAAACATACACAAATTCGAAAGGCTCCAAATAAGAAATGCAGCATGACAGTTCCAGACTCCTTGAGACATCATACTATAAATATGATTATTTTTAAACTTGGGGTGACTCGGTGTGACAACACGCTGGCACAGTTTGTACCAAAACACTGACAACTGACAGCAAATATCACTTTTTGCAATTTTTTTTAAAAACTGGTACGATAGACCCCCCACTGCTACTTCAGTGATTTTAAACTTCTATTTCTACTGCAAATCATGTTATGATAATAATAATAATAATAATAATAATAATAATAATAATAATAATAATAATAATAATAATAATAATAATAATAATAATAATAATAATAATAATAATAATAATAATGATATTAATATTATTATTATTATAAGATATTATTATTATTATTAGTAGTATTATTATTATTATTACTATTAGTATTATTATTATTAGTATTATTATTATAATATATTTTTTTTATTTATTTATTTTTATCAGTGTAATAATAGTTACTTGAAACTAACACAGCACATTATTTTTTCAGAAAGTCTGTTTTCTGTTTTTGCTATTTTCTGTGAGGATCCATGACTCTGTGTGGCTCCTAATTATAGTGATGCACTGTGGAGTAAACAAGGGCCTGACTTATCAGGCTGCTTTTGATTCATTGTGCTGCTGTTGCTACAGTTGCTCCGAGTTTCAAGACAGGCATGAATGACTTCAGCTCTAGTTTTTCTTTGCTTGTTTCCCTAATTTAGTTCAGAAAAAAAAAAAACTAAATTAAAAAAAAGAAAAGAAAAAGAAAGCCATATGGTGCAGAGTTAAAACACAGTGTAGCTGTTTTGTTCTTGTAGCTGCAAGGCGCTCAAATTAAAACATATAGCCTGCTTTTTACCCTCACGGTCATTAAGTCATTTTACACCCAGTGTAATTACAGTAGACTGCAAAATCATTAAACAATGAGGCACAGTGCAAACACTTTTCGAGGTCACATTAAGCTATTTGCTGTAGTGAAGAAGAGTCAAGAGGACATTTTTTTTGTTTCAGTGATAATTTAATAGAGGATTACACTCAACACGAGGACTTAACTGCATTTTTAATGAGGATCCAATCAGTTTTCGAGACATTAACAGTGTCATTTCTTCCACAACTCATGTTCTTTCAAAGTGCAGTACATCTCTGTCTCTCTGTCTCCCTGTGTGTGCTCAGACCATGCCTTTTTTATCCATCCGCCATGTTTGCTGTAATTTGCTGTTTTTGTATCACTCACCCTGCTCTATCCTGTCTCAGCCTGTCCACAAAGCTGTTGTAGCTGTTAATAAGATCAAAATGAGAGACCACAAAAGTCTAGTTCTTGCTTGCCTCCACTGACACCCTGTGAGTTCTGTCATTTTTTGTTTCCTGTCCACAAATCCCCAAATGCACTCCTCACATTTCTGAGACCAGGAGAAGATCCAGGCTTTCTCAGTGGCTGCTGAAATTACTGAAACCCCTTCCTCACTTGAATTCAATCCTCTCACTCTATCCACACTTTCAAATTAATTAGTTTTTGTGTTATTTTTCCCACCGTGTGTTTGCCTGCCATCCTCTTTGCATGCTGGAATGACTGCTTTGAATTAAATTTCTGAACAAGCTGTCCTTCAAGAAGTCAGGTTCACCGGGGTGTGTGTCTGGCGTCCATGTGTGTGTTTGGCATTTGCGTCCACTCACAGTTGGACGCATGTGGATGGCCTTTAATGGTGACGAACAGTAGAAAGAAATTCCAGGGAGAAAAGAAGGAAAGCAGATTAAAGCAGGGGAAGATCAAGACAGACGTGAGCAGAGGGACACTGATACTCTCAGATGGATTTATGTGTGTCTGTGTGTAGGTGTCTGTGTGTGTGCTGACACAGGCAAATACACACATGCATGCAAGACGCTTCAAAGTACAGCCTCAGAAATGTCAAATGTCAGATTCCGTTCAGCTAGGAACATGTGCGCGACATGAACTGCTCTCTGAAAGAGTATTTTTCTCTCTCCATTTGAAGCACTGATAAAAAAAAATATCCTTATAGGTCAGGCAAAGGCAAGACACTCGCTGGTAAATTTGTGTTTCTAATATATACAGTTCATCCAGTCGTCCACATTGACATTCAGGTAACCACCTGTAAGTCTTGTTGATTTTGAGCTCTGACTCTGAGGTTTTAGAGAATTAAATCACTGTTTGTGCACCTGAAAAGGAGCTTGTGTGTCTCCTGAGAATATGTTTTGAAATACGAGTGCACTAATTTTTCCGCAGCCATTCTCCTACAAATGTGCAGTAAATATGAGTTGGAGATGTGGTGGATGTTTGTGATTTTCGTGCATTCATATTGTTGTTGTGGTGGCAAATGTCAGCTGTCGCTGTTAGCTAGCACTGTACGCTCTGACTTTTTGTGCTGAGTTTGGCTGAGTTTTGTTGTGACAGATGTTAACTGATCATAAAACTCTCACTGTTTTTTTTTCTCCAGTTTTTCGTTTTCCTGTTTTCACTCGATGTTCATGTCTTAACCTTTGCTCTTGCCACCAAGAGAAAATCTGTGTATGTTCACGTTCATCTGCTTCTTTCAATTTACTTTGTATGCTGCTGACTTCACAATTTACTTTGTGCTGAGTCTGAACATTTCAGCTTAATGGCAGTCTTTAGATGGACAAAGATAACAGTTAACATCAGTGACGGTTCATTTACACTCAGTGTTAGCTTTTATGATGTAACTAACGTAACTGACATTATATTGTTTTAGCTTAGCATTCACCTAATTGATCAAAGGGAGCAGTAAATATTACTGATATTTTTTTTGCCTTGATGAATTATAACAGCTACTTTACTAAGGTCATATCATTTTAGTTGATGTTAGCCTTTATGTACAAGGTTAGAAACTAACATTCGGCTCTTTGACCAACAAATTAGAAACTAACATAACTGACATGATATTTTTTTAATTTAGCATTAGCCTTAATAAGCAGTAAAATTGACAGCTAAATGATGCTGATTTCACCGTAATGTCAGCGTTCGAGGTTTTAATAAATATAGTCTAGAATACTGGCCTGTCCAGAAACACAGTAACTATAATGTCCTTTGAGGACCAGTTTTGGGAATGTGAATCTATATTTAGCAACGTCTTTAGTGAGAGCCCCATACCATGTTTGTTTATTTTGTTTGATGGGCTCATTGACCCTAATTTGTAGTCATGCAAAGTGCAGCTGGCGTCCTCTTGATTGGTGACATTTTCCTGGGTCAGACCCCATAGTCAGTCCATATATGATGCTCTTTGTGTGGCACCTCAATGAGTTTAGGCGTGATGAATGTCTGAGGACCAAAACTTTGTTAATAACGTGAGCAAAATTATTGACAGTGTGTATTATTGCCTTTATGGTAAACTAAGCAGGTACTGTAACGGTGGCAGCTTATTAATGTCAGTCTTATCTTGATGTTAGCACTTGTGAACAACAAAGCAACTCACATGATTGACATTTCATTTTATCTTAAAGTTTGCCTTTATAGTAGACAAAGTTAAGCAGTTAATGTAACTGATGAATCATTTGATCTTTAGCCTTTATGATGGACAGGACAGTGCTTCTTTCTCTCTCTGTCTGTATATCTGACCGACTTTACACAAAGCAGGAAAAATGTCAAGACTTTCACTCAGCACTGGACCGATGACGAATTTGTTTTGCAGCGTTATTCTTGGCTGTGTGTCCTGGTAGAATGAAAACTTGAGTCTACATTGTAATCCTCTGGCAGCGTGAAACCAGCTCTCTGCACCATTTCACGTCTGACCACAACCAGCCTCAGCGTGCTCTGACAGCATCATGACCTTGGAGTCTTCATGCGCTTGGCTACGGCTATTTCAGGATACTAACTCTTCCGAGAACAGTGTGTGTGTGTGTGTGTGTGTGTGTGTGTGTGTGTGTGTTAGCATATGTGCCAACTACCACATCAGTATGCCAGCTGGACAGTGGCAGTGAGACCTGTAGCTGTACTGCCAAACACGCTTACACACACACAGACACGCGCGCACATTCACACACACACTTATATGCACACACAAATACAAGCTGGCGTGCTACTGTTGTTTCATCTGCCACTCATGCAGATTTGATATCATGTAATAGGGAGAACAGTCCAAATCATGCCAAATACATCATCTAGGGAAATACACACAAAAACACACGAGTTTGTATGGTTGGTAGAGCCAGTGCACAACTCAGTTTTACTGTGGCTGCTGTCCCTAGATTACTTGGAATAGGTTAATTCCAGATTAATAGGATGATGATAATCAAGGATTACGATCACATAATTGTCTGTTTTTTTAAGAGGAAACTGAATAACGATCCATGTGATTAAAAACAACAGGATTTTTTTTTTTTAAATGATCACAGCTGGGGCTGCAACTAAAGATTATTTTCATTATTGATTAATCAAATGTCCAACAGTCCAAAATCCAAAGATATTTAGTTTTTGCTGTCATGTGTAATAATGAAAGACACAAAACTCTCACATTTCAGAAGCTAAAAATAGCAACTTTTTAACCGTTTAAAAAAATAAAAAATTACGCTGATTATTCGATTATCAAAATAGTTGCTGATAAATTTTCTGTCGATCAACTCATTGATTAATCGACTAATCATTCCAGCTCTAATCAAAGCCCAGCTTTGGAGAGCTAAAGCTATTCTTAAATCTAAGTAAAAGTGTCTGACTCTGGTGCCAGTAGAAGCAAAAGCCGTCGTTTCTGACACAACGTCACCTACTTCCAAGGTGCACAAAGAAGGGAAAAAGTCTAAAGAGGTCAAAACTCCAGCAACACCTGTAGTACATAAAACAACTTTATTATTAGACCAACGCATTTCTTGTCTCATCAGGGTCATCATAGAACATACCATAGACAACATTTAAATAGGGCAAGCATAAAGCAGAAAAAAAATCAAAAACAACCAATCATATGCATCCACATACATATCAGCCAATGGGGCTCCTACAAAGATGACCTGACTTTGGTGCCTCCCAGTGGGAGCATCCATCCCAGGAGATAGACTGGAATAGACAGAAACTAGACTGACAGCAACATGTAGACTGCACCAGATTTAACTGGCACTGTCTAATTTTTCAACAAACAAAAACTTAGTGTTATCACATAATAATTAGACTGAAATTCTAGTGGGTGCAACAAAGAGAAAGCCAAATGTTTTTAATCCCACTTGTGAGTAGCCCCTATATTTCCTTAGTTCATTACATTGTGGGACAATAGCGTCACTGTCACACTCAAAATTCTGAATACTGGTACCATTGAATATCTCTAATGTTGTCCTTTTTCTCAATGTAAATGTGCTATACTCTACTGCTTATGATTAGTGCTGGTCTTTTTAAAGGTGCACCGAATCCAGTTTTCACAAAATGTGGCCTGAGAAGGTATTCAGATCTTCAATTAAATGTACAAAAGTCTTTGATATTTTCTCTGGCCTGGTGTAGGCAGTAATGTTTGTCAGGTCAGGCAAAGTTACACACTTACGAACTAAAAGTGGGATTATCTTGACAGCGGATATGTGAGTAGGAGGCTGCTCAGTCCTTATTTGTGGAGTTTCAGTCGGCACCTGTAGCAAACACTGCCAGCTACAGTAGCTTGGAAGCTCATCATCGTATAATGGGCGAGTGAAAATTGTAGCAAAAGGTTAATAAACTTAAATGAATTAATAATTTCTCATTGATTAATCCACCCATCCAGTTTCTGCTGCTGAGTCTAGGTCGCTGTTTTTTTAATGAATTATATCATTAGAAATTATTACTATATACTGCTGAAGTAGAGAAAAGGTCTGATTAAATAATAAATCATTCCAGGCCTTATTGTACCTACTGGTTTCCATCACACTTTCATACTTTGGCAGGTATAACCATGAAACGGGTATTAAATTGTATTCAATGTGGAGGTAAAGAGTCTTAAAATGAAACCTGACCCAGAACTAATAAGTAGTTTGATGATACAGTAAATTAATGTGAATGTAATTGATGCAAATGCACTCTTTATCATATGTTCTGCACTGGTTCATGTGCTATCTGTAGCATCAACATAAATTCTGTGGATATTTACATGGATGGCAGCCTGTAATACAAAGAAAATAAGAAACCTGACAATTACAAACAGTAACAGTTCTGCAGTGAAGTGAAACAGCACTTTCATTTCACTGGTGTTATGTTGCCATGGAATTTGGCTCACAGCCTCACACTATCTGTCACCCCCTTCACTTTGTGTTTTCATTGTTTTCTACCTCTGTTTCTTCAGCTGTGTCGTTCTCTCTTTTTCTGTATTTATTCTCCCACTGCTGTCTGTATCTCAAATCTATAACTCACTCTCCTTCCTTTCTTTCATGCTCTTTCCTTCATTCTTTTCTGATGTGGTCCACCTCTCTTTCTGTGTTCACACACCCTGTTTTTTATGCCAGGATACATTGTTCTGTTACATGCATTCTCCATCTGTCTCCATGCCCCCTACTTGCAACCTCTTCTGTCCCATTACAAAAACACATCAGTGAACATACTGTGCACATGGATTGGAGCCATTAAGTGCTTTTTGTCTTGCTTGTTTGGTTAATGATCCGCAACACTGGTATTGAATAGAGCATTGAGTAGTACTTCAATAAATGTTGATAAAAGTACTGTTACTTGATGCGAGACATAGCGCTATCAAAGACCTTTTTCTAAAATGTCTGAAGCTTTTCACACTGTAATTACTTTCACCAGCCTGCTTAAAATTCACACTCGCTAATGAAATTACTTGTTAAGGCTTGTTTGTGTACGCACACAATGTTTGTCATACATTATGCCAGAAAATAGAAATATATTTCCTAATGATTAAAGATTGTTATTCCCTCTATGCGTGGCTGCTAACGTGTCTGAACATGGGAACAAAACAAATCCAAGGGAAATGCCTGTATCAGAGCTGTGGTCTTTGTTTCCTCGTTAAAATACATTTCTGTGGAAGTTTCATGAAAAACGAAACAAAGAGTACTTGTGAAATTACTTTATTTAATAATTTTATTTATATATTTACTGTAGTCATGTAGGGATTAAGGAACAGTGGGCTCCTGGGCACAGGTATAGAAAAGCCCCCCAACCCCTCCAACATAGGAGCAAGACATCCAGACTGAAAGAGAGAGAAAAGGGCGGCGGCCATTTTTCTTTTTTGTAGATGTTTTTTTTTGCCTCTTTGTGGTCATTTTCTATAGTTGTTTTGAGTTTCTTTGTAGTTGTTTTGTATCTCTTTGTATTTGTTTTGTGTCTCTTTGTATTTGTTTTGTGTCTCTTTGTAGTTGTTTTGTGTCTCTTTGTAGTTGTTTTGAGTTTCTTTGTAGCCATTTACATACATTTGTTGTCTTTTTGTTTTATTTGATTAACTTTCCAACAAGAAGTGTTAACTTTGAAGTCACCTTAAACACTTTCAAACTGCAGGGCTCAGACCCAGAGCATTTCTTGCAGAACGCTAAAGTTGTGAACAAGTCAGCTGATCAGTATCAGTCTAGTCTTCGCCAGTCCCGTTCAACCAAATCATAGGGGTGGTATCAATAATCTCACAAACTCCGACTCTGTCATGGCACTGCAGCTGCTTGTTGTGCTTTTATCCTTACTGTTCAATGCCGTTGTCACTGGCTGTGTTGTTAAGAGGGATGCAAAGAAGTAGTTGCCCACCAGTTCTGAAAGTCTTTAATTTTCTTGTAGTGACATCCTTAGTGTTTCTCAACATAGAGTCACCTCAGTATGTAACAGTATTTATTATTCATGACGTGTCCATCAATTTTAGAAAAAGTATTTCTACTTAATTTCTGAGACAGCAGGGTTTCTTTGTCAGTTTGCTATGGCGAATGGCTGTAAAGACTATACAGTAAAAACATAAGCCTCAACCGCTGCTTGGCATTAGCGGCATGCAACAGAATTTTAAGATCTTTGATTGCATGTTTCCTACAGAAATGCACCTTGGGAGTCATAGTTGATTTCTCTCCTTACATCTGTAAGTACACAAGTTTGTATTTTTAACTTTTTATCAAAGAAGCAGATATTTTCAAATATAGTCGCTGTTGTTTTATGCTGATGATTCAACTAGGAGACTTTCATGCCCATCCCAGGGCCCCAGCCCTTCAAGAAGCATTTGATGTCTGTCCATTTCAGTGGAAGTACAATTTTAACATGTTTTTGTCAAGGTTATCTTATATCCCTTTAAAATTCAATCACCGTGGGACTATTTTTGAATATTCTCTCTGTTGTGCTCTCAAGGAAACACTGGCATGTGGTGTTTGAAAGATGGCTACAGAACAGCAACCAAGAACAGACCCACATTATCCTTTTCGTAAAATTCATGTTTCCTTTTTGTTGTCTGGGTTTTATTTTCCAGCAACATATCATGCAACAACAAAGCTATCAGTTTGTGGATGTCGCCACGTTCTCTTCCTTATGTGCTTGCTGTAAATACACCACTGTTAACCCTTCATCTCTTCTTCTCTGGCACACACGCAGATGCATACTGGGTGTTGTGCATAAACACACACCCACACGAACAGATGACTGGATGTTTTGCATGTCGAGTAGATTCTTAGATAACAATAATCCTCTGATCCAGTGAATTCTCATGAACACACACACACACACACACACACACACACACACACACACACACACACACACACACACACACTTGCATGCAGATACAGAAACACACACAATAAGGGTTTCATGTTTGTACACAGTCTTTGCTGCTGATGATTTTTAGAGGATAGGTCCAAACTCAGGGCTGTTGAAAAGAGGTGGCAAGGGAAGAGGAGGAAGACAACATAAGGGAAAGATAAAATGAACGTTATTGTATAAGCAGTGTTTTCAAAATTTTTTCTCTATAAGTAGTGGCTTGAATTTCTCCTAATTTCTCGCACACACTTCCCTCCCTCTCTTCCTCTCCTTCCATCACATCTCTTCTTTTCCCCCCACTCCTCTCTGTCTTTTTCTACCTCCATCTCTTTTTCTCCCACTCTCCCCATCTCTGGAAGAATAGCAATTACAGCCCGCAGTTGGTAGAGACACTTGTAAATGATTGAGAGACAGAGAAAGAGAAGAGAAGGAGAGAGTAGACGGGCTAATAAGATTCAGAGAGCTGAAACTCTCTATTGTCACAGAGCCCGTGTCAGTGGGAGGCAGAGGGAGAGAAACAATCTCTCCCTCCCTCTTTCTCTGTCCTTTCACTCTCCATTCTTTACTTTTTTCTTTCCATTTATTCACTTTCTCTGACTCCCACTTCTCCCCTCCTCCTGAGGCCAAAGAACCAAACTCAATTATGAACTCAGAACTTCTCCCTGAAATCTGACCCTGCTGCTGCTTCACTTGTCACTTAAGTAACGCGAAGGCACAAAATGTCTCGGAACAGGACTGCTGATTAACAACCAGCCTGTTGTTGTGTAGTTTGCGTGGTCAGATGGCCTGACCAGTGACTCTGTAACAGCACAAGTCATGGTGTTATCTACATGGACCTAGACTTCAAAGGAAGTTGTTAAATTATGTCAAATAACCACAGATTTTTCTTCTTCTTTTTATTCAGATTTTTCCCTTGATCCTATGAAGGAAGTTTGTTTTGTTTTAGTTCATTTTGCATTCAGTTATATGACTGTACACTGTGTGGAGATGTGGTGGTGGTTATTTGATTGCAATCACCGAACAAAGACATCTTCTTAAATGTTATACCCTTTTTGTCATAATTGGCCAGATATAGACAAAGCAGTAAATATATTATTTCATACGATATCCTGGAAAATGAACATATACAGTATGTACAGTATACTTTGTTTGAATTTTAAACCCTATGCAGGTCAATTGTAGATTTAATGACTCAAACAATGTAATTGTGTTTAAGCTTATCAATATTAAATTGCAGTTACTCCAGTGCTTTAGCATCGCACTCCTCTACCATTATTGGACTGTTAAAAATCAGAATCGATGCAGCGGAACCAGAGATAACGTCTTTCTTATTCTGTGTCTTTTTATTTTTGTGATTACCCACAATGCAACTCAACTGCCTACTGGTTGGCTGGAGATTTGGGTTTATTATTTTGGTGGAAGCTAATGTAGCTTCCAGCTGCTAGCTGCTAGCCTCAAGCAGAGATTAGGAGCAGAGTACAGAGGTCTGGTGAGCTCACATCTTTCCAACTACACACCCCCCAGGCTGCTTTCATTTTCTAACTCGAAGTCTTCATCCCCAGCTGGCGCTGACTGAAGTGACATAATTTGCGGACATTTAATAGATTTCTCAGACATTTGTGCCACAGATTAATGGCATAAGGATAAAAAATAATAATAATAAAAAAAAAATCCATAATAAATGACGATTTTAATCATCAGTTTATGATCAAATAATGTAAACACACCTAATATTTGTTGGTTAACCATTTAAAAATGTGTTTTTTTTTTGTTTTTTTTACTTTTTAAACCTGGAGAAATCAAAATTTGTATGCCTTATTAGCTGAACCGTAAACAAAATAAACAAGTTACTAGTCACTAATTACAGCCTAACAAGACAGATTTTAGTAAGTGTTGTATTATTGTTTTTTCTATAATCAAACTATTTATTATTTTTGTTGTGGATCCATGTGGCACTCAGTCTGTTTTCACTAATCCAATATTTTGCACTCAATCCAAAATGGACACATGGAAAACTTGCTCCAACCTGGAGTGTACAAATAGATGCTCCACCAGTAAACGTGCACTTCACAGTTCTCACTCTCGATCTCACCTAAAAAAAAAAACATGTAATACTCCTTAAGTAATTGACACAACATGTGATCAGAGTTGGCAGACATATTGTCTTGATACACAGACCCCGTATGACCCTATTTATGTCTCCGGTGAATCAGGTGGATCCATTAAAACCTCGACCCACTGACGGAGGGAGAGGTCTGAATGTTGTCTGAAATATTTCTGTGATCGTACAGCTGTGATCTATGTGTTATGTGGTGAGAAGGGCAACAACATGAGACAGCAAGAGAGAGAGAAACAGAAGCAAAGAGCACACATAATCTATGAATGGATGCCACGTCACACGAAGCCCTCAGAACCAACAAAATATACCCGAGTGCTCCAATTTTTATCCTATTTCTGTTTCCTTGTTATCAAGTCTGACCCAGGCTGAATCACCGCCTCAAATAGGCCGACACGCTTTATGTGTGTGTGTGTGTGTGTGTGTGTGTGTGTGTGTGTGTGTGTGTGTGTGTGTGTGTGTGTGTGTGTGTGTGTGACTGTGTCTGTGTGTGTGTGACTGTGTGTGTGACTGTGTGTGTGTTTGTTTGGAGTGCTCACTGCCTCAGGTCTGCTCTTCTCAGTGTATTGTGTCTGTACATGTGCTGCTAACCTAGTAGCTCAGAGATTTGGTTCATTATTGTGGGGAGAAATTTGGTCTGTATACTGTGTGTGTGTGTGTGTGTGTGTGTGTGTGTGTGTGTGTGTGTGTGTGTGTGTGTGTGTGTGTGTGTGTGTGTGTGGATGCCTGTGTACAGTGTATATTTGCAGACAAAGCAGTTATGTATCCCCCAAAGTGCAGCCGGTGTCCCAGATAGAGCGATCAAGCAGCATGATTATAATGTATTGCTCTAATATCGCCACATAGATAAGCATGAGATATTATTATGTGTGTGTGTGTGTGTGTGTGTGTGTGTGTGTTTGTGATAATTCTGCTGCTATCAATCTACCACACATTACATCTCTCACTTATCATCTCTCTCTCTCCACCATCATTAGCTCAAAATCACATTCACATTTTCTGCTTTCAGGCACACACATGCACACACATTTGCTCACTCACTCACTCACTCACTCACTCACTCACTCACTCACTCACTCACTCACTCACTCACCTCTCTCTCTCTCTTTCTCTCTCTCTCTCTCTCTCTCTCTCTCTCTCTCTCTCTGTAGTCATCTGTGTCTACTCAACTGGACTGTTTGGAAGCTGACTGTAAACCTTTACATGTCTCCATCTTTTCTGATCTATACAAACAAATACAATGAAGAAAGTGTGTCGTGCTCCGATGAAAAACGAAACAATGACGGTGAAGAGCATCACTTCCTCCTAGAAAATAATCCAAATGAATAAAAATAAAAACTTAAACCTTAAATCAAGAATCTGATTTCTGACCCCTGAGAAGAAGGATGAGTTGTCTTCATTGTAAAGACTTAAGAAAGAGTTCAAATATTGTGGTGCTAACAATAGCATGATCATCAGTTTAATTCATACTTGGATCACACATTCAATTACTGCTGTATCGTTTTTTGGGATAAATTTTCCCCTGCAAACTAATTATTGTAACCTGAATACAGGCCTTTGTTTGCTACATTGCTACTAAGAGAATAGTAACATTATATTATAGTCAGGGGTCTTTATCTGCTGCAGAGACACAGTGCACTAAAAACACACAACGCTCTCTTTGCCTTGCACTGGATTTAAGACTTGCCCTAAATAAAGCATAATATAGGTCTCTGAAGTGGGTTATTTCTAAGAGACGGTGGGCAGAAATGTATATTTAATATGTGGCTTTAAAGGCCATGTCACTGCTCTATTTACCTGGTGCTCAAAGGTATCTGCACAAATGAATTACAGAATTTTAGTGTAAAAAAACAAACAAAAAACAACACAACTTATGATGTAAAAACTGCGTATTCTTGTGCTATTACTTGTATTTTCTGTTATCGTGTCTTTCATTTGTTGCCTGAGAGCTAACTAACTGCTCACTGAGACGAAATGAAAACACCATGTTCCACCGACTGTCTCATTAGTGCAAGAGAGGAGGAAGCAAAAAAACAAAACAAAAACAACGAGAGACATGAGAGCGGAGAGGACGGAGGATGACAGGCAGAAGTGGACAGGGGAGAGGGCTGTGGGGACTATTTGCATTCAGCTCTTGTGGTGTGATAAAGAGGTGTGTTATGAACATGTAACCTTGTTGCCATCGATCATGCTGCTTGCCTGCGCAGCGTGGATTGGAGGAGATCTCGCAACACAAAACTTGCGTCAATGCTAAGTGGATTATTAGCTCATATACCTGTGTGGGCCTCATCTCTCTGTCTGTCTTCCCCCCTCTGCCCTGCAGTGGAGTGAATACTGAGTATTCATACATATGTTCAACACCAGATACAGTATGTGCAGTACATTATGTGGAGTTTATATCAGTGGATGCTCTGAAAGCTCTGGTCAATAATCTAATGTCATAAAGGAGAAGGATTTTTTTCTTATTGTCCACAAATCCCATGAAAAACCAACAATGTGTCTTTCAGTAGTTTTTCCACTTCTGTACCCTGCCTGTTGGAATTCAAGGTGCCACAATATTAGTTTTTCTAAGATGTCAAACAGTGCATTTAGTATTGTCTTTTTGTCAGATGCTGCTACATTTACCTCCATTTTAAACAAGGTCAGAAGAAGCTTGGTGCAAACTGCTTTATTTCAAGTACACCAAAGATTTTAGTGCTAATAAATTTCTTGTGAAGATATTAATCTCTAAAAAAACAGGCCAGATATGCAGCATAATAGTTTAACAACACAGCCGGACACTGTAGTGTTTAGCAAACTTATTTAACAAACTTTATAATTGGGGATTATTTTTCGCCACAGATTGTTACACATTTGATGTAGGCTACTTGTGAGTATTTCCAGCTGCAGAATGGTGTATGTGAGATTTACCCAAAATAAATTACAGTGCCCATGTTCATTGTAATGAAGGAACTTTGCGACTTATTTATGCATTTTTTTTGACAATGGAGCTCTACGGCACAGAAGAATAAGCTGTGACAGGTCTTTTCATCAGTCACTGTTGTCCTTTAAAAATATATGTAGAATTTGTAGAATCAGTGTTTGCCTATAATTAGGATGGTACGATATGTTTGTTATGGCCACACAAAATGATTGATTACACACAATTACATGTAACAACAAATTTACAGTACCTTCTTTCTAAGTATGTTACAGGTTCGTCCTTGATCAAACGACACTAACAGACATGATCCTCTTTACTTCACAGAGTTTTGAATGATAAATATCATCTAATATGTTTTTTTGTTGTTTTTTTTAAACACATGATGCTTTGAAAATTAACTAATGCGTTCTTATAATGGTAAAATAAATAATGAATTATATCAATACATTTTGTGCTTTTCTACAGCGTGAGCACTCAGAGTCTGGTTTGTTTAAATGAGGTTTATGGTTGCAGGGCTTTGGTCGGAGCTTGCTCTTATATTTTAATGATCCGGGCTCACAGGACGACCGGCTGCAGTTATCGTCCTTGCCAGAGATTTAAACCCACCCCTTCTTTTAAATTAGTCTGAACCCGCAATCCCATTTAGATAGCATTTGATCCGTCAGTACTCAAAGGAGTGATAGATAGATTTGTGATGATATAACATATGGCGTGGCTTCATCACTGAGCAGCGTAATTACCTTTCATGTTGTGTTTACGCCGACTGACTTCAAAGTCTTTGTTTATTTTTTAGGAATATATGTTTTCCAAAGCCTGTGCATCTTATTAAATGCTGCATTATGCAGAGCGTATCCCTTGAAACCATTATTTCTGCACACATTGCTTTGATACACGTACTCTATTGCTTTGAAGCTAAAAACTCTCTCTCTCTCTCTCTCTCTCTCTCTCTGTCCCTCACTCCCAACATCCCTCGTTCCCCATCATCTGTTTTTTTTTTCTTCAACTTCTTTTTTGTCCTCTGTTTTCTCCCTTATCGCCTTCATCTTATTAACTCTTCCCTCTCTCCCTCTTTCCTCAGTGGGGCGTTTGTTGATCGAGTTCAGCTCCCAGATGACGATGGAACGAGTGCAGAAAGAAAACCCCAACGTGACAGAGGGAGGCCGCTACACCCCTCACGACTGTCGGCCTAGATGGAAGGTCTGTAAATGTCTCTCTCTCTCTCTCACACACACACACACACACACACACACACACACACACACACACACACACACACACACACACACACACACACACACACACACACACACACACACAGAGCCTATTTCTACCTGCATGAGCAAAAAAATATATTAGAAGTTCTGCACAGGTCTGTATATAGCAGCCATTAAGATATTGGCTTTTCACGGACTAATCACTTCTCACACTACGGAGCATCATATTTGGTTGTTTAAAAAGGAGTTTGCTGCATTCACTTTCTCCTCTATCACATCTCACTGAGGTCAAGGAGCTTTCATTAGCAGTGAAGATTACAGCAAGGTAGTTGCACCCGTTGCAAATGCTTAACCATACAGAAAACCAAGGCCAATCTGCTGCCAATCTTCATCAGAGCGCAAAATTACCATGAACATACAATCGCAGTTCAACCTTGGACTGTTCGGACAGCTGAGAACGACTCACTCAAAGCACAAGAGATACAGAACTCAAACCCGACTAAGATCTGTGACGCCGTTGAGAGCTGCCTCCTCGAGCTGCTTCATTCATAATGAATGAAACCAACTTTATGTACACGGTGACATTAACCAGGAGGATTTTCTGCGGAAATGATTTTCTGGTGCAGAACAATTCACTGCAGGATGAGACAAAGCTCATTTAACTATAATTTTAGTCAATCAAACACTCTTTGACGCTCTGACACAGAAACACTCTCTCATTCTCTTCATCCGCATCAACAGGATAGTTTCAGATACAGTGTCTTAGAAGATTATAATTACGTCTTGTTTGTGTACTTCACCAGGATTGAGTAAACTGGTTTTCATTATCTATATATCTGCCGATTGTTTCCTCGATTACAATTGTTTTTTCCTAACAAAGGTCCAAAACCTTAAAAATTCAGTTTTTCAATGACTTTATCTATTAATCAATTATCAAAATAGTTCCCAAAATAGTTATTTTTATTGTAGATTGACTCATGAATTAATCGTCTAAGTTGTGGCTCTTGTTCTGCAACTGATTAAAAAAAACAAAGAGGTAAATTGTGGTTTATCATAAATTGACCAGTTGAATACAAACAAATTAACCACCAAAACCATTTCTTTTGCTTAGGTGGCCATTATTATCCCGTTCCGACACAGGGAAAACCACCTGAAATACTGGCTCCACTACCTCCACCCCATCCTCAGGCGGCAGAAGATTGACTACGGCATCTACATCATCAACCAGGTAGGTCAGCTGGGAGGCCGAGGGCTGATTATGCATCTGATATTTTCACTATGGATTAATCTGGGGATTAGCAGCCATCTCTTTATTAATGTCTCGGCTGGTGTGTGGTCACTCTAACATAAAGCTCGCGTGTGTATGACTAAAGAAAAAAACTAACGGAAGACTGGACTGGCTCAAGTTGGCACGAGCAGCTAGCCCAGAGGCGTTCATCACACATGTTCTCGTTCAAGTTTTGTGTAGTCAGCTCAACAGCTTTCAGCAAACGCAAGCAAAGTGATGTCGGCTCTCTCTCTCTCATTACAACTGAAGCTCAACGACGTCGACGCCCCCGACGCAGCTAAACGCATGGGCACTCAATACAACACGTGTCTGAGTGAACTGATAAGCTCCTCCAGCAGCCGGCCAGCCAGGAGAAAAAAAAAAAAAAAAAGGAAAGTGATAATGTAAGCAGCCTGAGAATTTGAGCCTGCTGCTCAGCCTGTAAATGATTCATTATTTAGTCTATAGAACAGCAGTGAAAAATGACACATCACAATTCCCCTCAGCCCAGTGTGTTTTTATCCGACCAACAGTCCAAAAACCTAAAGGTATAAATGAAATAAAATAGAAAAGTAAAAAAAAAAAAGAAAAAAAAGAAGTGGAACTTTAATAAATGACATTACTGATTAGTCGATTATCAGAATAATTGACATTTGAAGTTGGATTTATCACGTCTCTTCCATTAAAAGTCAAAATCCTCAAGAAATCAAGATCAGACTCCTGTATGAGTGAGGATGCTAAGTAGGTCATGGGTAAAAAAACAAACAAAAAAAAACAACGTAATATTTGTTACTTGCACAGACCTCTGTTTCATGATAAACAGTGTTACAGGCCAAGTAACAAGCTGTAGGCATATCTTATTCCGAGCTCAAATAAGAAGTAGACATGAACTAGATCTGTCAGCTTATGTTAAGTTATAAGCTTTGTGAAGGAATAATGAGAACACTGAGGCCATCGTCAGGTATTCATTAATACGGTGGGAAAAAGTCTATTACTACACGATGAAACTGAACAAGTCGATTTGCAGGTATTTAAACCCCTGACAGCTGCTGCGCCTCCTCTCCCGTCCCTAGCTGCTCTTCGTTGATTGTTTTTCAGTGTCTCTTCTTCTGATCAAAAATAAATAAATAAATAAATAAAAATCTGCAGTGTAAATCATCACATCAACATATTTACTCCGTTCAGCAGCAGCACCAAGAGCTTGGTTTTCAGTGTTGGAGAGTGTGCGAGTCTTCCACACTGTGTTAGGTGAGAGTTCTTCTTCTTCTACATTATGGGTAATGAGCTCTGCTCTCTGCCCTCTCTCTCCCCCGTGGGCCTTGCGCAACACCTTAATCACTCCCCCTGTGGAACAGACCTTTGGTTCCACCTGCCCTGCTGTGCTCCGCTCTTGATATGGTGATGTTCCAGTGTCTTACTCTTTTGCTCTCTCCCTCGCACTTATACACACACACACACACACACACACACACACACACAAACACAAACACACACACACGTCTCTGAATCTTTCTTATCTCAAATATAAAGCTGTTAGTGAGGTTAAGGGTGTGTTGAGCTGTTAGAGTCGTCGCAGCATCCTGAGCAGTTTTGAACCCAACCATCGCTTTTCTTTTCATTTATTTTAAGAACAGGATTTTGATCACTTCTTATTGAACTTTCCATCACTTCTGCAAAACTGTAAATAATAATATTTTATCCTCAGTTTCATCTTGAGGCAGTGTAGTTTACTAAGAGGTCTTGCACCAATCCATGTATTGTTAATGTGACTTATACTGTAACTGGAGTTACACTCATCTACTTTCTGTTTAACACTTTTCCACGATTGGAACTGTGGAGGGTCTACAACAGTGAAAGTGACATGAATAATAAAAATGATAGTAGCAAAACAATTAATTTAGTGTTCGTCAAAACAAAATTACAAAGTTAAGGAACAAAATTAAAAAAACAATGCAGTGCAACAACTGATTATAATCAGTCAAATTAAAGCACAGAGAATGAGACGGAGTAAAATACCCAACAATAAAATAAGATACAAACTGTTAAATAAACAAATAAAACGTATTGAAACTGGAAAAATAAAACTTTAACTTTAACATGGGCTTGTTAAATAAAACGGTTTTGTGAATTGATTTAAAAGAGGCCGCTTTCTGAAGACTAAATGTGTTCTATCTCTTACATTAAAAGAATGAAAATGATTTACAACATGGTAGCTTGTTAATCCGTGTACCAGGTTTAGCCAAAAAGCATCAACCATGGAGCAGAAATATGATTTCACAGTTGACAGCGTAGAGCCAGAGTTTCACCCGCACTTCAAACAGACACTCATCCGCTGCCTGCCTGTAATTATCTGCAAAACTATCAGATTTTACCTCACTCTATGATTCAGAAGTTCAGGGAGGGCTTTGTTTGAAGTGGAAATTACTGGAAAAAGATTTGAACTTGTTGAGATGCTGTACCTGACTTGTGCAGCCAGCTATGCAGTTGCGTTGTGTAGTGGGGTTAATTTCTGCCTCTTGTTTTTGAATTTGTTTTAAACTCATTAAAAGATTTACCAGTATTTCTGCTACCATTGGCTGTGATGTGAACTTCACCTCCGCAATGTGTAGCAATGACTGCTGAGTTAGTCCCTTTTTATAACTGCTCCAAAAAGGACTGGCTCATCAGAGGCTGCTCAAGGGTAAAACACTTGTTTATTTCTTCTCATTTTTTGATTGAAATTTAAATTTGATATAATTGCGCAGGAAGGGCATCTTGAGGATGTTTTTTTATTCCTTTCTTTTTTTATTCAGCTGTTGCCCATTTCAAGGAGATCATTTTGAAATTCAAGTTTGAGGCATAAATTGTTCCCCAAAGAACTTGTTTAAGGAACCACTTTCAATAAAGTTCTTTTTGGACATTTTCTAAATGGTTCTTCAGCAAACTTTGGAATTGAATCGATTTGAAATTCAAATACTATATGTAGTGTGTAAAACAAGTGCTTGAACATAGCTCTTCTTCCGTTCTCATTCTGTGATCTTTGCATTTTGTCAGGGAACCTCTCTGAATTAGAGCTGAGAACATGTGAATACTTAGGTTTCCAGACAAGCAGACAGGAAGTCCCAAAAACACACAGTGAAGCAGGCAGGCACACGGACAGACAGGCAGATCGGGAGAAACCGATTCAAAGTGACAGAGATGGGGTTCTGACGACAAGAAGTCCTGATGTCTCTGACACGATGGGCGATTAAACCTTTACACCCGCCGCCACTTTCCGAGAGGGCGGTGGAGAGCGCTTTTTTTTTTATTTTTATTTTTTTATCGTTCTCACTCGAGTGTTAAATGAGTGGAAGTCTGGAACCTTTTAACACACAGCCACTGGAGGGGGGTTGAGGTGAGGCGAGAGGAGAGGAGGTGATGTGAGGGGGGGTGAGCGGTGATAATTTTCCCCCTCCAGTCTCATCCTGTCATGTCAAAGCATGAGTCAAAACAGGCGTTTTATGGAAAGAAGAGCGCCTTGGAGATTTAAAAACAAGTGCCCTAGATACACCTGCACTGCACTTCAGACACATGCATGCAAGGACACACACACACGCATGAACACTCACAAAAATATATATAAGTGAATTTCAGTTTTTCCACACTCAGAGGTTACTGTATTCTTGGGTATAGGAGTAGCGCTTTATTGACTTTCAGTGTAAAGATTACAGGTCAATACTGTATGTATTGGAAACCTGATACAATAAGACTCAGCAATACAGCTACACCCATACGCCCATACACAACCAAAGATCGAGGCAAGTCCACACTAAACCCTAGCGTATGACTGAAGTCAAAGAAACTCTATATTGTAAAGCACCAAGTCAACTGAAGGAAAAGACTTTGATTATAGTGTTGCTGTAAACTGTAACTGTTCTCAAACAGTGTGTTACTTAAGTAAGTTAGTTACGTAAGTATGTAAGAGTTAAGTTTTACTAAAGAAACATTTTTAAAAAAGTGAGCATGGAGATTCATATCTTTTCTGGGATCTTTGAACCATATCCCCTTATAACTCTTCATCTCAGGTGTCATCATGGGACCTTTGTATATAACTTTTGACTTTCTGGCCTTCTTGACCTTAATACTTGAACAGAACCAGGGATCTATTCAATCTGATGTTATCAGATTTTTCTTAATTATCCTTATCTTATTAATACCTGCCTAAACGTGCAATACTTTCTCTCTTTTTACCAAATATAAACTATTGAAAGTCGCTGGAAAAATTTTCTACCACCAAAATAAAAATCACCCAAAAACATCTTTCAATCACATCATAAGGCTTTATCCTCCAGATTATGATCTCAGCCATCCAATTGTTGCCAGGTAACGGTAAAATAAGTTGAAATACAATAACTTATAAAAGAGGGCACGGATCACAGGTCCTATCACAGTGTCAGGAGCCGCTTTTCATTCACTGTTAAAACCGGCCGAATTCATGCGGAGGTTACTTCAGGTTGGAGACTGGTTTGTCTGCTCGCTGCACCATCCTGCCGCTCTTGTTTTGCCACGACCGGACATTATTAAGCAGCTATCATCTCGCTTTGAAAAGTGGTGTAGCTGCTGGTGAGGTACGGTGAGTAGGCGTTGCAGAGGGCTCATGCGCAAAGTGATATAGCAACCTTGCTGTTCTGCCCTGCTGCTCTGTGTCCTCTCCGCCTGCCGAGGACCGGGGCCAATGTTTGTTTGTTGGCCATCAGCTCATCGTGTAAACTGGAGAAAAGCCCAGAGGGAGAGGTAGAGAGAGCGACAGAACAAAAAGAAAAGCAGGTGAGGAAGGGGGGGGGGGTTGGTGAAAGAAGAAGAGCCATCTGCTGTTATGATTTTTATAGGAGCTTAAGGTCGATCCAAGCTGGATATCAGTATTAATTTATACCATCTGATACTCTCTAAGGGAAGGCTCTGAAGCAAGAGTCACATAATGTTCTGCCTTTTCTTGTTTCTCCCCAGACATCTGCAGTGGAGGTGGAAGTATTCAGATCCTTTACTTACCAACCAGAACAACCAGTACTAGCACCAGTACAGTACCAGTACAACATCAAAATACTTAATTACTATTAATTGAAATATTAAAAGGACAGAATTATTATCAGCTAAATATACTTCCAGTATGAAAAGTGAAAGGACTTTTTTTTTTGCAGATAATTGCCCCTTGTGACTACATCATTTATATTTATAACATTAGATTGTTACCACTGATGCAGCAGTGTGTAAACACCATTTTATTGTTGCAGCTGTTCAGGGTGGATCTAGCTTTAACTACTGGAGATAGAGTGAGGTAGATTAATCTAGTGGTGCCTAACCTGTGGGTCAGGCCCCTCCAAAGGGTCACAAGATAAATGTGAGGAGTCGGGAGATGTTTAATTGTGTGTGTGTGTGTGTGTGTGTGTGGGTGTGTGTGTGTGTGTGTGTGTGTGTGTGTGTGTGTGTGTGTGTGTCGGGGGGTGTGTGGGGGGGGGGGGGGGGGTGAAGTCGTGCTTCACAAATTTGTTTTCATTTTTTGGATTTTTCTCTAATCTTAACGCTGTTGTGAAATATTAGATAATTACCTCTTTGGACCTCGAGCTGTGAATTAAATGAAACAATCTGAGAAGTTTTGAGGGGAAGTGTCTCCCTAATGGAACTGCTAATAGCTCATTAACATCGGAAACATGGCAAGTGGCGCTAACACTGTTTTTTTTGTAAGGTATCAAAAGCCAAAAAGGTTGGGAGCGACTGGTTTATCATGTTATTTATTTATAATAATGTAAAGTAAATGTGCTGAAACCTTCAACCACCGGACCAATGATGGCCTAGGGTATATTTGATCCTTGCCCCTGTTGCTAAGTTGCTGCAAAAATACATGCCTTAGGCTGTAACTCTAAAGTTCTGAGGTGCTTCTAAGTCTTAATCTCTATTTTCACTGCATTTTAGCACCAGTAGAAAATCGAGAGGACAAAAAGCAAAGCAGGATAAAATGCAGCGTGCTGACATCTGGTTTCAACACACACAACACTATACTAAGCTTCTGCCAGACGCCTTGCTCCACTAATCCACCAAGATATGACCCGCTACCTCCTCTCTCCTTCTGCTACCCCTTCAACCTCTCATACACACACACACACACACACACACACACACATACACGCACGCACACACACGCACACGCACACACACACACAGTCACTTCCCAGTAACTCCTCTGCATCTGTCCAGAGTCTCAGGTTGTGTTGTAGAGGAGGGAGAATCCAGTCGGCCTTCACACTGTTTGTACCTCTTATTCATGTCAGCACTTCAGCTCCAGCGATGTCCAGCAGTGGCTGGACACCAAAGGATCAGGAGGGATTAAGCTCTGTGTGTTTCTGTCTGCATTTGTTTGGTGTTTATGGTGAAGGTCACACTCAGGCAAACCAGGCAGTTCATTGGTCTACGAACGTACGACTTGGTCTACAGCGTGTGTGTGCGTGTGCGCGTGTGTGAGAGACAGACAGCGAAAACACTTCTTGAAATGCCGGCTCGCACCTCTTCACTTCACTGGACGACCTTTGTGTTTTTTGATGTCTTAGTTGTGTTTGCTGATGTGAGTTGCTGAGACCAGGCTCCTGTAATGTCAACAAACCAAAGCACTAAAAAACGCCACAAATAGTGTGTCCAAATATTGTTAGTCACTGTCAAGAAATTAGGGAGCAACTGATACGGATTTTTCAGGGCCGATATCGATAACAAGTATCGGTAGTCAAGGAGACCGATAATCGATATTTGGAACTGAATATGCCAAGACAAAACTACAGCTATGTAAGGACAGTCACCATTGCGTCCAGGTGTTTCTATTATTTTGTCCACCCCATTTATATCAGTGAAAGTAGATAACAGAAACCCCTCTGTGTAATGTAACAGCTCCAAACGCTACATCCGACACAATGATAATCATTAACTGTCTAAAACAATTTAATAAAAACTGAACATTATAACCTTCATGAAGGAGGATTTACTGCAGGACTGTTGTATCAGACTACATAAGTTTTATATACGTGTTCCTAATAAACTGACATTTATTACAACCTTTAAAACAACAAAGGGGCAGCAACATAGAAAAATATTGTAATTATATTGAAACTGTTTTTTTCATTATTAATAAAAACCCTGATGGGGCTATATGATGGGAATCAATATATTATATCATATTTGTACAGTATATCATGAAATAGCAAGTGTATGTAGCATAACATTGATGTGTTTTGCTGTCATGTATTACAGCACAACACCTCACAAATATAAAATTAACATTTCATAACTAATTTTGTTGATTTTCAGTTAGTTTGCTGAAAACGATTCATTTGGACGACACACGTTTGTAAAAAGAAAAAAATAGCGCAAAACGCTCATATGATCACAATTTCGTTCTAGTGAAGGTCAATACTGAATTAACAATATTGCAGAGGTGTTGTCAAATTGTGAAACATATAACATACAGACATTTCTAGACTTCCTGGTTTCCTGTGTAGTAGCACCAGCTAGAGTGAAGAAGCCTCTGGAGATTACTTAAGGAGCATAAGGACATCACACTACTGTGGGTCACAAGAGTATTGACCCTATAGTAAAAGCACTGTATGTCTGTCTTTGTGAATATGGTAACGAGTCCGAGCTTGATATATAGGAAGAGTGCGATAGGAAAATCCAAGCACCAGCCTAGAATATTCAATCCATACTATTCTTTATCTTTAGTTAGTATTAGCAATTTTTTATTCAGGTGATAGATGGAACAAAGCCTATTTAATTATAACATTCATTATTTTCTTATCTACTTGGAAAGGGTACAGGGCCGGTTGAGGTATTTAGACCTAAACCTCTTAGAATAAAGAAAAGGCTGTGCCAGACCTTTGCTTTTTTCTCTCCCTTTCAGTCTCCATTTCTCCCTCTTTCACTTTCACCAGCACTCTACCTCATGCATGGTTAATGTACTTTCTATCCTTCTGTACAAGAAATTGAAAATGTTAAAAACAAAAAGAAGAAAATGAGGGACTTTTTGTGCAGTTGACCATGGAATAGGATATTGATCTGATGAGCAACAATCCGGTTTCCTTCCTCTTCCTTTGCCTCCTCCGCTGCGACTTTATGTTCTAGTGTTTGCTGGAGCCTTGGTACTGTTGTGTAGAGGAACTGTACATTAAAATAATGGTCTCATTCGCCCCATACCCTTAGACCCCACTGAGTCCCAGGTGCAAAGTGCTTGATGTGATTGCGCTCGGCCAAGCTGTGATGAATTATAGATTTAGCTGCAAACTCCTCTTCTCCTCTCCTCTCCTCTCCTCGCCTCTCCTCTCAAAGGTTACTACTTGCAGCCTCTAATTGCATGTTACTAGGTCTACTTATCCATTAACACCACCTACAGTGGATAGTAGTGAGATAAAAACTGTAACCTTTTCAGTCCAAAACTCCTAAAATGGCTATTTTATAGAAAAAAACAAACAAACAAACTTCTGCTGGGCAGACACTGTACAGACTGAGCCCAATTTAAACAAAACAAAAAAACATTTCCGGTCAAATAGCTGTCAGATCAGATGTTGTTTGTTCAGTTTAAGGAAGGTCGCGGTGCCTGAACAATCTGTTATGAATTGCAATGAGCTTGTTTTATTATTACTGGAGTAGTAGTTTACATTTTATGGCTAAAACTGTAGTCTTCACTGGAGAACCGACCAACTATATGGTCTGCATCTTCTAGTCAAATGCAGCTCTATAGTTTCCATTTAATTTTTTTAAAAGTTGAATTTCAGAGTAATGCTTCTTTTCTCTATTTTTGTGAGCATTGTTGAGAACTTAGTTGTTTTGTTTGAATTGACCTTTATTGGAATTGTCACTGGGCAAAATCACCCTGGGTTTCCATGCTTACATTCAGTGTGAGCACCCATGTTGTGACCAGTCAAGTGATCTGTGAAGTGTGAGCACAGGAGTCATATGTGCAGAGAGGCAGATTAAAAAGTGTAGTGTGAGTTAACACGAAGTACAGGATCAATACAAACACAGTTTAATGTAGATTCGCTCCATAAAATTGTTAGTTTTAATCACAAAGGTTAAACTATGTCCTCAAACCATACCACACCATACCACACCATGTCCTTGCACCATAAATTCATATAAGCCAGATTCAAAGTGCTGCATTTCCGAAACTAAAATTTGAGACTACAGTGGCACCATCAGCCTCCACCAAGGCTAGTATCAAACAACATACACCAGGCTTCAGGGAAAAAAATTCTAATCAAAGTAAATGATCTGCATCTGTCCCAAAATTTAATGGGTTCTTCCCTTCCCAAGTTCAGTGCAAATCAGCTCAGTACTTTTTGTGTAATCCTGCTGACAAATAAACAGACATGGGTGAAAACATAACATCCTTGGCAGAGCCAAAGAATTAACTCAAACATCTCAAAATCTAATTTTTGCTCATTGGCCACAACAAAATTCATAATTCACTGGCAAAAACATTTACCACATAAAACTAGAGAAATCAGAATAAATTTTTTTTTTTTTTCTTCTTTCTCAGGCATTTGAGACAAAGTTGGCAAACTTAAACACATCAAAATTGAACAACCGTTCCAATTTTTATCTGTGTCCCAGAATATTTCAGGGTTTGTTGAGCTTTGTCATGGAAGATTAACCCCCTTAAATCATCAGTTTGTACAAAATATAATCGGACTCACTTAATGCTTCTTCAAAAATCACAGAGCTCACCTGCTTGCCTGTTTTCCTCCTGAATATTTTTCAACTTCAATGGCCAGAGGAGAAATCCCTATTAATATTTAGCAAGTGTTCCTTCTTCCAGAGGTCATTACTTGAAGTTTAAAACAAAAAGCAATAGCTTAAACTCGGTCAATTTAGCAACTGATCAACGACAATACTGATTAATGAACCATAGAAGACACACATGCATCATTTTAAAGAGCTGGTGCTTCTTGCATTGAAAATACAAAACATAAGCTGCCTGTTTCCTGCGGATAAAGTGCACCGATATAATTTGAAGCATGGTGCAACGGTGAATTGACATTTCAGCATTTTAGTAATGCATAATTTAACATGCCTTTCTTCTCTCAGCTTCCCTCTCAATCAAGCGCCCATTAGGACCGAGCTGTTGAGACCAGAAGACGGCGAGAGAAAAGACAAACATGGATGAACCTGTTCACACGTTATACTATTCCATAATACGGTGTGCCTGGCTATTTTACCTCTGAAGTTTAGTCTCACTTTTATACACAGTCCAAGTCAACTTTAGTGTCCCAAATGGGCAACAGGAGCTGCAGCAAGCATAAAAAATAAATACACAATGCTCCATGTGGACCCAAGAGTAAACAGTACAAGATGTACAAACATAAAATTTGGAGGAACTCACTCAAATCAATATTTAGTATGTAGAACAGCTTTTCTGAGACAAGTTTGCATGTTATAAAAGTACACACATTGTACAATAAATGTAAATGTACACTATGATACACTACTGTCAACGGTAAACAATTTTAAACTCACATTCTCAAATATTAATTAAAAGCCTGTAGTAATGATGGTGACATTGGCCTACAGAAGAAGACCATCGGATTTAAAACATACTGTGAGAGAATTTTGGCTCAATATTGTGTTTGACTTTTTCCAAAGCTTTTTTGTTTTAGTGATGACTGCACTACAATCTAACTCTGACATTATCTATCATCATGTTTGTGTGTATAACAGTCTTGGGGTATGAGTAATATCTCACCTTAATAACGTCTTGTTGGGGCTTTTAGTCCCTCCTACTCTGTAATTAGTCTCAGGGCCACGGTATTGTGATATTTGGACAGCGGCCCTTGACTATTCACAGTTTCCTCTCATGCTGTCAGCCAGACAGACAAACCTGACGACCTTGCTATTCAGAGAGCTGAGAACAGCTGTAGGAAACCTTCTAACCACCTTGACAACTCACACTGAAGCTGTTTGGCTGCAACTCTGCTCTGTTTCCCTCCTGCACACTGATTTGTGCTGAAAAGAGCATAGAAATAAATCTTTTCTTTCCTTCGTGCTCAAGAAAGATTACAAGATTACAAGAGGAGATTAATTAGGAGTCTACTCCCCTGCTTTATTGGTGATTGAATAGATTTTAGTTTGCCTGTAGGTGGCTTTAGTTGGTTGAATATTGCTGATAATCAGCAGGAAATAAAATTGGTGCTGAAAGGCAATTGCAGATATTGCAAATATAAATTTAAAAAAATTGACTGTTTCAAACTTAACTGTTGACAGGCTCAGAGATGTCAGATTTCCTCGCAGTGTGCACCTTATTTTGAAGTTGTGGTGATTTGATAGGATGCTACAGTGGGGCAGTGCAGAAAGATGGTGCTGGCTTTGAACCCAAAGGCCATCTGGGGCCTTTTTGTGTGGAATTTGCATGTTTTCCAAGGACATGGAGGTTGGGTTAATTAGCTCCAAGTTGCCTGTAGTAGTCAGTGGTTGTATGTGTCAGCCCTGCAATAGACTGGGAAACCATGGTGTAACCCACCTCTTGCCCAGTGTGTGATGAGAAAGGCTTCAGTCCCCTGCAACCATGGATGGATGGGTGGGTGGGTGCAGTTTTGGATAGTGTCATATGGGAATTTTATACTTGGTGTTACCACAAATTTTGCAAAACGAACAAGAGTGAATAAAATGGTGCTGCAAGATTAAAATGGCTGTGTTGTAAACTAAATTCTGATTTGGTTATTTTTTCAGGATGCAAAACTTTTTGAATAAAAAATGTGTCAAAATTTAGGGGTGAATTGGCAGCCAATTTGATGCTCAGACTAAAAAAAGCTCTGCGATAAAAAAAATTATAAAAAAAGAAAAAAAAAAAGACAGTTAAATATGATCCAAGAAGGTAGCTTTGAGTAATAGATCCACTGAAGGCTTATCAGATGCCAGAGCACTGCACAGGGGATTATATTTCTATGAGACAGGATTTTACAACTCTTGAAAGTTATCACAGCCATAATAATTTTTATACTCTGTTGGGAGGGTTGCAAGGTAAGCGGTACTTACCCCATTCACATGAAGTTGCTAATCTATCAGAAATATGCACTCGTATATGTTTGACTGGCTGGTGGAGCGTCTTGCCCGATGATGTTGCAGTATAAGGTTGAGCCAGATTCAACTTTTTTGCAGATGATCTTCTGCTCTCTTTGTCTGAGCCGTCTTCTCCTGCACTCCTCACTGAGGTGTTAAGGTCTGTCTGAACACAGATATTATTTGTTTTGGTGTTTCTTTAACCATAACATCCTGCATTAATCTGCCTCTGTCACTGAGTATGTATTGTATATAACAGCTCCCTTTCCTGAGTGCAGGCCATCTCTGTAAAGGATTTAACTGATACTGTTATTGTCGAGGAGACATGAGTAGCAATCTGATTTCATCTGGACACAGGAAATCAATTTTAATGTGGAATATGAATGTAATAATAGCTAGACACAGTGTGGACATGCCACACATGCTTATCTAAGATTGGTATCCTTAGATGGAGTGATAAAACTGAATAGATATAAACAGAGAAAACCTTTCAATGAGGGTTATGCTTTATATTTCTAAAGAGAGACACATTATAAACAACCAACATGTTTTTTAATCATTTGCAACCTGCACACCTCCCAGTGCATTTTATTATGAAGGCTAACATCCATTTTTAGTTATCTCTCTTTGTTTCATTCTGCCCTGCTTCTGTATTTCACCCTTTGAGAGTACTACTGGCAAGACAAAAAGAGGCTGCACTGAAGATAGGTTATAATAATGTCAGCAGTATTACAGATTATCAGTGGGGACAAGATCATTGTGCAGAACATACTGCAGTGAGGTTTAAAGCACAAAAGTGGAAAGGGAAAAAAATACTGTTAGTCATAATTGTTGAGAAAATTGGCTCAAATTGGTTCCCATTTATTGTCGTTTCTTCCTAATGGCTGCGGAGTGTGATTCCAAAGCAAGACGTGTATAAGTGAGACATCCTGTATCTTTCACTTATCTCTGTTATTATAGCAGCTCTTTGTTTTTTCCCTTTTGTATCTAGACAACCCTTTGTCAGCACTGTCTGTTTTTGAGAGGAAGTGTGTGTGTGTGTGTGTGTGTGTGTGTGTGTGTGTGTGTGTGTGTGTGTGTGTGTGTGTGTGTGTGTGTGTGTGTGTGTGTGTGCGTGCGTGTGTGTGCGCGCGCGTGTGTTCACAAATGCATGCGTGATCCCAGTTCTGCAGCACATTAAGTTCTGCAAATCTTCAGCTTCAGCATGCCAGATGAGGCTTATAAGAACACAACTGAATCATGAGCAAGTGCAGTTTGTCCCATGATGCATTTTTACCAATAACATATGTGGAATATCATGAATATATTTACATTAGTTGGTGAAAATCTGCCACCTCTGTAAAGAAACATAGTTCATATTATAGTACATACATATATGAAAGTAATGTGTGTTTATGGAGTGTGTTTTATTATGAAAGGTTTTCTTTGATCATGTGATATAGCTAAACTAAACTCAACAATGTGATATTAATCATTATACACTCAGTTTAATACAGGAAGACTAATCTGCATATGAATATGTTTGAGCAGAAGGTAACCAGATTGATCAAGATGAGCTAAATGAAGAAGTTTAATATCTTTTTGTGCTGCATGAAAAAAAAAAGTTTTATCAAGGGCAGAGCTGTTTCCAGTGTTGATGATGGATGTTTATGTGGTCAGTAATATAGCAATAAGGTAACGATTGGCCTTGGAATGTAGTGTGATGGCAGGTGTTATACTGGGTTATGAGAACTGCGGACTGACCTTCAACTTGTTTATCTTTGCCTTTGTGTCAGCAGCCCAGCAGTCAGAGAATCTCTGTGAAATGAGAAAAGGTTTTCCACATCTTGATGAGGAAACCCAGGAGGGTATGAGCGGGGATAAACTACCATACTAAATCTGTGAGAAAAAAAAGTTATCTGTCAATAGCAGCTAACATATCTGTGAAAATAATACATATTGATTTGGCAAAATGGATCTGATATTGTTCTTCTCAAGGTCTCAGCGGGAGAAGCGTGTTGTACTCGGAGCTGTGGCACAGCGAAAGCTTCCTTTTGAAAAATTAAACAAAGGGAGGGTTTGTACCGTGCGTTGGGAGAGAAGAGAATGCTGTCAAGATATCTGACATGACCTTCACTCTGTGAGAGAAACCATTCGGTCTCTTCTTTTTCAGCTCTTCTGCCTCCTTTTCTCTCAGTGGTATGGTTCTGAATAGACGGAGTTGGAAGATTTAGAAAGGAAGACTGACTCTAAACAGAAAAAGAGAAATTGAGGAATGCCAAGTGAAGACAAAATTGTGTTTGTTCAAGATGGATGTGTGTTGTTTTTCTGCTTTGTGTTGGTGTGTGAATCAAATGTTAACTGAACCTTGGCAGGAGGTAGACGTTATGATAGCACTGATGTCACAATAGGGGAGAGTAGAGAAGTTTTATTTTATGTTTCTTGACTTTCTATATGTGACTCGACTCTCCAATGCTACCAGTACTTGGGCAGATAACATCAGAAAAGAAGGGAGCGACAGGTCAGAAAATTAATATTGTGCTTGTTTACCTTTTCGATGGAGTCCACAGAATCCTAGTTAGCAGCTTTGTAGGCTGGGAATGCTTTAAATAATGTTCTCATTGTAACCTCTAACTCGCACACACCATTCAAAATTACACAATTGGTGTGAAAGACGGGTAATGCAGCAAACATACCTGGAAATAGAAAGTATGTGCTGCCATAGGACAGAAAGATTAAACCCCAACCCCAAAATATATTAATGTCAAACCACATAAAACGAGATTAGATAAAATAGAATAAGATTTTTTTTAAATTAAATTGTATTTACTGTTTAGTGGTTGCAACAATTTAAGACTTCAGAATAACCTTCAAAATTTACTGGACATTTAGACCAAATCATCCCTGTGTTACAGAACACAGTTGCGTTAGTGGGGATGTGCTGCTTCAGGTAGTGGAGAGACAATTCAATATAATCCAGTAGATCCTGACCATAGTTTAGTAATGCATTTAATATCCCCTGTCTTAATATTTTTGGCAACGTCAGATTGAATGACCGAGGGGTACAACAACACTGACGTAATGTGAAAATAGGAAATACCCACAAATGGAACAGAGTTGCACTTTAACCTTTCCACTCCATTTCCATAGTAATGCTACTGCTTTACAACTCTATAATTCTCCATCTTCTAAATAACACTGGAGCTCTGAATGAATGGTGCTGTAGTAGAACAAAAAATCTCCCCCAGTAAACCTTTGCGTTTAGCTTCACAGATTCTTCTCAGCGTTTCTCAGGGGGGTTAACTATCAGTACACAGTTGTTAGTACATGAATTAGAGCTTATGATATGTTATTGGCCACCCACAGGCTAGTAGAAGCTGGTTGGACCGAACCTGCGAGTGTGTATTTTCTATAAAAGTCAGTTTAGAAGACAACAACTGTTATGATTCACACGGACGGGGCACAACATATTGAGTCATTATTTTAAACTCAAGAAAAACTCTTGCTTTCTTGACAAAAACAATCTTTTTATGTCATATACTTTTTCAAGTGTATTTGCTGCTAAATACACAACATTCAGCTGTCTGGGATGCCAGCTGCCTGTTGGTGACTCTGCCCTCCGGAAACACCACTTTGATTCACATCATGTCATTCTTTTCTGCTGCCTCATTCGTTATTTTCATGTATGAGGATTTCTTGTTGTGTATTACTGCTGATGTAAGCTACTGCTGACCTTCTGCCCTCACTGTGTCCGAAGGTGCAGAAGAGAGGTAAACACACATCCAGTAAAGATTAAAGGCAGCCACTGTTCTTCAAGGTTTCAAAAGTGAAACTGTGAGAACAGTATTGGTTACAATAGATCAAATTCAGTGTTAGTGGTTGCAAACAGGAAAAAGTTACCATTGAATTAAGGTACTGTATGTAAGAATACTTTAATCGCTTTTTCGTTGCAACTTAAATAATGAGGCTTCCTCTGACTCCCTCAGTTACCTATAACAGCCTGTGGACTGATTTCTATGTAAAGGACTCGGACCAAATTTTCACATTGAACCTTTAACTAGAGTTCAACCGAAGGTAAAAAAGTGAATTAATAGACTTGCTGTCAAATTAATTGCACCGTCCTTTATGTCAGGAGAAGTGTTCACAGACTAATCGACTAGTTAGTCTCTTACTGAATCCACAGGCTGTGGAAGAATCCCTATCCTCAACTCCTGCAGAATAAAATTGCATTGCAGTTGCATAGAAATGTGCTTCCCTTTTCATTACATGTATTTCATTTCTGTACTTTGGCGGAGGGATTCATCATGTTTGTCACAAAACACACACACACACACAATATGTTTAGGTACGTACACGCACTGTAGAGGCCATTTTTGACATTTGACATGTTAATGGGCAATACACGGAGTGGAAGTGTGACAGGGCTAATTAAATCAGACCTCACTGACATCATTTCATTCACCTGCTAGCGCACAAGAGGCGTGCTGCAGACTGAGAGGCAATGTTCCCTGAGACATCCACATTAACGAAGGAAAGACATCTTTAAGCATAAGAAGTTCTTTTGTGTCTGTGTGTGAGTGTGGATTTGTGAGATGGTGTTGTATTTCAGCAACTTGCAGCAATGTGAGACGGTTTGTCTGTTGCTAAGGAAGCAGGCATTCATCCCTGACTTAGTGTGTGACAGGTTATTGTATCTCTGTCTAGCCTTACATTCTGCTGTGTGTGTGTGTGTGTGTGTGTGTGTGTGTGTGTGTGTGGGAGGGAGGGAGGGAGAGAGGGAGGGAGGGGAGGCAGTTCAGGGTATCATGGCTGTTGTCCCTCCCCACCCGCATGATGCCATTTTTGCCACTGATAGGTTCAGATTGTTATTATAAGTGCCTGACAACATGGATAGGATTTCTACAGAGACAGACCATTTTTTATAAAGAATAGCATCTTTGTTAAAACAGAAACTGCCTTTTTATGGCTCTGTTCAAAGCCACCAGACTCCATTGACAAAAACAGTCATTTTAACCACCGGTCCACCGCTGCCTTGATCGGTTTGTTTGTTTATGTTGTGTGGTCCTTTTATGTAAGTAAAGGATTGGAATTATTCTGCCACGACTGAAAGTCACACAATAATACATGCGTTATCCTTTTAAACGTTGCATTATCCCGCAGAAATAATCAGCATTCTCAGCACTAGTGCCGTGTCTGCACAATTTTTAAACCATTGTCAAGCCAAAATAATAGATTTGTCTCTCACCTGGTTTTAACACTGTGGTCAGCACAACTAGTGGGTCACATAGGTCCTTTGTGCTGATTACCACTGGGAAAACCTGCGCTTACAATAACTATAACATACCTCCCTGTCACTAGCATTAATGTGAAAACGCCTACCAGTCTCCGGCTGTATAATTCATTCCATTCATCATGTAAGAATTGTTAAAAAATTTAAGTTACAGAAATAAATTAAGTATTTTCTGTAGTTCAGGCAGACAGGAACATTTTCAATCCAATCCAAATGTGTGAAAGGGTCGGACCTATCAAACAGTTCTTTTAAACATTTCAGTGAGCGGTCGGTCGGTTATGGAGACTAATCCAATTTGATTTGATAAGACAAGCAGAGGGGCCCACTGGAGCCACTGAGGATGCCCTGTTTTCCAGGGAATAACAGTCTTCCACAAAGTTTAACTTTCCACTTCATGGTGTCTTTAAGGCCTCGATATACTGATTTAAAGTCCACGCGGATGTAGATCTTGTGCTGTACACGGACGTCTGCAAGGACATCAGATGATCTACGTCACGTGGCTCCTTGTGGCTACACAGAGATGGAAAGTATAATTTAGTTCATACTCCTGAAGTCTGGAGTGTCGACATTCGCAATTTATCAAGCAGGGGCACTTGTGCAGACCTCCTGTGGACTTGCAGAGAGGCTGCTGCCCGTGCTGTTTTCACCAGATGTCTTTCAGGAAATTTCCCATTAATTCATAGCAATATGGAAGCAACTGAAAATGTGTGTAAAAATATTAAAGATAATCATTCCAGATAGGCAGAACATTTAGGCAACTAAATTTAAAAACAAAATCTAGAAATTTTAAGGTATCAAAAAGTTAAGGAAGTCAAGTCAGTTTATGTAGTGTTGAGCAAATTGCTTCTACAAAGAAGTTAATAATACAATCAGATTCAATCAGTCATAAATAAATATGTTTGAAATGCGGAAAGTAAATGTGGATGAGTTTAAAAGTACAATTATTGCAGAGAAAACTGAATAAAGGAACACAGAAGACAGTGTTCTCTCTGAACCCTTGGAAATACTTCACAGGCTCTGAAGCCTACATTATACCAGCACACACTGGGTGAGAGACATACTGGGTGTACAGGTCATCAGTCTGTCTCATTTTATTCTTTAATCCTCTCACTGAATTTCTAGTTCAGGGTCTTGTTCAGCATAATTGTCTGTCTCAAGCACTGCTACCAGCACTGAGATCAAATATTAAAGCTTTTAGATGAGACATCACTTAATTACAATCTCATTTTCTTTTCAGAAATATGTATGTATGACGATTAGAATTTAAATAATTGCGCCGGTCATTCATTATATTCACATTAAATATTAAATTATGAAGAAATATTCAACATGAGATAATCATAACAGATTAGCAGCTCTTTTCTTTTTAAATGTTTTTTCATCCTCCAGAGAAAATGTATTTTTCCACAATCACTAAAAGGTGAGTTTGTTACAGACTCAATATATCATTAACTTCAGAGATGTTTTTGCACAGGCAAGATAAAGGGTTATTTGGTCTTCAAATAGATCTCAGTGACGTATTATTGTCTAGACATGTACAGTACATGAATGATTCAGCTGTTTGGAAGAAAAATTTTTCATCATTTCAGTGGTTGCATAAAAGATAAACAGCATTCAAACTAATGCTTATAAACGCCAGGCTACGGCTTAGCACACCCTGAAAAATAAAAAAGCTTAAATTCCTCAGATTACCTTTTTAAACCATTGACAGTAACTTCTTAGCCCATAATATTTTAAATAATGTGTGAGGAGAAAAAGTCATAGAGTGGTCAAAATTGAGATCAGTCAGAAACATTAAAGTTCATGTAAGATAAAGACTGCTTCATGTCGGCTAACACTATTCCCATTTCCCTGAGCTGTCACTGCCACATACACTATACATTCCTCTGAAAGATCTTAATTTGTGGTAAATATGCACTAGAGAGGGAGGTCACAGGCTGTGTTAGCCTGCTCAGTGGGATATTGGCATTTTCCTCCACCATCCCTCTATTTTTTTTATCCTCATCATATGTATGCCCTTTCAAACGTTGCAGAATGGAGGGCAGCTTCTGTTGGGGTTTAATTATAAACTGACCTGGGGTCACATCATATCACAGAGGGTCCTCGCATGTAATTCAGGCATTTTAGACCAATGATGCCCTGTTGCCGGGTTACTGTAGGCAGACAGATGATGAAGCAAAGCAGCACAACAAAAAGGAAAAATGACAGTAGCATGCAATTCATAAAAATGGCTTTAATTCGGGCCAATGTAACAAATGTGACACTGTGTTGTGGAGTATTTTGGTTTCAAACCTGTGCCCAATATTGAAATCCATAGACTTTCTAAGAGAAGGTTCTACTACAAAGATGAACTAATTCACTCTAATCCTCTTATGATCAAACCAATTCTGATCCTCTAAATCCAAAACAAAGATATTAAATGAAATCCATTATAATCCACTGTAGCAAACTTTCTGCAAAGGAAACATCAGTGTCAGGTTTAAAAGGGGTTTTAACTCAGTTTTGATTGAATTTCTTCTGGAGGTTGGTTTTCATTATAATTCCATGGTTAAAGCTAATTGGATTTTTAATTAGAAGTTTCAGAAGTGTCTGCAGCTATGAAACACCTTGTACCTTAACTAACACTGTCTTTTACATTTCTGTTTAACTGGTCAACATAAATTAAACTGATCTCTTTGAATATCATAACCCGAGTCTGCAACAGATGGCAAGTGTACTTCACCGATGTGGGTCAAGTCTCTATCTGAATGTGTTTCTGGTGTTGTTATTATGCTATTCTCCATATGTTGGTTTTTAGCTGTTGCACAGGTCCAAAATTTTAGACCCAATCTGCAACAGACAGATGTAAAACCTACCTGAACTCATCACATATAGATTAACGTTCAAAAGAGAGAGACCTGATTTGAGGCAATCTCAAGCACAGCCAGACCTGAGGATGATTAGACCTGATCCAAAAATGTTGTCAACGCGAACAGACCCTAACACAGAGACAACACAAACATTGGCAGCAGCATGATGTTCTATCAATTAATTTGATCAGTACAATCACGCTGATGATGGTATATAGCTGAAACGCATTCGTTGTTTTTTCCCCATTAAACAAGAAGATAAACAAAGTAATGACAATAATGAAAACTTGAAAGGTTCTCAAAACACACTATTTTCTGCTGCAGTGATTTGGATATTTGGTATTCAGTAGACCTGAGACCCACAGCAGGGAAACCTTGTCCTTGACCTCGAGGCAAGTCTCGGTTCCTCAGAAAGGAGCGGACCCGTGAAGATTTCTATTCCATAGGTAGCTGGTTAAACCTTTACATTTCTGACGACCTCAAATGACTGTTCACTAAAGTTCAGCCTCTGTTGTTACAGTTGCTATGCTTGTCAAATGACAATGACTATGTTTGTAGTTTACAGTGAAGGTGGCAGATTTTCCATCAAAACTCATGATCATTTTTGAACAATGGGTCAGTGATTTCACACTGAAGTAAACAGAATTAAAGTGTATTCACAACGCTGTGGAACAACAGCTGTTGACCACAGTGAAAGACGGATGAAAAAACTAATCACTTGTGTTTCTGGGTTTCCAGAACTGTACAATCAAAAATTGGCTTCATATCAAGGTGATGTTTGCCTTGACTAAGCATGCAGATGCCGCTACCGGGCTTATTACAAAACGCTGTTTGAGTCTCTGAATTTTAGCGATCTACTGCTAGCAGCATCAGCATTTGTTGCTAAGACAGAGCTGTTAAGTACAGCGTAAATACCGCACCGACCAATCCTACTGTCGGCTGAAATGGTAACTGTCACCAGCAGATTTTATCAACTGTAATTAGCTAGAATTAGCTGACACCGTCTTCATTAGCTGAAAGCTCAGAAGGTTTCCATTGAATTTACTGTAAAAATTTGTTCATAATGGCTTCATGCATGATATCATGCTAAAAGACCAAGGCTACATCTAATGACTAAGGCAGAACATAAGCATCCTCTTCATTAGATGATCCCTGTAGAAGACATGGAAGTAAGGAGCAGTGTTCTTGTCTTGTAGGGTACAGCTAGTTAGCCCTACAGTAAAGTATTACTCTGTTTTTCAAGTTAAAGTCTTGCATGAGAAAACATTGGGGAATAAGGTCACTGAGGCTTTTGGCAAATGTAGTGCTATCTCAAGTTCAGCTGGGGTTGCTGAAACACAAACTTCTCCAAACCTGATAAAAAGCAAAAGCTGCTCTTGTTAGTCCAAACTCTGATGTAGCGGCATCTGTTTCACCCATGTTCCAGTGCCAGATGAGATGTTTAGTGATGTAACCTGTTCGCTAATGATGTGCTCCCTGGCTTTGAAAGTAATGCTCAGTTTCTATTATAATTCCTAAGCTAGTGAGCTTGTCATACTAACAACATAAGGGCAGGTAAACGTTAAAGCTGTTGTGTTTTTCATTTTCATTTGAATTCACTGTGAAATGTTATCAGTCTGGGATTTCTTTGGCCATGAATAAGTATAATTTTCTCTATGCACATTTTTGAACATATTGGGATGAGAGCAGGCAGATGGTTGCAAACTAATTTCTCATGACATCCTGATCATATTCCAAGACTCCTACCCTACTGGGACCAGTGCTCTAATTCCCTACATCGAGCTTAATAACACGAGCTTCCTCAACAACCACTTACCAGGTGTAAAACTGGCGGGAAAACATGGGGGCGATTGACCTTAATGACATGCTTGTGAATTATTAATTGAATCACATTTGGTACATTTACATATCAAACTGCAAAGCACAGGAATGTATAGCTGATAGTAGGGCAATGAGAAGCAAGAAGTGAAATTCCTATTTATCAATCAGAGCTTGTTTTTTGTATTGATTACCCTCAAAATTAAATTCCAAACCAGCTTTCTCAGTCGTGTTCCATTTTATGCTTCCCTGCTGGGTGCTAACAATAAAATATTAAAGCTCTGTTTGTGCTGAATATTGTGATACTGTACACAGCATGAGAATCTTCTGCCTCTCTCTTGTCAGTGCTATAAGACAGGAAATTTGGACCAGGTTTTCAAAGTCTACTACCGACGGGGAGTAGTGACATTTATCTTGAAATAACCTTTAGTCAAATGGCCCTCAGTATCTCACAGCGGTGGCTCAGTCCTATTTGGCTTATCATATAGAGAGTGTATAATGAGAACAGCAGATAGACGGAGGCTTAAGGAGGCACCTTTTTATAAAAAAAATAATAAAAAAACCCCCACAAAGCATCAGTGGCATTGAAGCTGCTCTCTGTTTATAACAAAGGGAAAACAGGCTGGTGCAAGAATAAAGGCTAGTTACTAAGAATAACCAAATTAAATAAAATTTTTCTGTAAATGTTTATTTTTCAGAGGCTTTGGAGCATTTGGATTCCAAGACTGTTCACTTGAGTTGGTCACTCAGAGAACTGCTATTGTTTCTTAGGCACCTGTTCGAACTAGACACTAGTGTTTTTGCTATGTTATTAATCCAAGACCCTGTGTGTCTTAGTTAGCAAGATATCCCAAAAAGGTTGATTCCAAGTTCCAGTGAAATATCTTTTAATGTCAAAATATTGGGCAAGGTTGGTCAGACGGTCCACCACTCTGCTCCAAACTTTGTATGTCTTTGTAAGTATGTAATTTGGTACAGACGTTCATAGTCCCCAGAAGATGAGTCCTACTGACCTAATGGTGGTGATTCCCTCACTTGCTCTCTAGCGCCGCCATGTGTTTGACATTTTTGGTTTCTAGTAAAATTGTCTTGACAACTATTGGAGAAATTGCAATGAAGTTTGATGCAACCTCAGGATGAATTGCAACAACTTTAATCTAAACTCATAACCTGGTCAATTTGTCCAGTATTTTGTTTTATGGTATATTTTCAGTCCTGTTTTGTCTGTTAGTTGGCAAAACATGGTGGAAAGATTACAGATTGCTGTGTGTATTCAAATCGAGCAGTCGAATGCTTTCCAGCTATAAATCACTTTCCAATCCAATTTCTTTGGAGAAATTACAGCGCTAAAGATCCATGCATCTCATTTGGACCTTATATATTCGTATTTGTTGTAGCATTATATAAACCATTTCTCAAAACACAGATTTTCTGACATTTCCAACAAAATTTTTGATGTTTTATGACAGGCAGTTTGGAACATTTTTGCTGTTTTCCCATGAATTTCAATTATCTCTAATTTGGTCCTTGTATCACTGCTTGTATTTAACTATGTGTATTCTTAGACACAAGCTCAATGTTCAGATTAAAAAATGTGAAATTTAGTATTTAAAAATAATCAGCTGTACTCCCCAAATGCTTTCCACATCAGTCATTCATTTTTCCTTCCCTGCCTCCATTGTGCATTATTTATTTTCCTCTTGAGTCCCCGCCTACCTACAGCTGAGCTTTTTGTTCTCCCCTGCATGGATAACATTTGCTTCCACCACGGTCTCCTCCACTGGGTTGGTAAACTGGTGCTGACAGCTGGAGTTCAAACTCCAACCGAGGCACTTGCCTGAGCAATCCTCCAGGAGCGCTTCAGCAGCCAAATGTAACCGCCAGCCGAAACAATTCCATCATCTCACGAGGAGTCGTAGCTGAAATACAAAACCTTACAGTACAGTAAGTCGTTGTGGCGCTCTCCTCAAACGAATCGGATCAGAAGGGGGGCACTCCCTTTGGAGCAGCGGCGCGTCAATTCCAAGACAGAAGAGATGTGCCGGCCTGTCAGGGACTGAAATACGCCCACCCTTGCTCGTGTGCAGTATGGAGCGGCTGTACGAAGTGGTTTATGGTTCAGCGGACATATTTGAGATTAAACACTCCAGTGGGTTGATTATCTTTCCATGAGTGAAGGTGAAGCTCACACAGCAACCTACGCTGCTGCCAACAGGCTGGATGACTTTCCCTGTGCCTTATTCCATCTACACGGGGGTGGACACAGTGACATACACACCTGCACAATTTTACGCAGTGCAAGACAATAGCCCTGCATTAATTAGTTTGTGTTGAGACAGTGGCAGTGAGGTGTTAATTGACCTTGCTAGCTTATTGGATTGAATGCCTTTGTTCCTTGTTCATGTTTCTCTTTTTGTTTTTCTTGTCTCTCATGGCGATGACCAAACAAGGGCACAATTAATACACTTATTTTTATGTAACACCAGAAGAAAAATAGACAAGGGGCGTTATTGCAGGCCTTTAATATGGAGATACCTCATGGGATTTAAATTTATTTTGTCAATAAAATAACAATGATGTTACTCCCTTTTTTAGGTTAAGCTTCTAACACAGCAGCGTGTCTTTCATAATAGCATTTAGTCTCCAAATACTCAGAAAAGGCTGTGTCATAATGCCATTCGTCATTGTGCTGCATAGGTCCTGTGAGTGTCTTTCCGTCAGAACATAATGTGTCTCTGCTGCATTTAAGGCTTAAATTATCAGTGTATCATGATGGACTTTGTAATCAAGCCTTAGCGCTCCAGCATGAACCAAATGAAATTGACGAGCAATTTGTTCCTATGTAATTATGATAATAATAATAATGATAGTAGCTTAGATTTTTATAGGGCCTTTCAAGGTACCCAAGTTGGCTGTACAGAGAAAGAAACACAAAGTAAATAAGTAAAACAGATAAATGAAAACAAGACGAGACAGAATGAGGATGGCAACGATTGGAGGAGATTGGAGCAGTTTTTTGAAAGTGCCCAGAGATGGGGCTGTGCGAATCTCTTCCGGGAGAGAGCTCCAGAGGGTGGGGGCTGCCACACTGAATGCTCTGTCACCGAAAGATCGCAGGCTGGTGTAGGGGGTGGAGAGCAGACCAGTGTCCGAGGACTGTAGGTTCCGGGACGGGGTATAGGGGCGGAGGAGGTCAGACAGATACTGGGGGGCGAGACCATGGAGGGGTTTGTAGGCAAGGGAGAGGATTTTGTACTGGATGCGGGCTTTGACCGGAAGCCAGTGAAGTTGGATGAAGGCGGGGGTAATGTGCTGCCAGGGCTTGGTGCGGCTGAGAACCCAAGCAGCTGAGTTCTGGTGATACTGGAGCCTGTCCAGAGTGTGTGTTTACCTTTTAAACACATGGAATTTAAGAAACTAAAGACTTTATCTATCAAGTACGATATAGTTCTCACATATGAACTGAGCAGCACGTCACTGAAAAAGTGAGAAGATGAAGAAAATGATAAGATGAGGTGATAAATATTGTGTGAATGTGATAGTTGTATCAACCACAATGGGAAGACAAAGTAGGAAAAGTATATTGTGGGCATTTTTCTTTTTTTGCTTTTTCTAAGGAAACAGAAAAAAATGGCTTGAGTCTGTTTGGGAAGATTTACAGGGAAGTACATTGTGGAGCAGGTGGTAGGTACATTATTATATAGAAAAAGCTATATAGTTTAAGTTTAAACTAAGTAGCTTTGAGTGCAAAGTAAAAGCATGAAGAAAACCAGTTCAGACCTGACGAGCACAGAGATACCTTTTCCCCTTGTTACAACTCACTACATAATTATCTTTTATCTCATGGGTCAGATTGATAATGTGACGGGACCAGCCTTAATCAGCTAAACTACCTCTCTGTCAGTTGCAGTAGAAACTTTTATTCCCTTGTTTTAAGTGTATAGGATCAGACACTTAAGGTTGCTGGCTAGGCAATTTTGCCATGATTTTAATAACTTATGACTTACATAATATAACACTGTCTTAAAAAGTTGCAGGAGGTGAAAGGTTTAGAGACCCTTGATTTAACTTTTCACATTTCATCAAGAACAAGTCTTTTCCAAAACCAGACACTTGTCATTATTAGCATAATTGGCATAAGAAGGTGACACCAATGAATACAACACCACCTCTAAATGTCATGATCACAGTATTTTTGAATATTACAGAATAATGTGATGTGTATCACTAATGTCTTTATAAATGTGGGTCAAAATGGTTATTTACTCTAAAAAAAACAACAACAACAAAAAAACAAGCCAAGTTTACCTAGAGGTGGACTTTAATGTAGAGACAGATAATCTTGTGACTATGCTTGGTATCTTGTTAAAGTTTTTGTCAAATTATTCAACTAACCTAACATGAAGCTGTGCGCCAATCACATTACAATAACAAGAGAGATAGACAGCCAAGGTCCTCTTGGAAATAATGGCTTGTGGCAACAGCTACCAGTACATATGGATAATCTGCATCATGTATAATACTATAAACATAATAACATACCGACTCATATATAACATAATGCTACATAACAGTATATGCAACACATTAGCTTGGAAGACATCTGAATTTGTGAAAAAGTATTTGTTTTTCAATCCATTTTAAACGGTCTGAATCAGTGCCAATGACTCGGTTTCTCATCACAGAAATTGTTGTCCCAGAACAAACTCTCCTCTTTCAGTCTCTGCATCACTAAACTGTCAGCTCTGGGTTTGAGCATATTTACTTTTAATCCTGTTTTATAGTGTTAAGTAACTGCTGGAGTGTGTTTTAACCTCGCTGATGTCTTTAAACCATCCAAACGTCTTTGAAGAATTGCGTTCCTCCCTCTGCTACCATCCTTGAACATCTGCCTTCCCACATGAAAACATCTTTGAGAAAATGTGGTCAATATTCTGTGATCAGTAGGCCTAAATGATCTTATGAACCTACCAATTAGTTTAACATCCACCGGTTATTTGCATTTCACAGCATGTGAAGTCTTATCTTTTCTCTCTCTCTCCCTCTCTCTCTCTCTCTCTCTCTCTCTCTCTCTCATCTCTCCTTGTTTGATCACATGCCAGTCACAAAAGTTGAAAGTCCATCATCTCCATCATTAAATCACCACTCTCTCAATTGGCAGATGATATAAGATGATTATTTAAGGTGGAAAATAAAATGTAGAAAATCTGTTACACCAACTGCTTCGCAAGTGTTTAAACTGTGGATGGTGTTTTGAAGTGAGAGTCTGCGTACTTATTAAGTGCACTAAGGTACTTCAAAGGCGGATGAGTGCAAATCAGTTTCTCCGTGTGTAAATACAAGATGTTGAGAGAGCGAGGGGATTATGGTACAATTAGTCCGCCGCATAAATAAGATGCTGACAGACACCAGTGCAGCTTAAAGTCTGATGCATGCATGGTATATTTGTTATTGTCATGTGATATTGCATGTTGCATGAGTGGATTGTTTCTTTATGCAGAAAATATTCTCTGAAGCTGTTGTCATTTCAAATGTTTGCTCAGTTTTGCGGAGGAAAAAGAAAGTCCTACCTGTTGGTCTCGCCACAGACATATTGAATTTCAGTGCGCTTTGATATTGCTGTAGTAAGACTCCCAGGTTGCGTCAGCAGAGACTTCATATTTGTCAGAGTTATTCCTCCAGCATAAGTTCCAAACATTATGCCAGGTATAAAAAAATAAAGAGGCTCAGGGGAAAGTATTATGAATTAAACAGCTTAATGAAAGTTTTTAGTGCTGCCAGCAATATTCATCTCAGTCACACTCTCTCTCCTCTCTTTGTTTCATTGTTGGAACAGGTGTTTGTATTTTTTTTTTTTTTTTTTGTGGTGCTGGTATTCCTAACAGCTGAGGTAATTTTAAACATGAAAACACTCAGTTCATGCTGTACCTCTGTTCCTGTACCTACATCAACTTGCACATTACACAAGGTTTGGGTATAGGGTTAGCCCTGGTTGACCTGGTTGACCGCATGTTAAGACTTGACTGTCGGTTGCAGCTTCCCCTGTTCGAGTCTGAGTGGAGACCTTTGTTGCATGTCATTTCCTATCTCGTTCCCCCTTCAAACGGTAAAAGATAGGGTCAGTAGTTAGCAATGTAGCATCACAGCGGTTCTGACGGGAGGTTCACATATGGGGGGAACACGTAAACTCCACAAAGTGCCTGCATGGGTTTCCTCCAGGTTCCCCTCACAGTCTAAAGACATGCAGGTTCGATTAATTAGTAACTTTAAATCCGACGTAGCAAGAATAGTTGTCCGTTAGGCTGGCTGACCAGGGGAGGATGGCGGTAAAACCATCTATGGTGGATGTACATCCTCGATCACTGCCTGTAGAAATGTTTGGACTGTTATCAAATTCTGTTGGGAAATGTGTTTTTCGTACACCAGCCACGTTCTGGCTACATTCAGAAAAGACAAACTTGATCTACTAGCTGGTCAGGCAGATATATTGAGATGTTACATGCTGGTTGTTGACTGCCTTGTGTATTTCCACTCAACCATCTTAACTTGATGTTTAGTGCTGTTGGCCCGCAGTGCCGTAACTTTGTTTCTGAAGAAGAAACAACAAAAGTATAGCCTCAGGCCCCATCACGCTTTTGGCCCTGTGGTCGACTGGCGACTCATCCAGGGTCAGCTGGGATTGGCTCCAGTGGGTATAGCTTGCAGAACAATAGAAAGAAAACCACTGTGTAATCTTCATTTGGATTGATCATGCTGCTGAATCGCCATGTTTATCATGTATAGAGAAAAACGGTCTGTTAAGGTATGGTATAAACAAAAATTATGAACTTATAAAGAATAAAGAATAGTGTCGAACCTCTTGGCGCACATACAAGTATTGTATGTTATGGACATTATATAGCAGGAGTGAGGTTGAAGGTTGAAAAAGTTATAAGTCTCTATAAGTCTAAGTTATAATTTGATCAGTGTTCCTTTTCTCATTGAACACATTTTAACCAAACGTGATTGAAATCTGTCAAACAGTCATCAAACAAATAAAAAGTAGACAAACAAATAGGACTATATAAATGAGAGATTGAGCATTGTGGACTAGACATGAGCCTTGCGGTCCTCTTAGGAGCATAATAGATTGATTTTTTTTTAATATCTTACAATGAAGAGGCACTTTTCTTATAACAAATGGAGTATTCAAATGATCAGCCTCTGTAGTTGACTTTTATGATGAAGTTTTGAGCATATTTATCTCACAACTTAACTCACAGCATAATTCATGAGAAAATCCTACAAGAAGCATCTGACGTTTAATAGCAAAAGCTATTAATGTGACCAGTTTCCTGTTTATTTGGCTTTTTCCTGTATTGTTTCTACGTTAGATGTTGTGGTTCCTGGTGAGTTGTTACTCCTATTCTATGATGATGGAAGTCCCTCGTTTTATTTTCACTGCATCATTACCTCTAATGCACATACACAAACACACACATTCAACCACAAACACACACACACACAAACACACACATTCAACCACAGATACACACACACACACACACACCACTCCTGCTGTGCAGTAAGCTGACTGGCCACATTCTGAGCTTGCGTGCCCCATGGGGCTCTATATCCTTGCAGTGCTCAGTCTGAAAACTCCTTATCTCCACTCTTGTCTCTTATCTCAGCGCTGTGCTCACCTATGGCAAGGGCAGATTGTGGGCATATTACTTTATTGGATGACAGAACAACGTGCCTCCATCCAGTTATGAGTCAAAGGTCATGGCCTGCGATTCACTTCAAAACACATCAAAACAGATTATTCTTCTCCCTCTGACTGCTTTCCTTTTTCACTGCAAATGCACAACACAAATGAAGCCATCCTGGTGTTTTCTGTAAAAGCGAACAGTGTTGTCTTCACTGTGATTCAAGAAGCAGCTCGGTGCAAAGCCACGTGCCACTGGTCGCCCCAAAGAATCTGCAATCACTGGAAAGAGTCTCATCAGTGAGATTGTGTACATTTAGAGCTGGATGTTGAACCTGAAAACCTTCTGAGTGCCGTGACTGAATTTGTCCATGCGTTTTGCGCCACAGAGACCTTTTTAAGACTCAGAAGTTGGCACCAAATGATGACCAGAGTTTTTGTCTCATTAACTTATTATTAGCCACAACAGCAGCATGGCTCTATGGCAGTATTGGTTGCTCGGTCCACCACTTTAGTCCAGACTGAAATAGCTGTACAACTATTAGATGGCTTGTCATGAAATTTGTACAGACATTCATGGTCCCCAAAAGATGACACAGTCTGACCTTGGTGATCCCCTGGCTGTTGCTCGATTACCATGGGGTTTTTTTTTTTGTGAAATGTCTCATTTACTATTGAATACATTGCTAGGAAATCTGATTCAGACACCCATGTGACCATGTGTTATTACCATGTGTGATAACTTTGATGAACTTTGATTTTCATCACTTTTACACAGTTTTTTATTTAAGCAAAGTACTTTTGCAGCAGTTTGTATTAACATAAATGTATCTAATGAGACTGGCATACTTTGTTCAATAGCAAATAAATAATTAAAAGAAATAAAAGTTTTTGCAGGAAAAATATGTTTGTACTTGGAAATAAGTGTCCACCAAAGTTTTGGTATTTACCAGCGGAGAGATACTCTGTGGACTGTACATTAATCAGTTATTTAATGAAAGAAAAGAACAAAGATCACAAAGTAGAGTAGCTCCTTTTTACTCTCAACAGTAAGCAGCATAATATAGGGCAGCTTTAACATCCCAATAGATCATGCTGCCTATCTCCTCTGAGTACATCTACTGCACATTTGTTTTAAAAGTCTGATTTATGTGTCTTCACCTCTTGAGGAGCTTATCTGCATCCAATGACGTGCTGATAGCAAGTGAAGTAAATGGATTTCTAATCGCTGCATATGAAAGAGAGGGAGAAAGAAGGAAGGGACGTGTGAGGAAGCTCCTGTTGGCTGCTATGACTTAAATTATTTTAATTAGAGCTGATTGGTATTCATAACGTATTACAGTGCGGTCATGTTACCCAAAAAACCTTGATAACTCCCAGCCTCTCCATGCTTCCCTCCTTTTACACCAACATACTAATTAATAAATCCTCCTTGGACAGCTATCAGCTCTGATTACATCCTCATACTTGCCCTTACACCCTCATGATGGCAAGAACAGCTGATGTAGGCTTAATTTAATTTAGAAGTGCTGCAACTTGCACCAGCCTTAAGGTAAAAAAAAAAATATCTAAACTTAATTGTTTTTGAAATATGTCGTAGGTTGGCTGTCAAATGTTAGCTCGGAAGCAGACGTGAATGACAAACACTTTCATTTTTTTTCAAGACTGAAAACTGATGCAAAGGACAAAGTCTGTTAGTGGCTGCAAGTAAAAAAAAAAAAAAAAAAGATATGCAAATATGTGCTGTCTGACTAATGAAGCACAGGACGAAATCTAATTGTCTGATGAAGCATCCCCATCATTAAAGATTCTGTGGCGTGAAATGTTTCCACCCAGGACAGTGTTAGCCTGAAGTTAGGAAAGGCAGGCTTAACAGAGAAACAAACAACAAACTAACAAATGAGGGAAGGAAGGAAAGAAAGAAAGAAAGAAAGAAAGAAAGAAAGAAAGAAAGAAAGAAGAAAGAAAGAAAGAAAGAAAAGGAAATGGGAAGGGGAGTAATCCTCATCTTTAAGACACAATATCATTTTTTCGCTCACTGTCTCTTCGCCTGTAGATCATCTGTTTTTGTCGTTTATGTGCCAGCGTTTCTTCACAGTGGTGATTCTCAATGGAAAATGTGATTCCTCAGTGTTCAGTTACCCTCCTCTCTGACAACAGTAAATTTTCACTGTACAGAATCCCACAGGATGATGACCAAAGAGCTCCAAAGCTACAGTCCTGTGGCGAGACTAAATCTCTAATGTTGGGTCCTCTGACTGACAAACATGAGGAAGTCCCTGCTTCACAGGGCTTCGTCTCGCTGGATGAGTTTTCATTATTTGGCTTTGAAAAAAAAAAAAATCACAACAGAAGTTTGAGATGCATGTGGAGAGAAGCCCTGAGGTAAACATTTTTCTTTTTTTCTTCTGAAGGCAGATGAGAAAATGCTGTCTCGCTTCAAAGGCTCACACTCAAGAAATGTGCTCTCCCTTCATGACATGAGTTCAATCAATAAATGAAACACCTAATTAAGAAAATGCCATGGCGGAATACGTTTAGAAAAGCTCCACACAGCCTGCATTAAAACTTAAAGCTGCACCGATAAATATTTTTATATCAACAATGGTTAAAATGACAATGTATAATGTGAAAAGGGTCAACTCTGTCCTTCCCCTCGGCTCTACAGGAGCACTGTAGCATCTCTCAGCTTGCTGCTTTCATTTAACGCCTCAAAACTTTACTGTTTAGCTCTCACTGCTCTCATCAACCTCCTTTCCAAGTTTTCTCATTGTGACAAAGTGAGTGACTAGCTGGTGAAGAGACGGATATTTTTCTCAGGAATGGGTGGAGACCAAAACAGAGCTAAAAGGAGAGTGAATATTGGACCTACATTTTTCAAGTGGGCAGAAACACATCTGGTGCTCAGTGTCTGCTGGATGTGTAAAAAGGCAACCTCTTGCTAACATGTTAGCTGTATATGGGTCATTGTTGTGTTTTCTGCTTTCCCCCCTTCCCTCAAGTTCGGAGCAGAAGAACTCCACAACAAGCTGACAGACACACAAAACCGATATGGCGGAGATGTTGGCAAACGGTTGCTTGTTTAACATTCAGCATACACACTTTATATAATACTGTAGAAGTATTGATTATTGGAGCTTTAAAGATACACTCCTTGATATAGCCCCACAGCACCCCTGAACTTTTCATTTTCCCTCAGCTCAGTGTTAATGTCTTGAAACTCAGCTGTAAACTATTCTCATTTTCAAAACATCTACATTGAATTGAGGGAAAACTTTGTGATTTGCGGTGCTACTGGTTACTACAACAAAATCTGTGTGTCGTCAAGCAACAGCTGGCTTTCCCTCCCTGAAAGAAAAAATGTCAGGGAAAGAGTCACGATGTCATTATTAGCTTGTCATATTTCTGTCTCTTAGTCCACACACACCAAACACGGGGAATGCCTCCAGATTCTTCTAGTGAGACTGGAGAATAACTCCTTCTTCATTTGCTTGAGCTCAAACTCGCAAACACTCTAACACACACACACACACACACACACACAGGCCCGAGCAATATCTCAAAGTGATGGGGAAATTGGAGAAGGCTCTGTCATTATTAGGGCGAGGCAGATGGTGTCCCATATTGGTCCTGATGGGAAATGGGGAAGGATGAGTCATCTGACTGTATTGAGCTGTAGGTTTGAAGGACTTATGCAAGGCGGCATGTAACCCAGCCTTTGTGTGTTTGTGCATCTCACCTGACGCACAAAGAGGAGGTAGGAACTGGAGAGGGGAAGAGTCCACAGCAGGAGAAGAGAAGCTTGATATGAAAGGAAAAAAAAGTTTCTGTGTTACTCATTTTCAGAAAAATAAAAACTGAATCACGTGTTTCGATCAGCTACCTGCATACAGATAGAAAATACAAAACGTTCCAGGCACTCACCACATGTCGTGGCATTTCATTGCCATTTCCTTCCCTAATATGGAATTAGTGTTTTTTGTTAGTTATAAATATAGTATAAATAAATAAATACAGTAAAATAAAATAAAATAATTAATTAATAAATGAGTTGGCTTCACACACGCACATAACTTTTTTACCTTCTATAAAGAAGAACAGGGATCCACGTGAAGGCTCGGGACATTACACACTGACATTTCCACTCTTTCATTCTTTACCGTTTTGGGCTCTCTGGTGTCACTGTGAGTGTCAGCATGAAGTTAATGAAATCATCACAGAGAATTATTGCTGAGAGCAGCGTGTTGCAACACATCACAAAGGGCAGCGCCATATTAATTTTCTGTGGGATGTCAGTGAATGGTTTTACTAAGAATTTTGAAACATCAGGCAACGGTAAAAAGGGGTAAAAAGAGGGGTCGAATGTGAGATGTTGTAAATGTTTTATGGAGCAAGAAGTGATGGAGGCATGTTGCATTTGTTTGCTTGCAGTGGATCTTCTGCATTAGTCAGGTGTTAAGGCAAACCACCAACAATTTACGATTTTATGATTGATAATTAATCGTGAAAGTTGTTTAACAAGCAAAAAGGCAAAAATATTTGCTGGCTCCTCTTTCAGAAATGTGAGGTATTGTTGCTTTTCTCTCTTTTCCTACATTTAAAATTGAACATCTTAGTGTATTTTTGACTGTTGGTTCAACAAAAAAAAAGCAAAATGATGCCCTCACCTTGGGCTCAAATAATCAAATAAAATATATATTTGCATCCCTACTGTACATGAATGCTTTGTTTACAGTAGAAGATGCAGATACCGCAGCTTCAAAATGTTTTCAAAAAGTCTGTTTCTGTCTGCTTTTATGGCATCACCTCTTTTTCTGACATGCAAGATTTTCTACCTCAGCCAAAAAACTTTTTTTTTTCTGCAGTATTTTAAATCATTTAAATTTGTGGCATTTCCACTTTGCTTTTTTTTGGCAGCAAAAATTGAATTGAATGCATTAAGACAGGTGGCTAGAAACGTGTGGGGATATTTGGGTGTTAAAATAGTATAAAATGTTAAATTATAAAAACTTTTTTTTTTATTTGCTCTGCTATCCAGCCCTTTTCCTGTGGTTGTAATGCTGTCATCACTATCTTTAATTTTAAGCTTGTTTGTAATTAAGCTTGTGGCTGCTACATCTTGCCTGCGTTCCTGTTTGTATATTTTCATTGTTGCGCTTCTTTTGTGTCTCTGTGTGTGTGTTTTTATCTGTAAACTTGCTGTTTGAAATGAGTCAGTGCTGCTAGGAGCCTGATGTCTGACACTGCTACAAAGGTGGTTTGCAGGAATATAGTTTCCAGCTGAGAGTGTTTGAGTTTGTGTGTATTGAGTGCCCTTGATGCTGGAGAGGTTAGATGTGACGAGGCACGCTATGGCTGTGATGCCCGAGAGAGGGAGAGCGAGAGAGAGAGAGAGAGATCCCTGTCCCTATGGAGAGCACCCCGCTTTTAGTTTTTACAGCATCGCAGTTCTTGTTGTCACATACAGAGCCCCATATGTCTGTGGGAGCAGGTCAGGTCAAAGAAACAAACAACAGCAACCATCTGGCCCCATATTTGTCAAAATGTCAGATGGGTTTGATCCTCTGCCCTTAACCTCCCTGCCGCTCTCCTTTGGCTGTCTGTCTGCACATGTCAGGTGACAGCTCCTAAGTACAAGGTGTGTGTGTGTGTGTGTGTGTGTGTGTGTGTGTGTGTGTGTGTGTGTGTGTGTGTGTGTGTGTGTGTGTGTGTGTGTGTGTGTGTGTGTGTGTGTG